>NW_020665187.1:4290579-4292660 GCF_002925995.2 Terrapene triunguis | reverse complement strand
GGCTTGGGGGGCACAGCTGGATGCAGTGCAGTGTCCGGCTTGGGGGGCACAGCTGGATGCAGTGCGGTGTCCGGCTTGGGGGGCACAGCTGGGGCTGCCGGGTGCAGAGCGGTGCCCGGCTTGGGGGGCACCGCCGGCGGCGTCAGGGTCAGAGGAGCATCCGCTTTGGGATCCGGAGCTCTGGGGTCTTCAGCCGGGGCCCCCGGGCCGGGGGTGCTGGCGCTGGGCGAGGGCAGCCCCGGGCCGGCCCAGAGGGCGAGCAGCCGGCCGGCGCTCTCCGGGGACGGGGAGGGCGAGGGCACCGGGGTCCTGGGGCTGCTGGGCGACAGCTGCAGGAAATAGTCCCCCGGGCCGGAGCTGCTGGTGCTGATCCAAAGCGCATCCTGCCGGTGGAAGCTCCGCTCCTGACGCTTGCTCTTGGCGCTTTCGTCCGCCCGGGACCCCTCGCCCTCCCGGCGCGCCGTCACCCCGGAGAGGCCGGGGGTGGCCGGGCTGGAGCCGGGCTGGGGGGCTCCATCTTCCGCCCCCGCCTTGGCCTGCTCCTCCGGCGGCTGCACGGACTCGAGCTTGACCAGGGTCAGGGAGATCAGGTAGGTGGTTCTCCGCTGCAGACTGGCCCCTCTGCTCATGAGTGCCCGGGGGAGCGGACCGCGCCGGCCGCAGCGCCCCGCATCTGCGCCCGGCGCGCCTCCCCTTCGCGCCCACCGGGCCGGCTGCGGCGAGAGCCCCTAGCGGGGCGTCGAGTCCCTGGCCCGGCCGCTGCGCGCAGCCCGGGCAGCTGGGAGGCGGCGAGCGCAGGAAAGGCGCGCAAGTCCGGGCATCCCCCTCCGGCCGCCGCCACTGGAGGCCCGGCCCGCCGCGCAGCGCAGGGCGCAGGGCGCAGGGCTCAGGGCAGCCCCCGCTGAGCGGCGCCCAGGCAGCCTCGGAGCGGGGGGCTCCTGGCTCTGGCACAGCTCCGGGCCCCGTGGCGCACGGCCTCCCCCATGCGTCCTCTTCCTCCGGCAGGTGCCACCCGTCAGGAACCGGCCATGCCGGCGGCCAGGCTCCGAAGCCGGGACACCTCCCGCCCCAGCCCGCGGGGCTCGCTTTAGCGGGGCCAATTCCGCGTCCCCAGCTGCTTGGAGAAGGCGGCGGGGGCGGGCGCCGCGGGGGGGGGGGTCCGCAGAACCGCAGGGCGATCGGAGGGGGCCCCCGGGCGGAGCGGGGCAGCCGCCCCCTCGCTGGTCTACGGTCCGGAGACTCAAGTCCCCCCCCCTCCCCGCCGAGGGAGCCGCCAGCCGCCGATGGGGGCCCGGGGGAAGCGAATGAGCATCTGAGAGTTGGCACCTTGGAAAATCCAACAGCCAAGGCGTGAGGTTGCTGGCTGCATAGGCGCGGGGAAAACCTGGGCTGGATTCCCCGGCTCGGGAATCCCTGGCCCACTTCCCCGCCCGCCCAAAGGAGATGGGGGGGGGGGCGCCTATGTGATACCCTGGCAAAAAGGGCACCCCCGTAGGGGGGCAGATGGCCCCGGGTGCTGACCCATTAGGCTGACACCGCTGGGCCAAGCTCAGAGGAGTAGGTGGAGGGGCTCCACATGGGGGGCGGGGGCTGAAGGGAAACCTGTGGGGCAGGATGTAGCACCCAGGGGAGCGGCCATAGCAGATCGGAAGCCGGCCTGTTGAACAGCCATCTGTCCCTCTGCGTACCCATCTCTGGATCTGTCTATCCAGCCCACCAACACCGCCCACCTAGCTAACTGGTAGCTGTTCTTCGTATTGCTATGGTTTATTTCTATTACCGTAGCCAATGGACCGGGACCCCACTGTGCTAGGGGCTGTACATCATTTATTAGGTGTATTACAGTAGCTCCCAGGAGCCCCAGTCAGGGACCAGGACCCCACTCTGCCAGGCGCTGTGCACTACTAGGTGTATTATGGTAGTGGCTCCTATTGTGCCAGGTGCTGTACACTATTAGGTGTATTATAGGAATGACTTCCATTGTGCCAGGCGCTGTACACTATTAGCTGTATTACGGTAATGGCTCCCATTGTCCCAGGCGCTGTACACTATTAGCTGTATTATGGTAATGGCTCCCATTG
>NW_020665187.1:4282866-4290569 GCF_002925995.2 Terrapene triunguis | reverse complement strand
CCCATTGTGCCAGGCGCTGTACACTATTAGCTGTATTATGGTAATGGTTTCCATTGTGCCACACGCTGTACACTATTAGCTGTATTACGGTAATGTCTCCCGTGGTGCCAGGCGCTGTACAAACAGAACCTAATGAATCCTTACACCCGACTTGTTTTAAGTCTCTAAAGCGCTCACTGATCTGTCTGTCCCCATACACCTGCCTCCCTCTCTCCACCGTCCTGCACGGCCCTCATCTCCGCCCCTGCCCCAGATGCCCCAGATCCCTGACTCCCCCCACATGGGGCTCCCCTGAGATCAGAGCTGGGCAGGAAGTTTGGAAACCCGAAATGTTCAGCTGGGAGACCCAGGTTCAAATCCCCACTCTGCCAGACGTGGAGCAAGAGACCTGGCTTCCAGTCTAGCTCAGGGCTGTGCAGCTGGGTCTCCCTCCTCCCGGGGCTAGAGCGCCGGCCTGAGGGCCATTGAACGCTTCATACCCCATGGAACCGCTGGGGCAGGACAGATTCTGACTGTGCAGCCAGATGCGGGGAGAGGCTGGTTCAAATCCCTTCGCCAAATCAGCTGGAACAGGGACTTGACCCAGCCAGCCCTGCCTGAGATCACAGGGGATTTGGGGCGGGGCGGCAGAGGAATTGGAACTTAAGCAATTTTTAAGTGAGGGGAAACCTCTCCCTACAGTTAAGCGGCCTAAGGGGGGGGGGGGGCTGATTGACAGCACAGAGAGGGGGCCTCTCTCTATTCTGGGCACAGGCACAGAACAGGACGGGGTAAAAGCACCCACACACCCACCCACACACCCTTTTCAGTCCCCACAGCCCCCCCAGCCTTCTCCAGAGACTGCCGGTGACAGGGGCTAATTAATGCTAATTGCACCTGAATATCCCCACTGACGGGGGGGGGGGATTAAAAACGATTCCCATTCAGACCCAGCGAGCTCCATCACCCACCTCCCGCTTCCTTTCCAACGCTGGCTCCTGACAATGGGCAGCCTCGCCCCCACTCCGAGCCACCCCCTGTGACTGTCAATCCTTAACGGGGTGGGGCTGGGGTAGTTCGAACCCTGCCCTGCCCTTATATGAGCGGTACCAGTGTTCCCCCCACACACCCGCGCGGTCACTGGGGAAAGCACCCGGGCAGGGGCCTAGCAATCGCCGAGGCCCTGTTATTAGCGGATCCAGGGACGGAATGAGGCCTTTTGTATTCCCGGTAATAACAACACACTCTGCAGTCACGGAATACCACCACCCAGCGATCGTTAGCCCCGTGTTACAGATGGGGAAACCGAGGCACAGAGCAGGGAAGTGACTAGGCCTGGGTTCAGCCAAGGCTCAGAGGGTGTTTCACAAAGGCGCAGCGGGCCATCCCCAATGTACCGATAGAGAAACCGAGGCAGAGAGCTCAAAGGCAACATCTGCAAATCTTGGGGGTGGCGGGGTGCTAAAAATCAGCCCCCTTAAATTCACAGTTAGAGGCCTCAAAAGCAGCCGGCTGCTTAGGCACATGTGTGGCCTGATTCCCATTGCCACGTGGCCAAAGAGAACCAGGGGGAGGGCAGGTGGGACGTCACGGGCCGGGGGCGACGCCCCACTCGCCCCTTTTCGGCTTCCAATGTCAGCTGCAGCACCCCCCAGGGATCCGAGCCCTGGTCAGTAGGAAGCAGGAGCTCACGGACCCCCTGGCATCCCCTGGACCGATGCTGTCACCTGCCAACTCCCTCTCCAGCCCTGGGGTTCTGCGGAGCAGAAGCACCCACTCCCACCTCCTGCTGGCTGGAAGACCCCCCCCAAGCCCCGTTGGACACAGTCCTGGCCATGGTGGCCCCTTTCCCTGTGTGCCTAGTGCATCTCATTGTATCTAGGGTGTCCTAGCTGGGGAGAACGTGGCTCGCTGGGAACATGCCACCCCAGTGCCTGGATCTCTGCCCTGGCTCTCCACTGAGCCTAAAGGCCAGATGAGCCCCTCGTGACTGTGAAATCTGACAGTGCGGCCTAGTGGCCAGAGCTCCGGACCAGGACTGAAGAGATCTGGGCTCTGCCATTGGCCTGCTGGATGACTTTGGGCAAGTCATTTTTATGCCTCATGCCTCGGTTTCCCCAGCTGCCAAATGGGGCTACAGATCCTGGCTTCCTTTGCACAGCGCTTGGAGAGCTACTGACGACAAGTTAATTATTCTTTTTAATTATCACCATGTTCCTATCTCACCTGGATGCTGAAACTGTCAGCCAACAGCGGAGGGGGGGGGGAGGGGCCCGAGTGAGAGACAGAGCTGTCTGAGGACCCGGACCTGTGGAACTCTCTGCCACAAGAGATAAGGGGCCTCAGGCCTTGGCACGATCAGAGCTGAATACAAAACCCCAGCTTCCTTCCCGTATGATCGTCACGCAGAGCGAGCGCCCACACACACCCCCATTGTGCTTATCTCCTGCAGATGAGAGACTGGTACCACTGTTCGTATTTTTAAAGATTCGGGAGGCTCCCAGAAGAGCCACCGTCTTCATGATGTTGCATTTATTGAGAAATCCACCCGTCTTCCCCTCCTGGCTTCTGGCAGCCAGAGATTTAGGGTTGTCCCGAGCATGGGGCTGTGTCCAGGGCCTGGAAAAACTCTCCCGTGGAGAGAGATTGAAAAGATCAGGGTTGCTTCCCTTGGGAGAGGCATAAGCGGGGACATGATAGAAACCTATAAAATATTGAGTGGTCCAGAGAAGGGAGATCAGGCGCTTCCATTCTCCTGGCCTTGTGGCACAAGAGCAAGGGGACGTTGGATGAAATTGAAAGGTGGCAAGCCAACACAAGGGAACACTTTTGCAAGCAGGGTAATGAGCCTGTGGAACTTCCTGCCACATGATGTCAAAAAAAGCCTGGATATTTATACGGCTCCAGAGTGGAAACACCTAACTTTTACACACCACTTTGCATCAGTGGATTGCAAAGCGCTGCGCCATCTTTACCGTATTTCTCCTCAGGGCCGGCTCCAGGCACCAGCTTACCAAGCAGGTGCTTGGGGCGGCCACTGCAGAGAGGGGAGGCACGTCTAGCTGTTTGGCGGACGGTCCCTCACTCCTGCTTGGAGTGAAGGACCTCCCGCCGAATTGCCGCCGCAGATCGCGATCGCGGCTTTTTTGTTTGTTTGTTTGGGGCGGCCCAAACCCTGGAGCCAGCCCTGTTTCTCCTCACAACATCCCTGCGAGGTAGGGATATTCCTTACCTCCATTTTGCCAAAGGGGGAACCGAGGCACAGAGAGGCTAAGCACCGGTCTCCCAAGTCCTAGCCCTAGTGCCCTAAACACTGGACCGTCCTTCCTCTCTGATGTACTGGTTGGAAGGGATGTTAATCCTCACGCTTCAAGCCACTCTAACTATTAGAGATCAGGGGAGATTGCTTATCCCACCCATGCTGACACCCTCTTCCTCTGATGCATCTAGTGCTGGACCTTGGACTAGAGGGGCTAATTTCTGTGTTCCTACAGGCTTCATTTCCCACTCTGTGAGTTGCCCCCTGGTGCCCTGGGTTAAGCCTATAATATATGGAGATATACCTCTCTCAGAGAACTGGAAGGGACCCTGAAAGGTCATTGAGTCCAGGCCCCTGCCTTCACTAGCAGGACCAAGTACTGATTTTTTGCCCCAGATCCCTAAGTGGCCCTCTCAAGGATTGAACTCATAACCCTGGGTTTAGCAGGCCAATGCTCAAACCACTGAGCTATCCCGCCCCCTGCCTAACAGGTGGATGAGACAAATGGGCCGGCGAAGAGAAATCCCGGCTCTGTTAGCACAGACCAACTGCAAGCTCGGTTCCTAGCCCCAGCCGGAGAGTATAATCAATGGCTCCATTGCTCCGCCGGATCAGGAGAGAGAGAATAGACGGCTGGAGAGAAAGCCGCCGAATACAGACCCCGATTCTTAGAGAAAAGCCCAGTTTTAGCTAGGAAATAACATCCCCTCCACCGCTGCTTGGTTCTGGATGCTTCCTCCCCCCCCCCCGAGCCTACAAGAATAGATCTATAAAAGGATCCAATCCAATCCGTCTGCCTCTCTGAGTCAGAAGAGCTGACAACAAAATTTCCTAGATTTAAAAAAATATAGATATATAAAAAAAAATCTGCATTTGGTTGTTATGGCAACGGAAGCCCTGAAAATGCAGCAAAAACAGCAGGCGTAATTAACCTAAGTGGGGGGAAATCAGCGATCAGGGGAACGGTTAAAAAGCCCCTCAAGAAAGACATCTCGGGGGGGGGGGCAGGGAAATGAGCGAGTGGGTGTGGTGGAGAGAGGGGGGAGCAGGAAGCAAAGGCAAAACCAGGCGGCGTAGTGAGGCTGGATTGGGCACGCAGCCTCCGCTGGCTGCACCCGGCCCGGTCCCGGTAGCCACGCTGCCCCCGGCCCTCCACGTCCTGCCACAGAGACAAAGCCAGGGCCTGAGAGGCTGGACGCAACATCCCTCTCTCTAGACCTTGGCTTTCGCTTGGCCCAGCTTTCTGCCCGGGGAGGGGGCGGATCCTGGTGTCGATCGGCACCCGCCGTTGGGCCGTGGTGTCGGTCGTGGAGCCGGCCCGCCTGGCGCTAGGCGCTGTACAAACGCAAGCCAAAGAGCCACTCCCTGTCCCGAAGAGCCTGCGTTCGTTGCTTTAACTGCGGCATTGCTGCTCACACCCCTTCCGTCAGCTCTCTCCGGGCCGCAGCGTGGCCCCCGCCTGGCACCTGGTCTGGCAGGGTACGAGGTGAGCTCCGTCTACCCCCTCCACCTGCCCCAGCCTTCTTCCTTTGCCCTGCCAGGCCCCCGCATGGCATTTCCTCCACCAGGCCCGATGGGCTGCAGAAGGACCCCGGCCTGACCCTCTCCGCTGCGCTCTCAAAGGCGGGACAGTTGGCATCAGATGCAGGGTGCAGTGCCCCCCCGGGGAACAGGCCAGCGGGAGCTCAGGGCACGGGGCCAGTGCTGGAAGTGGACTGGAAAAAGTGCATGGAGGGGGATGGCTCCTTGCTTTTATGCCTGGGCCCCTGCCCCCATCAATTCCCCCCCGCCATGAATTCTCCCCTCCCCCCCCCCGGTCTCATCTCTGCTCCTGCTTTAGCTCCCGGAGTTCATCACCCCGTCAACCAGGCCTGGGGGGGCTGCAGCCAGGTCCCCTCTCCCCCTTCCCAGCAGGTTACTGCGGGGAGGGGGGAGAAGCACAGGAGCTGCCCCATTGCTCACAGGAGGGGAGGGGGGAAGAGGGGGTGGAGTCACCCTGATCAGCTGGGCTCTTTCTGCTCCCCCTCCCTTCCTGTGAGAACAGGGCTCCTGGTGGGGGGGAGAGCTCTGATTGGCTGCTTACACCCCAGGAGGGGGAGCCGTGGGGAAAACAGCCAATCAGAGGGGGATACCGCCCCCCCCAGGCAAGGCTGCAATGTGCACCCCCTCCCCCAGAGACCCTGCTCCAGTGGTAGGGATTTTACTTGCTGGGTGTGTGACCCCCTGGGTGCTGGGTGGGTGGGGCCAGGGCCATCTCACAGTGCCTCACCCCCCAGCTTTCCCTGGGGCGGGGGGGGGGGAGTGTTAAGGGGCAAATAGCTGATCAGGGCAGCGGCCCAGGCGGGATCAAGCAGAGGACTCCTAGGACACGAGCTCTGTTGCCAACCCCCGAGCTCTGGCCCTGTGCAGCCCCCTCCACACGCGGCTTTGCCTGGGAGCCTCTGTGCCCCCCTTCTGCCTTCCCCAGAGGGCGCCCTGCACCTCCTGGAGCCCGCGGGGAGCAGAGCGTAACGCAGAGCAGCCTCAGGGTGGCTGTAATTGCCACTGAAACACGGGGAGTGCCAAGGTGGCCCAAAGCCCCATCCCACCTGCCCCCCACATCTGAGGTCATATAATCCCGTCTGTGACCTCACAATCCCCCCATGTCCCCGCCCGCACTGCTCTGCTATCACCATTGCTCCAGACGCAAACAGCCGCTCCTCACTCAAAGCGGGAGTTATTCTCTCCGAGCCCCCCAGCGTGGTACCTCTCTGCCACATTAGCACTTAAACCCCCCTTAGGCCCCTGGGGCACAATTGAGGGTAACCGGCTACCCTGTGCCTTGCGGTGGGGGGGAGCACTCGCCCCTGTGGCAAGTAGGATTGCCAACTGTCCAATTGCACAAAGCCAAACACCCTTGCCCCGCCCCCTTCCCCGAGGCCCCGCCCCAGCCCCACCCCTTCTCCAAGGCCCCACCCCTGCTCACCCCCGCCCCCCTCCCTCTGTCGCTCGCTCTCCCCCACCCTCACTCACTTTCACCGGGCTGGGGCAGGGGGTTGGGGTGCGGGGTGCAAGCTCTGCGAGGGAGCTTGGGTGCGGGAGGGGGCTCAGGGTTGGGGCAGGAGATTGGGGTGAGGGAGGGGGTGAGGGGTGTGAGCTCTGGGAGGGAATTTGGGTGCAGGAGGGTGGGCAGGGGGCAGGCTCTGGCCTGAAGGCGCTTACCTCCGGTGGCTCCTGGTTGGCAGCGCAGCAGGGCTAAGGCAGGCTCCCAGCCTGCCCTGGCCCCGCGCTGCTCCCAGAAGTGGCCAGCACGTCCCTGTGGCCCCTGGCGGGGGGGCAGGGGGCTCCACATACAGCCCGTGCTGTTTGCTGTCAGCTGTTTGCTGCGGGGCAGAAGAGGGTTTTTTCCCCTTTGCAAATCGCTGCCTGTGAATTCAGCCCGGGGGGACGGGGATGGCGTCACGGCCCCGCGAGCTGAGGCCGCTGTGAAACTCCAGAGCAGGCCCAGCCCCGGGAGGTGCACGGCTAACCGCTCACACACCCCCAGCAGCATTCTTCCACCCCACCCAGGCTGGGGCCAGAGGGGCTCAGCCCCTCAAAACACCCCCCCAGCCCCCACCCCACTAAGGCAGCTGACAAGGCTCCAGTCAGGGCCAGCCACGGAGCTGTGGGTCCCTGTCCCACGAGCAGCTGGGCTCCCCCCCAGCTTCGCCAGTGCCCCTCACTCCCAACCCGCAGCCCCCTGCCAGACCAGCCCTGGGCTCCCTCCACACAGCGGTTTCCTCCCTTTAACCCAGGAGACGAGAATGACCCGAGTCCCTGTTACAGGGAAGGGCCCAGCTCTGCCTTTGACTCTGCGCGGATCCCCCCTCCTAACGAGCCAGTTTGTTCCTCCTCGGGGCGCTATTTATAGCAGCAGCCTCCCGTGTCCGGCTGGCGCAGCCGGGCCCTGCAGGGAGCGAGCCCCGTGGATCGGGGAGGCATCGCAACCCCGCAGGACACCGGCTCCCCTTAAAGGGCCAGGGTTCTGCTGCCAGCAGGCCGGCGGAAGAGCCCAGCACCCCACAACCCGCCCGGGTCTGGGAACAGCTCTGGGCAAGAGTCGTCCCAGGATCTAAATGAGTCTCAGCGGCTCCGCTGGAGTCAACTCAGCTGCCCCACCCACCCCAGCAGCCCGGACCAAACCGCCAGCCCGGAGCAGGCCCTGGGCAGAGAGAGCCCAGCCCCCGACCATGGGGCTGCTTGTTCTTAAACCCACAGTCTGGAGACTGTGGGGCCTCATCAAAGCTGCAGCCCAGCAATTCACCGTAGACAGGCCTAGGCCAGCGATAGCTGGGGAGCTCCCGGCTGCGGGGGGCGGGGAGCTCAGGGCTGGGACAGTCAGGGGCTGCGGGTCGGGATTGAGGGGCATCGGCAGAGCTGGGGGGCGGGGAGCCATACGTGGGACAGCCGGGGGCTGCGGGTCGGGATTGAGGGGCATCGGCAG
>NW_020665187.1:4279854-4282856 GCF_002925995.2 Terrapene triunguis | reverse complement strand
GGCAGAGCTGGGGGGCGGGGAGCCATGCGTGGGACAGCCGGGGGCTGTGGGTCGGGATTGACGGGCATCGGCAGAGCTGGGGGGCGGGGAGCCATGCGTGGGACAGCCGGGGGCTGCGTGTCGGGATTGAGGGGCATCGGCAGAGCTGGGGGGCGGAGAGCCATGCCTGGGACAGCCGGGGGCTGCAGGTCGGGATTGAGGGGCATCGGCAGAGCAGCGTGGGGAACAAACTTGCCCACCTCCCGCTCCCGCAGGGCTGGGCTCATGCAGCAGCTCTCCCTGTTACACACTAGACATTACCCCATTTTTTGAATTAAAGCACAAAGCCCCGGTCATGCCTGCAATGTGTCCGCGCAGCGACCGCCGCAGCGTGAGCCACCTCCCAGCGACTGGGACCGCGACTCCGCCACTCACACCTAGCGCCTGGAGCAGCAAGGGGCCCCCAGGGAGCCACCTGGCACCTCCTGCCTGAGCCGCGAACACTGGCGAGGAGCCGTTACTACTGCGCAGGGTTCGGCCCGTTGCAGAGAACGCCCAGTTACCAGCCAGGGGTGCCGGGCACACAGGGGAGGGGTTGGGGGATAGTGGGCCCTGTGGGGGTCCCCTTCCCCCATGTCCGCCTCTTCCCAGACCTCCCTGACGCAGCCCCTGCCTGCCTGGCGATGGTGACTCAACCTGACCTTGGAGCCGAGCTGGTGACTCAACCTGACCTTGGAGCCGAGCACAGAGGAGGCTCCAGAACTGACGTGCGGGTGCTGATGGGGCGGCTCTGGAGGTGGGAGCAGCTGGGTCAGCGCGTCACCCAGAGCTGCTGCCTGAAGCCCCTTCCGAGCTGCTAAGGCAGGACCCTGGGGAGGGGGCGTCTAGGGGGGAAACCCAGAGGCACTGATCTCAGCCAGCAGCGTGCGGTGCCAACTCTCATGGGGTTCACCCAGCTGTGACGATGGGACCCCAGCGCCCGCCCCAGGGCGGCACCAGGTGGGCACAAGCTCAGCACGCGCTGGCGTGAGATCACCCGGGGTTCTCCATTCATCCCAATGGGTCGTGGGGAGTGAACGGGGGGCAAAATAGGGGGGGTAGCTTCATCCACTGTCCCACTGCCACCCCCACTAGCCCCACCCACACCCCACTTCCTCCTTCAGCCCCACAGTGTCAACACCCCCACTGCTCCCCCACCAACACCCCCACCGCTAGCCCCACTCACCCACCTGCCCCCCATTCAGTCTGCCAGCCCCCACCCCCCATGCCTTGTACTCCGCTAACCCAGCCAGGCAGCAGAGCTGCAGCTCCCGCAGTGGGGGGTCGTCGTCCCCCGCCCCGGCAGGGCTATAATAAGCTCGGCTGTAGGCGGCTTTCGGGGAGGCAGGGCCAGTTACACGGGGGAAGCGGAGACAAGACATTGGCTTCCCGGCAGGGTGTTTACAGCAGAGGTGACCCGACCGGGCCCACCTGCTCCCCGCTGCGCCAGTCCCCGGAGAGGAGGGGGCGTCCCTCCTCCCCGCTGCACCAAGGGCTGGGGGAGAATGGGGCATGGTGCCCCCAGATCCCCCCAACCCATCCCCCCGTCCCACTGCATCCAAGGCCTGGGGAAGAGTGGGGCATGACCCCCCACCCTGATTCCACACTCCCCGCACTGCGCTGAGTCCTGGCGTGACGGGGGGCAGTTACCCCCACCCTGAACCCCTGCCCTGCCCAGCTGAAGTGCAGGAAGCGTGTGTGTGTCCCCCGGTGCAAACTGGGGTATGCCCCCCCAAAGGTGCCCGGCGTGGCCCCACTATGCCAGGGTGCTACAGCCCAGGCTCTGCCTTGGGGGGGGAGCGGCGGACCAGCGCCCCGGCTCGCAGCGGCAGCCCGGCCATGTGCGGTAAAGCGCAGGGTGCCCCCCCCCCCAGGAGACTCTGGGGAGCCAGGAGCAGCCCCCCCCCCGCTCGTGACAGAGCTGCTCGCATCGCCATGGCGACCCACCCACGGCATGTGCTGCTGCTGAATCTCAGCTCGTTCCCCCAAACCGGAGCCTGCGCTGGGGGGGGGGGTGAGTTCACCCCCTGTCTCCAGCATGCCCCAGTGCAGCCGGGACTGTGACCCGGGCATCCTGGGGCCGGGCTGCCCATGGAGACGCCCCCCCCCCCCCATGGCACTGGGCATCTGCCGGGCCCGCCGGAGTACCACAGTGTCAGAGGCAAGAAGCGCCCTCTGCCCGCTCCAGCCCACGGCCGAGCTAGAGGGGACCCTGCCATGGGCGGAGCAGCTGGCAGGATTGGCCAGGGCTTACCAGGGTGCCCGTCCCTTGGGCTGGGTCGAGGCAGTTTCAACCCCTGGCCTGGGATTCAGGGCCCGGCTCAGCAGAGAGGAGCGGGCCTGGGCCAGGCAGAGCGGGCAGCCACCCAGGCCCTTGGAAAGAGCCTGGGACCCGACGGCGCCCACCGCGGCAGACAGGCTCTGTGTGCCCGGCCTGCGGCTCCCCTCCAGGGGGTTGGGTCCCGAAACCGCGGGCAACACAGGCGCAGCCGGGCCAGCTGCAGCACAGGCTGAGAGCCCGCCCCCAGCCCGGGGTCAATGCACACAGCGGCACAGCCACCCGGCAGGATCCTTTGGGCCATGGCATGGGCCGGAGATCAGGGACACATCGCGGAGGTGGGGGGGGGCGGCAGGAAATGAGGCAGGAGGGGGAGGGCTGAACATGCCACGAAGGGCTGGGCCGGCTCAGCGACGGGCCGGCTTCCCCGACGGATGTGAGATGCCCCCTCTGCTCGGGACATCACCGCCGTTGTCGCGGCATCCAGCGGTGATGTCACCCAGCGCATGCCAGGCGGTCGGCAGGATGGAGGCGGAAGCGGAGTCTGGGGGATGGACCGGTCTGGAGCTCAGACCTCTGTCTGCCATCGGCTGCCTCTGTCCCGGGCTGGTGGGGTGGTTACGTTTAGGGTCCGGGCAGGGGGCTCGGGCCCATCTATATGGAAGGGGACTCTGGTCCCCTTACTGAATCTTAGTGGGGGGGGGGG
>NW_020665187.1:4265766-4279754 GCF_002925995.2 Terrapene triunguis | reverse complement strand
GTCCTCTCCTCCCTATGAGCTGGAATTGCCTGGGTCAGTCAGCGTGGGGCAGAGCTAAGGAGAGAGCAGGGGCCCGAGCTGAGCTGGGGAGCAGAGCCGGGCCAGCCAGAGGGGCCAGGGAGCTGGAGGCAGAGCAGCAGCCGTGCTGAGGCAGAGTGGAGCTGAGGCAGAGTGGAGCTGGGGCTGGGGCCGTCCGGAGCCGGGTGCGGTGAGCAGCTGGGGAGAGCGAGGGGGGACCCTGGGCAGCGGGCCCAGCGCTGGGAGATGCCCTCAGCCAAGAGGCCTGGCAGGCCAGACTTGGAGGGGGATCGTAACCCCGACGGGGCGGGGGCGACGCTGGGAAGAAGGGTCCTGCCACCTAGAGCCTCAGGGCGTGTGGCCACCGCCAGAGCAGGTATCGGCCCGCAGCATCCCTGAGCACAGCCCGGGCCTGGGCAGGGGCCAGGGACGTGTGAGGAACAGACTGAACTGCCCTGACATCCCAGAGACGCTGCTTGTGATGTCCCCGGGCCACAGAGCGGGGTGACGGGTTTTCCTTTCACCTTTCCCATTTGTTTTAATTGGTTGCTGTTTAATAAATTGTATTTGCTTTGAACTGTGTGTGATGATCAGTGGGCCAGGGAAGCGTCCAGAGCAGAGAGAGCCCCCCGGAGTGGGGACACCCTAGCCCCTGCCCTGAGTGACCACGACAAGGTTGGGGGTCGAGCCCCCCAGGAATCCTGGGCCCAGCCTTGTCACGGTTACGAGGACTCAGCCACACTGGAGAGCGGAAGGGGAGCCCTCGAGGTCAGGCAGGCTTCTGGGTAAAGGGAGTGGGAGCTCAGATCCTCTCACTAGCCAATTTCACTGGGGTCGTGTATAAGCCAGGAAAATTCCCCACAATAGCGGGACCATTCCCCGGCTTACATAGAGCAGGACTGGGCCCGGGGACCATCATCTCCCCAACTCTGGGGAAGGCTGCCACAGTGCCGAGGCGCCAGTCTGAGCGGCATGTCCTGCCTACCGGCGAGGTTTGCTTTCCCTCCTCAGAGACGTCTCGCTAGCGCAAAGCTCAGCACAGGGAACCCCTCGGCAGGGGATCGGCCCATCCCCATCCTCTCTCGGACGGGCTGGGTGAGTCTGGCATCGAGTCAGGCCCCCCCCCCCGCCGGCCATTTTCCACCAGCCTCGCTGCAGCGCAGCCCAGTGGCTAGAGCACTCATGAGCCCTGGGGTCTAATCTCAGCTCTGCCACTGACTCCCTGGGTGCCCTTGGTCAAGTCACCGCCCCTCCTACTCCTCGTCTGTGTAGGCTACATGCTCCTTGAGGCAGGGGCGGTGTCTGCTCTCACTAGTAATACACAACAGGATCTCCTCCTTAGATGGTCCCTACAGTGAATGCCAAAGAGAGGATGGATCATTGAGGGGTCACCTGCTGGTCCTGACACACACACACACACACACACACAGCACAATGGTCCACCTAGCCCCGTATCTGGCTGCTGACAGTGACCGATGCCGGGTGCTTCGGAGGGAACCAACGGAGTGATCCATCCCCTCTCGTCCAGTCCCAGCTCCTGGCCATCAGAGGCTAGGGACGCCCAGGGTCACAGCCCTGACCAGCTTGGCTAATAGCCCTGGCTGCAGGTTTTTCTCGCTGCTGGCTGGCGCGGGGGCTTTGCTTTCCCGTTTCAGGGAAGCAGAAGACGAATCGCGGCAGCCCACACAGCGGGGCACGGGACGCAGCCAGGCAGCCGGCACTGCCGCTCCATCTGGCCAGCCCGGCGCACGTGACTGCGACAGGAAGATGCCTCCAGCCGAGCCCGCTGCTCGCTTGCACTCGGAGCCCCAACTGCAGCCAGTGGGCGGGGCTGGTTCCTCTCCGGACCCCCTCCCGCATCACCTCTAGGGGGCGGCCTCGGGCACACGCTCCCCTCCGCAGCCCCTGCCCACAAACCGTGGGCATCCGGACTGTGTCCCCAGCACGGGCCTCCCTGGGTGGCGAGTGGCATGTCCACTGGGGCAGATGGCTTGAGCGTCTCATCTCTCCCCACTACGCCTCCCCCCCCGCACAGGATCGGGGCGGCGAGATGGCGGGGCCGGAGCTGCTGGCTCAGCAGAGAAAGCCGAGGGCTGAGTGCATGGCACTGTGATGCCTGGGAAACCTCCCGGACCTGGCAGGCTGGGCGGAGGGAAGCCAAACAAACCGTGTTGTCTCTCTCCCTTAGTTACCTGCTGGGGTGGCGCCCGGCTGCTGGAATTCACCACCTGCCCACAGCTGGCCTGAGTCAGCGGCGCCGCCAGCGCCCGAGGGCAGGGGGTGGAAACCAGGGCAGCGCCAAGAGAGAAGTGTTCTCCGTCTCCGGCGCTCTCCGGCTCGATGCCCTGTGCCCAGGGCACAGCCACCTGCCTTTCCCGCCGGCACCGGGGCAACCGGACCTCCTCCCCGTTGTCATGACAGCAGCACAGTGGGTTGCTATGTGGGATCGGGCAGCCATTGTCGAAAGGAAGGGGGCGGGAGAGGCCAGGTCGATGGGGCCGGCAAGCGCCCGGTGCCGGCGGCGGGGAGGGCAGGGGGAGGCACGAGAGAAGCAGGCGGTGCCGGCGCAGGACGGGCAAAGCTGATGGCACGGCAGCTCCACAGGGCCTCAACTGGCACCGCACCCGGGCCCCAGATGCCACCTGGCGAGAGCGGCCCAGTGAGCTCTTGGCTCGGGCGGAAATGCCAGCCTGCGTGTCAGCCACCAGCCGGGGGCGGTGCCTTCGAGATGCCAGTGGCAAGGGGCACCGCGCACTGCAAGATTTGGGCGACAGGGCCCCTGCCCCGGGTCGGGGGGCACAGCAAGGGCTTTTGGACTATCTCGCGGAGACCTCCCCCAGCCCCAGCATCCCGGCCCATAACCCCGCTGGAGCAGCAGCCACCGACGTGGGGCAGGGAGATGAGGACCAGTCCCTACGTTGCTCCACTGCCCCCCTCACCCCATAGCCAGCCCTCTGGTCACCCCACAACCAGTACTCCACTGGCCCCCAGCCTGGCCCTGCTCATCCCATAGCCCCCCTCCCCCGACCCCAGCCAGCCCCGTGAATATAGATGCCCCTGATGCAACCAGTCGGCGACGGGGTGGGTCCCAGCCCTTCACAAACACCCCCTCCCCTCGGTCCCTATAAAGGCACCGCCCTGCGTGTGCCAAACAGCACCGGCGCCCACCTCTCCTTTCTCGCCATGGCAACAGCTCCGGCACCTGGGATCCACCTCTGCGTCAGAGCCCGGCGAACAGAAGCCACCCAAAGAGCCGGGCGCTGGCACTGAACCGGGCTCCGGCACCGGCGAGAGGCAGCCCCGTCCAGGCTCCCCAGCAGGCGGCGGCGGCGAACGAGGCGGCGCCACCGACCACAGGAGTCAGGTGTCCCGTTGCACAGGGAAACCGCAGCGCTAAACGCCAGTGGCGGGGCCGGAAAGGGCCCGGCGTGGGACCATCCGGTGCTGAGCCCCAGATGGCTGCTGCCTGTGACCTCAGGCTTCCCTCCGCACAAGGCCGGGAGCGATGGTGCCCACGGGGGGCTCGGTGCCCATGGGGGGCTCAGAGCCCAATCGCCAAGGCGAGCACTGGGCACCGTTGTTCTCAGATCTGTTCTCCCCGCCACCTGCCCTCAGCCCAGGCACCGTCCGGGGGGTGGGGGGGATCAGCCCGGCCCCCCCCCCCCCCCCCGGTGCAGCTCCCCCCCCCAGCATGGTGCACCCCCTCTGTTACAGCATCAGCCCAGCCCCCCACCCCCCACACTGTGCAGCCCCCTCTGCTACAGCCTCAGCTCCCCCCTCCCAGTCCCATACAAGGGGGAGCAGGCGCCCCTGGAAACTCGGAGGCAAACTCCAGCCGGAAGGCGCACAGGGGCCTGTTACCACAGAAACCTCCCTGCTGCTCGGAGAGCGCGGCTGTCATCGCCGGCTAATGGCTTAATGGGGCGGCACTAATGCTGCCAAGCAAGGAGCCGGCTAGTGGGGCGGGAGGGCAGCCAGCCACGTGGAGGCTGGGCTTCCGAATCCCCAGGGTGGCCAGCCCCTGGCACGACTGGCGTGTGTGCGCGTGTACACACGTGTGCGCCAGCCTGCGTGCATACGTGTGCGCATGCACGGATGTGGGCCGGTTAAGAGGTGGGCGGCTGCAGGCAAATGTGTGTGGCGTGTGTGGATGCGTGTGGGTGTTTAATCCGAGGGTGCAGCTCTGAGTGTGTGTGTGTGCCCATGTGTGTGAACGCAGGTGTGGTTGAACACTGGCGTGTGTCCAGTGTTGTGTGCCTGTCTGCGTTAACACACAGGGGGCTGCACACACGTAGGAGCGCGTGCCTGCACGTGGGTGTGAGCGAGGGCAGGTGTGACTGTACACAAGCACCTGTGTGCGCACACGCGTGTGCAGAGGGGAGGAGCCACTCCCTGCAGAGGCTGGGGCGGAGGGAACTTTCCAGCTGTCAGGACCGGCTGTTGCCAACGTGAAAGGAACATCTCTGGATGGCCAAGTGGGACAGAGCTGACGACGGGAGCCCTGGGAAGGGGCTGAGCGTGTCCGCCAGCTGCTGCAGCGGCTGCCTGCGACAGAGCTGGCAAGCTGCTGAGGGTCAGACGCCGCCGCACGCTCTCCCTGGGAAGGGATGCGCCTTTCGCTTGGCGGCTCCGGGGCACAGGGAGCGGGATGTCCCCGGGGTGGCTGGTGTCCCCTGCTGTGCCGGCCATAGAGAAGCAATGCCTGCCATGGTGTGGGCCCTTACAAAACTGCAGCTGTATCTACTTGGGCGGCGCTTCACCGTGTACACCGACCATTCGCCCCTGACGTGGCTGCACCAAATGAAAGGGGCCAATGCCAAGCTGCTGAGGTGGGCCCTGCTCCTCCAGGGGTATGACATGGAGGTGGCCCATGTGAGGGGGAGTGCCAATGTTACAGCCGATGCTTTATCACGGGGCGGGGACCCTGAACTTCCCCAGGTCACTGGCTAAGTGACCCTGCTCCGTTCAGACTCAAAGGGGGGAGAGATGTGACGAAGTGTGTGGGGGGGGTTCTTGGTTTTTCCAATGGTTTGCATGCAGAGGGAGTGGGACTCAGTTTCCCTGGGTGTTACTGGTTTAACGAGGTGAGGGGAGAGGGAGTTTGTTGTTGCAGAGGACCGGAGAGGGAACTTGGGACCCTGGCCAATGGCCTGGAGAATGGACACCCCAGCGACTGGTGACCCGGAGGCCCAGCTCAGGAGTTGGAGCCGGTTCTGGCCAGTGGGAGGACAATGGGCTGCGAAGAGAGGACCCCGGTGACCTGACCAGCCGGTTCCAGCCAGAGGACAGAAGAGGGGAGAGGAGGCCCAGGCGACTCTGTTTACCTGGACAGAAGACAATGGACAGAGGTGGGGCTTGGGGCAGATGCCCAGCTGGGAAGCAGGGGGGCTCTGGGCTGGAGAGAGGGAGCAGGCAGAGCCCACCTGGATGCAGGGGAGACTTGGATGTGCTGTGCTGAGGGAGGCCAGGCCTGAGGCCCTGAGAGTTTCCTGTGCTGTGTTCAACTCTCAATAACCCTCCTGTGTTACGCTGGCCGCGAGTCGCTCCGGGCTAGAGATCAGGGTTGCATTATTCCCTCTGGGAGTGGAGGCCCCGGGGGTCCAGAGCGAGGGGACTCCCTGAGGCTCAGAGAGGTGCAGCTCCAGGAGGTGGAGGGGCCTAACCCCGGGAGAGAGTGGACCCCCGAGAAGGGCTGTCTCACGGAAAGGGGCACCCCCCCCACACACACACACAGCCCGCACGGGGCCAAGAGTGGGCACGACCTGTGAGTCCGTGACACCTGCCTCCCTCCCCCGTTCCGCTGGCGGGCAGTGCCCCGGGGCTGCTGCAGTGTACCCACCGAGAACAGGGGGGCAACAGGCTCCTGGCCCCGGACCCGCTCCCAACGCCAGCCCCGGGGCCTAGCGCAGTTCTTGCCGCAGGGGGAGATCCAGGGCCTAGATGCTGCTGCTACCAGCCCAGTATCCTCGGGCATTGCCAGAAGGGGCTGGGGTTTGACGGCTGCTGCCGGGGTGGGCAGGGTGGCACAGTCCCCTCCAGCCAACTAGGCGGGCTCTGGAGGGAGCCCTGCCCTGGCCAGCCCTCCGGCATCTGCATCTAGAGACCATCCCCATCTAGGCACCGCCCTGCGTGCCCGGGACACCAGCCTGGGGCAGGTTGTTTGGGGCAGAGGAGGCCTGCGTGACGGATGCCTACCCCAGCCGCCCTCCCCCACCGATCGCAGGAGGCTCCAGAAACCCACAGGAAAGCAGCCTAACCGACGCGTCTCTGCACCACCATGGGACTCTCTCCCCTCCCCCCCGCCTCCCCAGCCGTTTGCGGCATCGCCTGCCTCTTTACACAGCAGCCAGAACCACGAAAGGGAGGAGGGAAAGCCAGTGTGCCCCTGCCAGCGCCAGCCTGGTCCCCACAGCATGGACCTGACGCTGCACAGAGCGAATCGCTTACTGTCTCCTCCAGCGCCAGCCTAACGCTCGCCCCCGCCACCAGCCACTGCCTGGGCCTGCTCCGATTGCCCCCTGCATCGCCCTCGCCTGCCTGGACCCTCCCCGTCCCCTGCCACCCAAGCCGAGCTGCCACCTCCTAAAGAGAGCTGCAGGGACTTGCCCCGAGAACGCAGGAGCCCTGCAGCTGCGTGACACTGACGAGGGACATCCGGGGAAGAGCGACAGGTTGCTCTGCGCTCTATGCCCCGCGTCCCGGCTCTCTGCGAGCCGCCGAGCGTTGTGCATTTCAGCGCCGGGCTGGGATGAGCCATTTGGACGGCTTCCCACCAGCGCCTCCCCAGACTCAGCGATCCAGCCGCCGCGTGCCTTTGCCCTGGGAAAGCAGAGTCTCTTGTGGTCGCCCGCGCGCCAGCCCCTCCGTGGGGCAGAGGAGCCAGCCCAGCCGCGCGCCCGCCGCTTACCTCGGACGATGCTCAGCGAGGCCTTGATGCTGTTCTTCAGTTGCTGGTCGCTCACCCGTTCCACCAGGCGGAAAACTTTGTTCAGATGCAGTTTGACCCCCTCGTGCCTCTTTGCCTCCAGGCGGATGGCTGCAGACATCAACTGCTTCTGCACGTTCATGGTCCCAGGCCCCTCGCCCCGTCTGCTAATTCCTGGCAGGGCTGCGTCTGGATCTTCTGCCCATGGCTTAGCCCCCAGGGCCCCCCCGAGACCAAAAGTACCCAGATCCTCCTTAAAAATGAAAGGGGCCCCGGCCCATCCGGCTCGGTCTGTGGCTCTGTCTAGCTCTGTCTCTGCTCCACTTCCTGAGTCGCGCGTCACCCAAACCAGCCGCGCTCAGCCTCCGTTGCCCTACCTGATTCTGACAGCACGCACAGGGTGTCGCTCGGCGAGGACTGGGGCCTGTGAAACACCCCGCAGGTTCCCAGGAGGAGCAGGGAACTCCCACAGCGGGTGGAGCAGCTCGTCGGGCTGCTTCATTGCCAGTGTTTGGAACATTGGCTCCCCGCAACGTGTAATTATTTCATTCATCTCGGCGGCACCCAGATATGGCTACGCAGGGACACACCCAGCCGAACACGCCTATCCCTGCACACACCCTCTCCGCGCACACCTGTGTGCATGCACCCACCCAGCCAAACGTGCCAGCCGCACACTCACACCCATCCGTGCACACGCCTCGCCGTGCACACAGGTTCACGCACCCACCCATGCACGCACGCTAACACCCGTCCATCTAGACAAACAAGCCGTCCGTGCACATACCTGTGTGCACATCCATCCACACAAACATGTCCACCACACATGCACCCACACAAACACGTCTTCCGTGCACCCTGCAGGCATGCATTCCACACCACACGCACACCCACACCCACCTGTCCTTGCACACAGGTATCAGCCATCCACACACAAACACATACGGTCATCCATGCACACACATTCCACGTGCACACATTCATCCGCACACACCTCGCTAGCGATCTATAAACACCCCCCTGCATGTAAACAGGCACCCTAATGTAACCGTGCACCCTCCCACGAACACACATACAGGCCCAACAATGCACGCGTACGCACACACACACACACACACACATGTATATGATCCGCCCGTGTGCACAAACATTGTACATCCCCAGCCATACACATATATCTCACCCACTCAGGTCCAACTCATCTCATCTAATCTATCTATCCTATGCACCCCCTCTACCTATCTATCTATCCAGGCCCATACGCCCCATCGATCTAATCTATCTATCCCCATGCACCCCCTCTATCTAATCTATCTATCCCCATGCACCCCCTCTATCTATCTATCTCACTTATTTCCAGGGTGACCATCACTACAGTATTGCAGGGCCTTGCTAATTCCTAGATTCCTAGTTTAAAGCCAGAAGGGACCATTAGATCCTGTCGGCTCACACCTCGTGTACATCTCACCCAGTTATGCCTGCATTGGACTCGGTAACTTTTGTCTGGCCGAACGTCTCTCTTCTTGCCAGGCCTCCAGCCTTGAGCTGAAGGCAACAGGCGATCGCGACTCCCCCGTTTTCCTTGGTGGTTTGTTCCAGCGCTTAATCGCCCACACTGTTAAAAGTTGGGGCCTTATTTCTAATTGGAATGTGTCTGGCTTCAGTTCCAGCCATTGGTTCACGTCCTGCCTTTCTCTGCTAGGACAAAGAGCCCTGCGGGCAGGGCCACCCACAGGGGGGGCAAGTGGGGCAATTTGCCCCAGGCCCCGCAGGGGCCCTGTGAGCCCTGGCCAAGAATCCCTTTCCTCACCCAGCGGCGGTCCGGGTCTTTGACAGCATTTCGGCGGCGGGGGGCCCTTCAGTCGCTCCTGGTCCTCGGCGGCGGCGGGGGGGCCCCCTTCAGTGCTGCCGAAGACAAGGAGCGACTGAAGGGCCCCCCGCTGCCGAAATGCCGCTGCCGACTCGGAGCTCCCCCGCTTTGCCCCAGGACCCCTGAATCCTCTGGGCGGCCCTGCCTGCGGGACCCGAGGTTTTCTCCCCGTGAAGGTACTTAGATGCTGTAATCCGGTCCCCTCCCAATCTCCTTTTTGACAAGTTCTTTGAGTCTCTCACTGTCTGGCATTTTCTCAGGCTTGCAAATGGGTTTTGTGGCTCTTTTCTGCACCCGTGACAATTACCCAACATCCTTTTTAAAATGGGGACCCCAGACCAGGATGCAGGATTCCAGGACTGGTTTCACCAACCCCATAGACTGAGCAAAATTACCTCCCACTTCCTGTTCAGTACTCCCGTTTAGCCCTTTCTGCCACGGCATCGCACTGGGCGCTCATGCTGAGTTGTTTATCCACGGTGACCCCTGCATCATAAATTCTCAAGCCAGAAGTGGGGTCTAGTGGTTAGAGCTGGCGGCTGGGTGTCAGGGTGCATCTGGCCCTGTTGTAAGGGATCCAGAGCTGGAGTTTTTAACATTGGGAGGGGGGCGGGGGGGGATATTGTGGGAGAATCATGTGAGCTGGATGTTTCTGCTCAAATTACTGCCATTGTTAGGTTTCAGCATAAACACCCATTGAGGTGAACAACAACCCTTTACACCCCTCTCTGGGCTGTCATCTCAGGCTGTCTGCAGACTTCCACATTCGGAAGGTTTTATTCACAGCCGTAAGGGGCCCTGACTTTAGCGGCGATCTGGGAGTCAGGACTCCAGGGGTCTAGATCCAGCTCTGGGCTGAGCTTGCATTTCACCTCCCTTTGCAGGAAGCAGCGAGGGTCTCCAGAGCAGCATTTGTGTTTTGTACAGCACCGGGACGCTGAGCGTTCATGTGCCGTCCCCATCCGTGATGCAGAGCCGGTCCCAGTGCAGGGGAGGAAGGCGGTCTGCCCGCCATGCTTACAGGCAGTCCATGAGTCGGCTGGATGCTGGTGAACACAGGGGAACACAACGCTCTCGCCTGTGGTGCAGGAAATGCTGAATGGGTGTCTCTCCCGTCCCAGGAATCCACGTTCTGGGAAAGCCCCCCCTCAGCCCTTTCCTCCCGTGGGGGGATTTTGTCAGTTGCACAACCCTGGCCGGGGAAAGGTGCAGGCCGTCGTCAGAGTGCACCGCAGAGAGGTAGGAAGTGCCAGCCTCCTACCTCCGCTGGCTTCCTCTTGAAGAGATGACTTTTCAATCCACACAGCAGCTTGCTAAGCGGACCTGGGTTTTCAGTTTTACTCAGCTCCCGGCTAGGCAGCGAACGGAAGCAGACAGCTTTTCAAAAGCATCTGGCACCCAGCGGCTCCCTCCCAGAGCAATGGAGGATCCCTTTCCCCACGGGGAACAATGGCATATTTCCCCCCCCATCACCACCTCTCCCACCTTATGGGAGCTGCTGGGGGCTGAGCACTTTTGCAAATCTGGCGCCTTCGAGCGCCACCTGGTGGCCCTCTCACCCACCCTGGTTCTCATCACGTGAGCTTTGCGGTCTGGGGCGTGGTTTGAAGAGCGCTAGTGATGGTGAATTTGGGTGGGGCTGGTTATGGCATTACAGTCTCTGATCTCCTGGTATCTGACTCTCCGGCTGCCCTCTGGCCCGTCTCGGACTCTGATCCTCTGGTCTCCTGACCCTGCCAGGACTCAAGTCCGGCCCTGTGTACACTGTTAGAGCAGGAGACACCCAATGGAGCTGCTGCCTTTTGCGTCGCATGCAAGCAGAGTTCAGTCTTTGAAGCAACGCTGCATTGTTGTTCGTTTTGTGATGCACGTTCGTCAGGGGCCAGCAGTTGCAAGCAGCGGGCGAGTTTGCTCTCTGCCTTCAGTTCTAACTAGTTCAATGCTTACAAGTAACACTAAGAAAAGACCCAGAGTCCACCGCGCTGACTTCTCTTCCCATGGGGAGGCCTCAAAATCGGTTCCCACTTGGCAGAGGGGCAACAATATTAACGCCCGAACCCAGGCTACGCTGCACTTCCCACTGCGGCTATTGCCAGGGGGAATTACGAGCCTAAAACGGCCAGTGAAGATGCAGCTGGCGGTGAGCAAACGGTGCCAGTTCGCAGGCTGCTAAGCCAAGCCACAACCTCCCCATTCACCAGGCACCAGTGACCGGCAGCCATGAAGCTATCAGGCAGCATTGACGCCGAAAGCCATAAATCCCCAGCAGCGTCACGCTTTGCAGGGGTCTTTCTGTTGCCTGCAAAATCGGAGGCGCTGCCAGGGAAATCACACGCAGCACAGCAGGGTCTGGCCGCGCGTCGCAGCTCGGCACAGCAAGGCGGGGAAAGAGAGACGGCGTTGGAGCCCAGACAGAAGAAGTGATTTGGGAAGTCTCTGGTTGTGGGGGGAGGGGGCACACCTCAAAGGGGCCTGGTTCTTAGAATATGCTGAGCCCCCTCCCTCTGGAAAGCAGGCCCCTTCGGGACATTTCAGTCAGGCCCCCCTGAAAATAGAGGGGACCCTCTGTTTGAACAGGAACGGCTCTCCCGACCCAGCCTTTGACATCACAAGCCGCGCACATCCCCGGCCTCTGCTCTGTTTGCAGCCCTGCTGAATTTGTCCTCCGTTTCCCCACGGCCTGCCTGACCCGTCTGGGCCAGCGGCTCTCCTGGCGGGGGACGGTGGCGGCGGGTTCACCGGGCAGACCCAGCAGTTGCTTTCATGACAACCGCCCAGCAGAACAGCCGCCTTTGGTCGCGACGGGAGAGTTCTAGGCCCATAAAGTGTTTCTGGATCCCTGCTCTCATCACAGGAAGGGCTAGTTGAGCTGCTAATGATGAGATGGATCCAAGGCCGTCCCCGGGCATGGCTGTTTAAAGGCCTGCTCCTGCTCCACTGGAGTTTTGCCACTGATTTCAGGAGCAGGCTGCAGGAAGGCAAAAGGCTTCGCTCCCCGCCAGGGCCTGGCCAGCGGCCTGCCAAGGGAGATCCCCTGACACCTGCCTGCCCCCTGGAGCCTGGGAACGGTTAGGACAGCTGCAGGACGGGGAGGAAGCCCGGCTTTTCCAGGGCATCTGTGCCTGTTTGCTGCCTAGTCAGGAGCGCTCAGGCCCCTGTGCAGCAATAAGGGATGTTTTCCCAGCTAAACTCCACCTGGAGACCTCACTGCCGTCACCATGGACAGCGACAACGGGGCAGGCCATTCGCCGGGGCTGCTTTCCCAGGGAGAGCTCAGTGGCTGGCTGCTCCCAGGGGCTCCCGGCCAGGGCAGCTCGGAGAGCAGCACAAACCACAAGGCAGAAGCTCGACTCATGACCACCACCCCCGTTCCAAGATCCAAACGGAGCCGGACAAGGCGCACACGGCGCATTACCCCTGGGGCCTGCTGGGGACTAAATTATCTCTGCACTTGCCCGAGGTTCATAGAATCATAGAATATCAGGGTGGGAAGAGACCTCAGGAGGTCATCTAGTCCAACCCCCTGCTCAAAGCAGGACCTAATCCCAACTAAATCATCCCAGCCAGGACCCGACCTTAAAGACCTCTAAGGAAGGAGATTCCACCACCTCCCTTCGGAACCCATTCCAGTGCTTCACCACCCTCCTAGTGAAATAGTGTTTCCTAATGTAGCGATGTGAGACTCACCGCTGCGGCGTCTCCTGCTGGTCGTCTCGGGAATTAGCTCATCCAGCCTCCGGAGCGCCCCCTGCAGGCCGGTGCCCCACTGCCGCTGGGCCCCCGCGTCCCTCCCTGGACTCCGGTGCCCCGTTATCTGGGGTGCTGCCCCCTGGCAGTAACCCCTCACTCTCAGGGGAACCCCCACCTCCTATCCCCACCTCGACTCAGTCTAAGGCCACTGCCAGTCATTGTCTAGCCCCCACGCCCTGGGGCAGACTGCAGATCAGCCTACTCATCACCGGCAAGGTTGGGTTTGGACCTGCTGTCTTTGCCTACCCCTGGGCTGCCCTCTGCAACCCCCAGTACCCGTGGGCCTTCTGCTAGGCCGCAGCCTGGGGCTTTCCAGACTGGAGCTCCCCAGCTCCTCTGCCTTTCCCCAGCTCTGCTCCACTCAGGTACTCTACTCAGGTCCCTCTCCCTCTACAGCTAGAGAGAGACTGGTGAGCGCCTGGCTCCCAGCCTCTTATATAGGGCCAGCTGAGGCCTGATTGGAGCGTGGCCCAGCTGCGGCTACTTCCCGAATCAGCCTATTAGCTGCTTTCCCTGCCACAGCCCTCTCCCAGGGCTGTTTTAAGCCCTTCAGGGCAGGAGCGGGTGATCACCCCCCTACACCTAATATCCAACTAGACCTCCCCCACTGCAACTTGAGACCATTGCTCCTTGTTCTGTCATCTGCCACCACTGAGAACAGTCTAGATCCATCCTCTTTGGAGCCCCCTTTCAGGTAGTTGAAGGCTGCTATCAAATCCCCCCTCACTCTTCTCTTCTGCAGACTAAACAAGCCCAGTTCCCTCAGCCTCTCCTCGTAAGTCATGTGCTCCAGCCCCCTAATCATTTTTGTTGCCCTCCGCTGGACTCTTTCCAATTTGTCCACATCCTTCTTGTAGTGTGGGGCCCAAAACTGGACACAGTTATTACCTAGTGTCACATAACAGGCCACGTATGCACCCTCCCCGAACAACAATCGCTGCAAGAAACTAGCAGCAGGGGCCACGCTTGCAGGTGGGGGGAAGTCCCCCACTTGGGACCCTGAAAACAAAAGGCAAGAGGGAACGGCTGAGCGAGGCAAAGGTTTATTGTCGTGGTGCTGGGGGGGAGGGTCAGGGGGAGTTGGGGTACGAGGAGGCGAGGTACCGCTTGCCTGCGCCGTACTCCGAGTTGGTCCAGGAGTAAGTCTGAATCTGAGCCGATTTCCCGCCGAGGCTGAGCGTGCACCTGCAAGGAGATGGACGTGAGGCCGCTGGGGAGGCGGTCCAGAGCCACGTCGCCCTGAGTGCGCCCCGCAGGGTGATACAAACGTGTCCCCACGTGTGGTATCTCTTAGAAGCCTCACAGTGTTTAAGCCAATCCTGTGTTTTGAACACTTGGGGTTGGCAATGCTGAGAAGGCTGGAATCCTGATCCCAAGTCCCCTGCTCTAACCACTAGACACCACTCCCCTCCCAGAGCTGGGGAC
>NW_020665187.1:4249441-4265756 GCF_002925995.2 Terrapene triunguis | reverse complement strand
TGCTCTAACCACTAGACACCACTCCCCTCCCGGAGCTGGGAGAGAACCCAGGAGTCCTGACTCTCACCCCCTCTAACCACTAGACCCCACTCCCCTCCCAGAGCTGGGGATAGAACCAGGAGTCTTGACTCCAGCCCCTCTGCTCTAACCACTGAACCCCACTCCCCTCCCAGAGCTGGGAGAGAACCCAGGAGTCCTGACTCTCACCCCCTCTAACCACTACACCCCACTCCCCAGGAGTCCGGATTGCCAGCTCCCCTTGCTCTATGATCGCCTTTGCCAGAAAAGCCTGCGGGGAAGGAGACATTAGCAGGCTTCTCAAAGGGTTTTATGCACAACGAAGAGTTTTTTAAAAGTACAATTGCTACCAGAAATGACCTGAAAGTCCGTCCCCCTGAGCCGGTGCCTCTTCGGGGGCGACACCCCCACTGGGGCCCGGCATACCTGGCATTGTCTCTGATACTCACAGCTTGTTGGGCCTGGTTTTGTAGCACAGCGTGTACACAGCCAGCTCAAACTCGGGGCTGGAGCCAATGAAGAAGGAGCCGACGCTCTTCAGATAACCCGTCCAGCGGTACTGGAAGGCCATGATGTCAGGGTAGCCGGTCCACTGCAACCAGACAAGGGGACGCAAGAGGTGGGTGCCCCTGGCGGGGGTACTCTGGGCTGTCTCCAGTTGGAAACTATCTCAAGAGGGCGCATGGGATAAAGGACGGCACCGGTTCACTAACCAATGAGCCAGCCCCGGGCAGGGACGCCGGGCAGCCTGCTCGCCAGCCGACGGCTGGACTGCGATGGCTCAGGACTCCAGGGGAGGAGACTTTGTCCCCCCGTCTGTGCTGGGCCTGCAAAGGGACTCACCAAGCCCCCCTCACCCCGCCACTGGGACTGAGACTTGATCCCAGACCCCTCGTGGGGCCAGGAGGCAGCAGGTCGAGCCGGTGAGCAGAAAGGGATCCTCCCTCCGGTCTAGGAGCCATGCTGAGCTGGGCCGGGCTGGGAGCCGCCTCCCCCTGGATCGGGCGGGTAGGAGCCGTGCTGAGGTAGGCCCAGTGGACGCCCTCCCCCCAGCACTCACAGGTCCATCGTAGCTGTAGCTCAGGTAATTGATCTGCCCGTTCTTCTCCAGCTCGTAGTAATGGACCCAGTTGTGAAAACCGGAGATTTTCCCGCTCTTGATTTCACCTGCAGGCGAGAGGACGCAGAGCTGGAGTCCCGGCCTGTTTCTGGCTCATTTACCGTCCCGCCACAGAGCAGGCAGCGCCACCGACGGCTTCCCACAGACCCCGTGCCCTTCCCAACGGGCCCCTCAGCTTCTTCCAGCCTCTCATCACTTTCCCCTGAGTCCCCATCCCCCCCCACCCTGGGGATTCTGAGCGTACGTGGGGATCCGTGAAGTTCTCCGGTACAACTGCCTGACCGCAAGGCACTTTAGGACAATCACTCGCGGGGCTGTATCTGTCTGTTCAGCAGGGACCTAGAACATCTGTCGTCTCGACACCGTGGGTTACGTGCTAACGTGGATCGGGGTGAATTAATATCCTGTTGAGTGGCTGAGAATAACTGAGTGTCCTGACCTGAGAAATGCTGTCCAAGGTAAAAGCCGGCCCGAAAAGACCCAGCGTTAAACTCAGAGACATGCAGTTTACGGCCAGAAGGGTCCACCAGATCATCCGGAGTGATGTGTGTATTGCAGGCCACCAACATCACCCCAGGACTCAGTACAAGGGGGTTATCCCCAGGAAATCCCACCCTAGGCTTGGCTATGCCACTTATCGGACCGGCACACCTAGTCTGTTCCATTTCAGCTTTCACGTCAAATTGGCCCCTTGGCATATTCCCAATGATTGACCTTCCCCCCACCCCCTTCACGCTTGTACGATTGGCAGAAATGACATCCCCATGATTGTTCCCAGCGACCTCTGCCACTGGCCTGGTGGGCGAACGTGGGCCAGGCGCATCCCTGTCTGTGCCTCAGTTTCCCATCTGTAAAAGGGGGCTAATG
Organism: Terrapene triunguis; assembly: GCF_002925995.2. Classification (NCBI taxonomy): domain Eukaryota; kingdom Metazoa; phylum Chordata; order Testudines; family Emydidae; genus Terrapene; species Terrapene triunguis. The sequence continues at coordinate 4,263,751 of NW_020665187.1, read as the reverse complement.
ATACCAGCCTCCTTTGGAACGCGCTTGGAGATCTATGGATCCAGAGGGCTGTCCCTAGAGCTCGGGCTGCTTCTTCTTAAACATGTGGCCTGATTTTCACAGAGGCTGACCTGAGGCAGTTTTCAGCAGGTCAGCCCCTCTGCAGATGAGGCTGCTTGCTCAGGAACCTGAATATTAGGGGCCAGATTTTAGCCCCCCCCCCCCTCCGTGTTTGACCTTTCCAGCTCTAGTGTTTGGAGGGGGGTTCCCTCCAGCAGAAGGGGCTCTGCAAGTGGGCATGCCAGAGCCTCGGGTTTATTCATGTTTCCGACAGCCCCCGGAGCTGTGGATTTGTGTTGTGCCCTCATCGGAGCTCTCCCCCCGCCGCCCCGCGAGCAGCGCTGTACCGTGGAAGACGTGTTCAAAGCCAGAGGAGTCCATGGCCGCTCCCTTCGAGCGCGAGTAGAGCCCGAACCACATCTGCTTCAGGTCTGCCTTGAAGTCATCCTCCGACAAATAGATATCTGGCCCGGGGAGAGAGAGCGGGTGTCAGAGCGGGTCTCCAGCAGGGCGATGCAGCGAGCTCCCCGGGGACTGAGCTGGGGAGCTCTTCTATAGCCCAGCTGTGACAAAGTGGGAATGTTCTTGATGTGTTATTTGAATGCTGAGTGGGGAGTATTAACCTGGGAAGGTTGCAGGGGAGTTTTGCTGGGACTGCCTGCATTGGGGAAGGGAGCATACCTGAGCATGTAACATGAGAACCCACGAGGGGGGTTGGAGGCCAGGTGATACCTCTGCCCGGGGAAACTGGACAAAGGACAAAGGCTGTGGGAGGAGCTGGGGAAAGGGCAGAAAGGAGACTGCGGAAGGGAGTTTCAGTTTTGGAGCTGGCTGGGAAATAAAGAGGGGTGCCCCGACCAACAGGGCTGTGGTTTCCCTGGGGCCCCCAGATGGACCTAACTAAAGGGGGTCCTGTTGTCTGTATCGGCAAGACCTGTTTTGGACTGTGTTCCTGTCGTCGAAATAAACCTTCTGCTTTCCTGGCTGGCTGAGAGTCATGGAGAATCGCAGGAAGCCGGGGGTGCAGGGCCTGGTCTCCCCCACACTCCGTGACACCAGCCACGGGAGATCTCGGAGCCCCACTGCTGGTCTGAATCCATGGGTTAGGTATCAGCCCAGCGAGGGGCTGCAGGCTGTCTGCCTGGCTCTGGCATGGACTTAACGGGGTCATACGCCACCTCTTCACTTGTAAAAACTGGTGAGGCCCGGAGCGATCGGATGTTCCTCCTCGCTATTGAGAACATCAGACCCTCGTAGCCGGGACACGGGCCCGTCTCCCCGGACGGAGGCTGCCTCCCTTCCAATCCCACGCCCTCTCCTCTCTGAACGTGCAAACTGCCCCTCCGCGGCACATTTCCCTCCTCCTTTGTCACTCCCAGCTGGCAGACTCCCGTCGGGCGCAGGTGCCAGCTACTACCTCTGTGTCACACACGCCCCCCACTGGCAAGCAGCGAGTTCCCCGTGTGCCTTCGTTTTAACAGCAGCCTTGTCTTTAGTGGCCTGAATCTTCCCATTCCTGCCTCAGAAGCGAAGCACCGGGACGCCATGTGCTATTTGTGACAACTGTTCGCGGCGAGCAGCTGAGTGGGGAGGGACAACTGGGGCGCTGCGGATGCCGGCTCTCACGGTCCGCTTTTGAGCGCCGTGCTTGGTATTTAGCAGACGGTGCGTTGGGAAATACACCAAGAAACACATGTTCCTTCTCCAAGTGACGCGCTCAGCGAGCTTCACAGGCGAGAGCCGGCTGTGGTGAGAACAGGCAGTCCTGCTTGCCGGCGCTGGCGGCCAGCAGGTGCCGGGAGCTGCGTTCGGCTCGGGTGGGAGCCGAGCTAGAGGGACAGGCATTCTGCAGAGAGCCAAAACTCCCACCCAGCGGCCTCACGTTGGGGTGGACGGTCAGCTCCTCCACACAGAGCAGAACCTAGTACAAATCGGCTCAGCAAGGGGAGGCAATTCCTTGCTTGGACTCCTGGCGGCTCAGCCTGTCTCCACGGCACCTGGCAGAACTCCAGGACCCTGCACTGAGCCAAGGCCCCTCTATGGTCCCTCTAGCGCCTGGCGGCAGACACAACCCATGTCGTCACCCAGCTGTGCACCACCTGCACAGTCGGCGCTTTACCTTTAGAAAGAAAGAACTGGGTCAGCTTCTCCATCACCTGGGTCTGGAAGATTTCATCCAGGAAAGCGTCCACCTCCTGGCTCTCGGAGGTGGTCACCACCTCCTCCTTGCCCGTCATGCGTTCGTAGTTATTGAGCAGAGCCAGGAGCCTGGCAAAGGTGGGCTTGGAGAAGAGGGCATCCTCGTCCACGTAGCTGAAGAGCCTGGCAGGAGAGCGGAGAGAGGGGTTTAGGGATGCTGCTCCTGGTCACAGACCCAGGCGGAGCATCGGAGGCAGAGCCGGTGGACAGATAACTCTGCCTTAGGTACTTATCTGGGCCTCATCACCGGAGCATCAGAGGGCCTCACAATCTTTAATGCATTTATCCTCACCACCCCTCTAGGGCAAACTGAGGCAGAGAGACTAAGTGACTTGCCCCAGGTCACACCAAGAAGTCTGTGGCGGAGCAAGGGATAGAACCCCAGTCACCCAAGTCTCAGGCTGGTACCCTAACCACTGGACCATCCTTCCTCTCTGACCAGAGACTAATTAGTCCCTCTCGGATAGTTATAAATGGGATCTGCAGAAGGAGGCACCCCTACCAGAGAGCTAGAACGAGGCCTAGGTACCACTTCCATCCCCCTTTGTGCACCCCCACACCCTGACCAGACCCGTCTGCCGCATGTGCATGCTACCTCTGCGGCACTCCTCTCTGTCTGCCCTGCGGGAATGTCTACGTGGCTGTGGAAGGTTCTGCCCATGCAAGGATCTGGTGTAACCTCAATGCACCCTCCCCCCTGATCTGTACATCCCACACACGCGGGTTTCCCAGCACCCCGTCCCCATGCCCTCACTTCTGGCTGGCATAGTCTTGGCCTGCCCCGGTCTGGCCAGAGGAGATCTTGTGCTGCAGGTTGAGGACGATCTCGCGGCTGGTGGCCTTGTTCACGTCGGCAGAGTACAGCATCTCAGAGACACTCTTGATCTCACTGTCGGAGACAGAGTAGAACGAGGGGACCTCCCACGGCTCACCTTCTCCTGGGATGGCAAAGAGAGACGGACCAGAGTTCACTATGGCCTCGCCCCCATGGCCAGATACTAGGGTCATGGGCTAGAAACGTGGACAGAGGAGCACGTACAGCACCAGTCCCCAACTCCCTTCTTACCCGGCTCAAAGGAGTAGCTGGCTCACTGAAGGCATGATGGCTGGTTTATTCAGTTCATCCAGCTAATGTGCTGATTGGAACAGTCACTAAGCCATCATTGTTATGGAATAATTACTCCCAAGGAACCCTGTGCAGGCAATATAGCCAAAGGGGAGACTCCAGCTTCCCTCTTCCATGTGCTCCATTCCTAATACCCAACTGTCTATACACACCATTCTCCCTGTGTCTGAGTAGGGCCTACTTCCTCTCATGTGTGTGAGAGAACCCAGCTCCGACCTTCGGGAATGACCTCCGTCTACCCTGTTTCCTTTCACACCTCGGCTTGGTCTCTATGCTATCCTCTCCCACTGCGGCTATTTCACACTACCTGCTGATTGCCGGATGAAGCTGCGTTTCCTGGATTTTCCATTCCAGATACGGACGAAGCCCTTCGACACAGACCCGCTTCAAATCACTTTCACCTTTCGGGGGGTTTCTTAAACTTTCCCTCTCTGCTTGATTCCACAGCTGTACAGAACAGCCCCAGGACTCCCTCTCCGGAAGGACCGATCGACAGGGGGCCTGCTTTACACAGTGGATCGGGAACCAGGACTCCTGGGTCCTTGTTCCCAGCTCCGCCACTGACTCACTAGAAGACCTCGGGCAGAGCATTTTTCTATGTGCCTCTGCTTTGCTCCTCTATCCAATGGTGAGGTGGATACTGACCCAAGGCAGACCCTCGGCGACAAGAAGGGGAAATGACACTGTTAATGTAATATAGCTGGGAAGCAGGGGATGTTGCTTCTCTCTCTTTCGTGCCCCAACGCTGTCCTTGGGGTGCGTGCAAGCAGAGGTGGGCCGAAGCAGCTCCCCATCCTGGAGGCAGCTGGCCCTGACTGCCCCATATCACCTGCCCAGCGCATAGCAAGACTCAACTGCCTTGAGAGCAAATCATGCCGGAGCTGAAATCCCATCAGAGGCTTTGCCGCCAAGAGCGCTATCCATGGATTTTTAATGAGCCCTAAATGGACGTATCTCTGGGAGCTCGGGGGGAGAATCTGCTCCCGCCTGTAGATACGGCAGCCAAGCCTTCGCCTTTCAAGTTAGAACTACAAATCTGACCTTAATTATTCATGAAGGTTCTTGGGATCCCGGCTTTCACTCTTTGCTACGCATTTGCTCTACGCGAGTATACAAGGGAAACAGGGAAGCGTTATTTCTGCCTTTGCCGGAAACTCCATGGACAAGTTCTCGGCACAAACAAGCGAGCAGCCGACCACGAAACCAGATGGAAAACAACATGGGTGAAATCCTGCCCCCCTTGAAATCAGTGGGAAACCGCCTGTCGGCTTCCTTGAAGTAGGATTTCTGAAGCGCTCGTGCATAGGTGGCTACGACTTGATTTCACGGGTTTGATCAAGTGCACGCGACACGGTGGTTATTTGCACAAAGTAACCTGCAGGGGGGAAGAGCAGCTATCGTCGATGGTGAACGTACACCAGGCTAGTAACATATTAAGCAAAGAGTGATTGCAAGATACTCCTGCAGCAAACCCAAAGCGCTACCAGAACACAGAGTACAGACCCAACTGGAGAAGAGCCCCAAGTGTCGATTTTGCTGCCGCGCTTTAGAACTAGACCATCCAGCACTGGAGTGGGAACAGACACTCGGGAAGTCTGGCGGTGGCACGTATAATGGCAGCAGAATCCTTTTAAAAACTGGGGGCCGATTCTGGGTGCGGAGCACATTTAAAAGGTGGCCTGAAGTGTGAGCAAAGAGGTGGGTGGTTTTGCCCAAATTTGTCCCCGATGATGGCCAACGGCAGCTTTTCACGGAACAGATTTTTGTCTATTTTTTTCATAGAGTCGTGGATGTTAAGCCCAGAAGCGACCATTAGGAGCAGTCTGACTTCCTGCGTAACACAAGCCCGGGAATATCACTCAATGCGTCCTGCATCCAGCCCATGCCTTGTGGCCAAGCTACCGCATGTATTTTAGAAAGCCATCCAATCTTGATTTAAAGCTGTCAAGGGATGGAGACTGCACCACATCCCTTGGTTGGTAAATTATTCTACAAGGGTAAAATTCACTCCTATGCAAGAGGCCAACATGGGGCCTTCTGAACCACTTAGGAAGTGAAAAGTAAGCAATGCTTAGACCGGGATTGGCAACCTTTCAGAAGTGGTGTGCCGAGTCTTCATTTATTCACTCTAATTTAAGGTTTCGCGTGCCGGTAATACATTTTAACGTTTTTAGACGGTCTCTTTCTATAAGTCTATAATATAGAACTAAACTATTGTTGTATGGAAAGTAACTAAGGTTTTTAAAATGTTTAAGAAGCTTCATTTAAAATTAAATTAAAATGCAGAGCCCCCTGGACCGGTGGCCAGGACCCGGGCAGTGTGAGTGCCACTGAAAATCAGCTCGCGTGCCGCCTTCGGCACGCGTGCCATAGGTTGCCTACCCCTGGCTTAGACCTTGCTCCGGCCCTCTGAACAGGGCTGAATTTCGCTTTTGCAAAATCAGAGCTTTGGGCATCTGCATTCACTCAAAAATGGCTCGTTTGAACCCATAATTTTTGCCAGGCTATTGGGCAGGAGAGAAATCTCACCCTGAATCACCTTTTTGTTATCATCACATAAATCCAAATGGGATACATTTTAGTTTAAAAAATATTTTAAAAATCTGCTCTTACCCGGAAAGGAGAGCTGGGTCCCAGACGTTAAACAGGGCAGGAAGCAGACCAGCGCAAGAATGCCCTTCATCTTGGATGGGCTGCAACCTACCTGACACCGGAGCAGCACTGAGCGTTTATATCAGTTGCTGTATCACTTAGATAACGCTAGAGAAATATTAAACCGCTCTAAGTTTGGAGCAGCAGCTCAAAGCCCAGGGATAATGAACACATGCTAAGTTTGTGAGCAGAACTAGATAAAGTCAGACGCAGCTGTTGCACAGCTAGATAAGCCAGGGATAGGTGGGAGCGGGTTGGGTAATATGCAAGACCAGAGAATTCAGGTATTGAAAGACAGTCAGGAGTCCAGTGCAGAACAGCTGCTAGAGTTCTCAGGATCTGAGAAGTCTCCACTAGGTGTCAGTTTCCCCACTGGTTCTATGGAGCGATGTGGGACACACAAGGTCCTTGTGCAGTTAGTGTGACAGTCAAGGTCTAGACACCCCAGGGCGACAACAGGGGGTCTGAACCCCAAAGAGTAAGTGACTGTATACGGTATTACTGCAGCAGAAAAGTATATTGAGGAAGGTCTTTTGTGAAAGCCGGTGACACGCTGGTGATCAATATCATTGTGAAATGTGTTAACGCTATATGAGGAGTCATGGATACTCACTGATATTATGCTTTAAAGTCTGTGACCAAACAAAGGGAGAAACAGGTTTTCTCCCAGACAGAAGGGAAGGCAGCTCTCTGCCTGGCTCCTGTGTAAATGAAGCCGTATGGAATCAAAACAACGGAAGCCACATTTACACACAAATCAGCAGTGGGATGGGCACAATCAGCCAAACCACACACAAATAGTGACGGGACTCAAACTCGTGATGGCGACCCCCAGCCAGCGTGCTCAAGGAGCGGCTTCCCACGGGGTAACTGGGACGTGCGTTAGGACTGGTTGTGTTGCCTGGTAGCAAGAATCAGGCTTCCCCAGGGAACGGCTCACTCGGGCACTCTGATCTCATGAAGGAGCACCCTCATGGTGCTAGATAGGGTAGCTCCTAGGGGCTGGAGGCTCCAAGGCTCCCAAATCCGGCTGCTTAGCCAGGAGGGGGACGGATGGACACATGACACGTCAAAGCATCTCAACCGCCTTTGGGTCGGAGAAATTAAAAATAAAATCGCCTCTCTCCGGGAAAAGCGTGAGTTAATTCTTTTTTTGATTCCTCTTCGTTTCCCACCTCTGAGCAGATGCGCTTAGCCTGGATTTGATATCTATATGTAAATGGCAGCATTATCTCCCAAGTACTAACCTCGAAAGAATAAAGGGGCCGGTGGGAAACCAGACGGTCTCTACGGCATGAGGTTGGGGGAGGGATGCCCTTCCCATGAAATCTACACGGCAGCTCACTACAGCAACTTTATTTCCGGGATGGATTGGAGTATCAAATATCTGGGGTCTCAGCCACAAGCGGAATATGCTAATGCCGTCCTCCTTTAGGATTAGTCCTGAAAGCCGTTAATCATCTCAAATTGGCAGGCGGAGGCTGGATAGACACACTTATTTAACATTTCCAGTTGGAAGCGTATTTAGACGCCTAAGCGCGGTTTAACCAAAACCCATGGAGGTGGAGGAGCCCCGTGGCCGTTCAGAGACAGAATGCAGACCCTCGTGGTTTTCACTTTCATTGTTCCACGACATCGGCACGTGTTTTATTGACAGAGAAAGGGACTGTTTGGTTGTTTGAGGTTGAGGATGGAGTTGGAGATTCATTGGCGCTTCTCTGTGGTACCGGCAGATCGCGGGTGAAGGAAGCATGGCTCGGAGTCCAAATACAGCCAGCCCCGGGACTTCTGTAATGTAGCGCTGACCACGTTCACCTTTCAAATGGCTGTGCCAGACATCTCAGCATACCAGGCTCAGTCTCGACCGAGCCTGCCCATTCTGCGTCACTGCATTACAGAAAGCCAGGTTATCCAATATGTATATTGCAGTGGGTCCCGGAGGCCCCAGTCAGCACGGTCCCTGCTCCATCAATATGACACGTTGCATGCTAGCACTGTTGGCCTCTACACGCCCCACTGCTGCACTAGCGGTAGGTGCAGCTGAAATCACCTCCAATGTGGTGTGTGACTACTTTAGATGCCAACGATCTTAACTGCACACGGTCCCTTCACTTCTCTTACACCCCCTGGAAGCTGGGGTAAGCCCAGTACACACCTCCCAAAGGACGGATCGGTCTGGTCCGGTGCACGCAGGCAAGCTGTGCCAAGAAGCTGTGGACAAACAGGGGACAGTTTTGTTCCCATTCAGGACAGTAATGGCAGGATCGCCGGATGCAGGAAAGGTGAAGGATGCAGGAAGGGTGAGGCTGTGTCACTGAGAAGCCAGGAAAGGAAGTGCACTGCATTCTTAGAGAGTCATTCATTAATGTAATCAACTCCTAGGCTATACCTCTCTTCAGACCCCATGCCAGCCTTGAGAGGAACTGTGTGCGTGCAAGGACTGACCCCTCTGCCTTTGGGGTAGTTCGCACTCATCTGAAGGCTCTTGATTTCCAATACACCCAACAAGGCTCCTCATCTGGGTTAAGCAGATTCCACTCAGCTGGTAAATTACCCTTCTGTCCGACAGGCAGGCCGCAACCTGATAATTTTATCTCCAAGGGCTTGTTTAATATTTAAGTGACCAAATGCTGCCTATGTTAGACTTTCCCACTGAGGTCTCAGAGGGATTTTGCTGGGTGAATGATCTGAAATGTAAGGGTGGGGGGATAGTAAGGGGACCTTGGTCTCCCCTTATCTCCCCTTCAGGGCCATAGGCAGCAAGTTATATGGGCCCGTGGTGGCCGAGCTCCACCAATATTGAGGAACGTGGGCCCGGCTCCACCAATATTTGGGCTTATATTTTCAGAGCCATCCCATCCATAGGACGGACTGGGGCAACTGCCCCAGGCCCCACGCTTTGGGGGGCCCCGCGCTTCAAGGGGACGCGGGGTCCAGGGCGGCCTGGAGGGTTAGTGGGGGGCCTGGCGCCGGCAGCAGCGAGCGACCTAGCCCCAGCCCGCCCCTGCTCTGCCCCCTCCCTGCCCCCATTCCACCTCTTCCCCCAAGCCTCCACCCCACCTCTTTCCGGCTTCCGCCCCCTCCCCCCGAGCAATGCCGGGAGCCAGGGGGGTGTGGCGGGCTGCTGCCGGCGCCAGGCCCCCCGCTAATCCCCCAGGCCGCCCTGGACTCCACGTCCCCCTGAAGCACAGGGCCCCCCCAAAGCACAGGGCCCGGGGCGGTTGAAACAGCTAGAGTTCCTGCACATTTATATTAAGAAACAGGCCATTTGCTTTGGTGATTTCCTTAAGCTTCCAGCCCCAAGGGTAACATATGGTGCCTTAACACCATGTCTACTAGCTGTTTGGCACAGGCATTCCCGGGGTGGAGAGGGAGAGGCAGAGAACAGTTCCGGTAACCCCCAGCAAGCAGCCAGCCTTAGGATCCAACTGGTCCCGGTTTCCGGAGGACATATGCTCTTTTTCAATAGGAAGATCCTAGCACGTGACACTATGGCACAGAGTCGGTAAGGAGAATTTGCATGTGCTATGTGCTAGCAAGTCTACACTGGAGAGTCCAGTTTAACAGGATTGTGGACTGCCAAGGCCCCTGTGATCCATGCACACTGAAAAAGCTCCTCGTCTGTCTGGACACCTGCCAGTCTCTTGTTGTTGCTAGAAGGCTGGAGCAGGGATTGCAACAGTGCGGTCAGGAGGCTGTTTAATCACTCTTCTGGCTCTTCCATCACAAGGACGATTAGCAAGGGGAAAGCGTCGATCACACCAAAAAATCCTCCCTTCTGAAGCACCAGAGGCCTCTTTGTGCTCCACATGGGAGAGTGGCACCGCACAGGATGTCTGACAGAGAGGTCATGGGGAGCCCAGACGAATACAGCAACTTTCTCTCTCTCACACTTCATTTTCATTGCCCAGCACCTGATTGGCCTGACCACCTGTACCTGTGTGTAGAGTAGCTTTCACGGGGAGAACAGGGTTTAACACTGCGTGCCCATTTCTCATGACTGACCTTTTCCCATGCAGAGGTTCAGGGCTCACACATACTGCAGTTCTACCCCGTTCCCCTCCCAACTGCTCAGTAATGGCATCTCTTTCACTATTTGTTACCCGTGCTTCTCTGTATTTTGATCATTCTCCTGTTGCACCAGTCACAGAATAACTCTTTGTGGGGTTCCCAGGGAACCAGTACCCCCATTCACAGATCCAGTGTCAGATTCCCATGTTGACAACGTTGCCATCTCTCGTGGCTTTATTGTGAGTCTCCCAATAACTGATTTTTTTACTTACAGCCCCAGCTCCTGGAGTCAGGCGATGGCATGATGTAGTCCGGGCTTGTCATAAGAAATTTGCCTCATTTCTTAGAGGGCATAATTGGGAAGGTGAATGGAAGGTTAAGTTGTAAATAGGGGCTTGACAAACAGTATGCTGGAGTCAGGATGTCTGTGCTATTTAAGATAAGCAGCAACACCTTGCTGCTAGGAACTGTGGACAAGATAAACCTGGAAGGTAAAGATCAGGTTCCATGTGAACAGCACATGGACAGAGCATAGAATCATAGAATAGACTATCAGGGTTGGAAGGGACCTCAGGAGGTCATCTAGTCCAACCCCCTGCTCAAAGCAGGACCAACCCTAACTAAATCATCCCAGCCAGGGCTTTGTCAAGCCTGACCTTAAAAACCTCTAAGGAAGGAGATTCCACCACCTCCCTAGGTAACCCATTCCAGTGCTTCACCACCCTCCTAGTGAAAAAGTTTTTCCTAATATCCATGCTGTACAGGGATTGGCTCCTGCAAAGTGACCAATCCAATAAAAAAAATAGTGTGGTGTAATATATAACAATTGCTATGTAATGTGTAAATGTATATAAAGGAAGAGGTTGTCTGTGTAACTTTGGATGTGTGGTACGCCTTATACCCACCTCCCTCTATGGTTAAGTCCGATCATTCAGCATAGCTTTGTTGTATGCCAAATAAAGGACCCGAGTGACGAAATACAGAGTCGGACTGATTGTTTTGGGTTCCAGAGAACTGGATGAAGTGTCCTCCCAGAACTGGACAAGCTGTTCGGGATAAGCTGAATGGAACAGGTCTTGGAGGGAATCCCAACACACGAGACTCTCAGCTTCCATTTTTAAAAAAAAATAAGTTTCTGCCCTTCATGACTGTGAAGAAAAGCTCAAAAATGTGACCTCAGTGAACCCCCAAAAGGCTTAAAAACCAGAAGGCAAGTAAAAAGAATTAATTATTTTGGTGCCGGATTCACAATTCTTGAACATTTAGGGTTGGCAATATTGTGATAGATAGATAGATAGATAGATAGATAGATAGATAGATAGATAAAGTCACTCAAGGGCTCCTCACCGGGGTCTCTCAATAGCAACTAATTGTGCCATAAGGAAACTCCATTCTTGCCGATTTGTATTCAGGTTTGTGGTCCCTTCTTGTTTTCTCCAAAGCCAGTGGGGATGAGGGAGGCGATGGGAAGACATCTTTACCTGGGAATTGTCAGAGGTGGAATTTGCATTTAGACCTGTGACCATTGCATTTCAAGGCTCTCCCTCTGAACTCCCTTCCCTCACTGCTACTTCAGGCTTTGCATTGATTTCCTCTCTCCATCTATCCAGGTGCTGTTTGTAACACCTCTGACCCTGCTGCCTAAGCCCTTCAGAAAAATAAGGAATCACAAAGGCCTTGGAACAAATGGATGCTTTCTCTCTCCAGAAAGCTTATGCTCCAATACTTCTGTTAGTCTTAAAGGTGCCACAGGACCCTCTGTTGCTTTTTACAGATTCAGACTAACACGGCTCCCCCTCTGATACTTCTCTCCAGAGAAGAACTTTGTGAGGGCAGGATTTCGTTTTGTTAGCACACTGGTCCCTCAGGGCAGCTCCATTGGCCACATTTGCTCCACACCTCAACAGGAAACCCCTCAGCTGTTTGTTATTATTTTGTATTATTTTGACTGGCACCCTCAGTGCCCAGGGTGGAGGGCAGCACATAGGGTGACCACCTGTCCCTTATTTCAAGGGACAGTTCCTTATTTCATTCATTTGTTCCTTAGGTTGACTCCCCATCCCTTATTTTAAAGGGTGTCCCTTGACTCCTTTATTTCACTGATTTGTCACATGAGTAAGGGAAGGGTAGAACATAAGAAGGCCACACTGAGTCAGACCAATGGTCCATCTAGCCCAGTATCCTGTCTTCCAACAGTGGCCAATGCCAGGTGCTTCAGAGGGAATGAACAGAACACGGCAATTATCAAGTGATCCATCTCCTGTTGTCCAGTCCCAGCACCTAGCAGGCAGGGGCTTAGGGACACCCAGAGCATGGGTTTGCATCCTGGACCATCTTGGCTAATCCCCACTGATGGACCTGTCCTCAGTGAATCAAACTTTTGCAGAGCAACTCTGGTCAAGTGTCGGTAGTCTCTTGGTCTATCCAAGGCCGTGATCAAGTGTCTTGATGTTTTTGGTCTTTTGGCCTCGAGATGAAAACCTTGCCTTTGTTTCTGGGACCTTGAAGTGAAAAAATTCTCTAAGTTATAACTGTTGATTAAACTTTGGTTTCAGGGTAGAATTCAGCCTGAAGAAATCGAATCTTGTAACAAAAACTGACTACACAGCTCAAAAAAAAAAAGAGGGGAAAAAAAGTTTCACCTTTTGTGTTCCCCTAAGAGTGCACTGCATTGCACACCTGAGATCAAAATCATAGACGCAACTTCTTGTTTGAGACTTTGCCTGTTAAAACACGAGATGAAAGATTCAGGAGTTTCTCCAGCCTCTGCTTTTGCACTTGTAACACCGGAAAGGAAATGCTGCCAAGACTTCTGGAAAGGGAAAGGTTCATTTATAGCTAAGTAAACAGCAACCGCTTGCCACCTATGGGCAGCACACTGGGGCAGGCAGGTGCCAGGCACAAGGCCCGCTAGGGTGACCAGACGGCAAGTGTGAAAAATCGGGATGGGGGTGGGGGGTAATAGGTTCCTATATAAGAAAAAGCCCCCAAAATCGGGACTGTCCCTATAAAATCGGGACATCTGGTCACCGTAAGGCCAGCTGTCATACTGGGGATGCTCATCACAAACAGGGAGAAGGGAGCAGCTGGGCACAAGGCCAGGAGGGTGGGGTACCAGGCAGTGTTAGGGGTGGGGTTACAGATCCAATAATGGGGATATCACTGGGGGAGGGGGGACCAGGGCACGGGGGGACCCCCGGGCACAGTCATGGTGGGGGGCACCAGAACATGGCACTGGAGGACTTTAAGGCACTGGGGTAGGGAGCACTATGGCCGGGGGCCCGAAAAAACAGGGCCCCCAGGAGGAAGTTGTCCCCTCCATCCGGGTCTTTGTCCAGCCGTGAGCCACTCTCATCCGGGTATTTGGGGGACGAAGCTAAAGCCAGGCCTGGAACGTGCGCGCATGCGCCTCATCAACCCGCGTGACCCGGCGCAGGCGCTCTGAGGGGGAAAAGAGCTTGGCGCGGGAGGTGAGAATGCTACGCAGGCGCCGTGCGTGTGAGCTGTGGTTGAGAAAACCGCACGCGCGCAACGCCAGAGTGCTGCGCAGGCGCACAAAAGGAGGTTACGCCCGGGCGCAGTGCGTGTGTGCGAGCGCGGCGTACGTACTCGTACTCACGCATGGGGCTGCGCAGGCGCATCCAAAGGAGGCGGGCGGAGGGGGGGTACGTGCGCAGGCGCAATGCGGCGAGGCGGGCGGGCCCGGCGCGCAGGCGCGGTGCGGCGCTGGGCGCTGGGCTGGGATTTAAAGGGCCAGGAGCGGCCCGGCCTGCGCTGTCCCCGGAGCCTGCGGCCGGCTGCCCCGGCCCGGGAAGATGGTGTGCGGCGGCGGGTTCGCTTGCTCCCGCAACGCGCTCTGCGCCCTCAACGTGGTCTACGTGGTGAGCCCGGGGCTCCGGCGGGGGCTCCCTCAGCTCGGGGGTGGGGCTCGGCCTGGGGGGAGGGGTCCTGCTTCCCGCGCTGGGCCTGGGGGGCCGAGAGCCCCCCCTTGTGGCGGGGGTGGGGGGAGGAGCTGAGAGCCGCCCCCCCTTTTGTTGGGGAGGAGTCCCCCCTTGTGGTGGGGGGAGGGGAGGAACCAAGAGCCAGCCGCCCCCCCTTTTGTTGAGGAGGACCCCCCCTTGTGGTGGGGGGGAGGAGCCGAGAGCCGCCCCCCTTGTGGCGGGGGGGAGGGGAGGGGCCGAGAGCCGCCCCCCCTTTTGTTGGGGAGGAGCCCCCCCTTGTGGTGGGGGGGAGGGGAGGAGCCGAGAGCCGCCCCCCCTTTTGTTGGGGAGGAGCCCCCCCTT
>NW_020665187.1:4211230-4249431 GCF_002925995.2 Terrapene triunguis | reverse complement strand
AGGAGCCGAGAGCCGCCCCCCCTTTTGTTGGGGAGGAGCCCCCCCTTTGTCGGGGGTGGGGGGGGAGGAGCCGAGAGCCTCCCCCCCTTTGTCGGGGGTGGGGGGGAGGAGCTGAGAGGCGCCCCCCCTTTGTCGGGGGCGGGGGGTGTCCCTCAGGCAGGGTGTACTGCATGGGTGTGTGGCCTGTCTCTGCTCAGGCTATAACTTCTCTGGGGCCCACAGAGGCTCTGATATCTAGGGCAGCTGACTTGGCATCTTCCCTAGCCCTGAGCTCCATGAGGAGACTTGCTCCCCCCCCCCCCCCCCAGAAGGAAGTAGATACCCCCCCTCCCAGACAAACATGGGTTAGTGCTGAAGTCCAGGTCTCTGACCCCACACAGGCCGAGGATGGACTTCGCTGCCTACTCCTCAACAGGCAGTAAAAACAGACCACCCCCCATCCCATTGCCTCACGCCTGAGCCAGCAGCCTGCCCTGACATCCGCATCTAACGATCTCCAGTCGCCACCAGCAACTGGTCTACGCTGAAAAGTTTGACTGCTGTAACGCTGCAGTGTAGACGCTTCCTGCAGCGATGGACGGGGTTTTGCCATGGATGTCATTAATCCATCCCTCAGAGAGGTGCCAATGAGGTTGAGAGAAGAATTTGTCCATCAGCCTAGCCCTTAGAGAGATGACTAAATTGATATAATTTTAAGTGTAGACCAGGCCTTATTGGTCTGTGAGGGATGTGATTCTTTAACAGCATATGCCCTGCCTAGTGCATAACTGCATCCATCAGTCAAAAGTGCCTGATTTTGGTAAAACTGATTTTCCTTCCTGAACCAGAGTAAGCCATACAGTTTAAGCTCTCTATCCTGATATATTTCAGAGTAGTAGCTGTGTTAGTCTGTATCAGCAAAAAGAACAGGAGTACTTGTGGCACCTTAGAGACTAACAAATGTATTTGAGCATAAGCTTTCGTGGGCTAAAGCCCACTTCATCAGATGCATGCAGTGGAAAATCCTGCTGATAATAGCCCACCTTAATCCATTAGTCTCATTAGAGTTGGTATGGCAACCCCCATTTTTTTCATGGGGTGTGTGTGTATGTGTGTGTGTGTATATATATATATACACACACACACACACCTTCCTAGTGTATTTTCCACTGCATGCATCTGATGAAGTGGGCTGTAGCCCACAAAAGCTTATGCTCAAATAAATTTGTTAGTTTCTAAGGTGCCACAAGGACTCCTCGTTCGTTCTTTATCCTGATATAGCCACTCCAGGGGGGTTAGCTGCTTTAGTTATACTGGAATAGGTCAACTGACAAAACTTTCTAGTGGAGTACCGAACTGCCTCAAACACCCAAGAAGCAGCCCATCTGCATTGCAGCCCAAACCAGCCGGGTTCACGAGCTGCCCGGCTGTGAGGCAGAGGTTTTTCTCTTGAGTAAGCCGAAAACAAGGTACCCCACTGTAAGTATAAAAGCTGCAGTCTTAGTCATTTTAGTTTAATGCTTCTAAGTGCCTTTATAATGCAGGCCCCGGAAGGGCATGTCTGTACGGAAACGGAGCGGCTGTGCTGTTGTAGCGTTTCAGATGCTACCTGTGCCATTGGTCTAGGTTGTCAATCTCTGAGAGGCGGTAGCTAGGTCAATGGAAGAATTCGCCCATCAACTGAGTGCTGTCTGCACCAGGGCTGAGGTCGCTGTAGCGACACATCTCGGGGGTGTGGATTTTTCACACCCCCAGGAGACGCAGCTATACCAATGTAAAATCCTAGTGTAGGCCGGTCCTAAAAGTTATTCATTGGTGATTGTATCTGTGAGACAAGGAAGTGAGACTTCAGTAGCTCTTTCCTAACCTCTTGCAGTAATAGGCATCTTCCGCTGATGTCAGCCAGTGTCAGCGTGCTGGCGCTGCAAGGCTTAGTTAGGAGCTTCAGTAATTGAATGTGTTCTGCGGGAGGGTGTTACAGAAATGCACATGATTTCAGCACCTATTTAGCAGCATCCTCTTGATTCTCTGGGATACTCTTCTAATCTGGTTAGCCAGAGGTCACACCCATCTAACTGACATGCATCTTCTAGGGCTGTCGCGGCTTTTCTTGGAAATCTCCCGTCAGCGGTAGCAATGCTGAGTGCGCTGGTGTAAAAGAAACTGGCCTGGTTTAGCAGTGTCCGTAGCGTGGATGACAGTATGGACTTTCCGCCGTCGTCTGTATTGGGGTAGTGCCTGAGAGCCCCGGTCATGGGCCAGGGTCCGAGGGTGCTGGATGCTGAGCAGATCAGAAGATCACACACTAACCATGAGAGGGGGTCTCTCAAATTGAGGCCTGGGGCTCCTGATGAGGTCCCAGAGTCTGGGCAGCTCAGGTCTGGAACAAGCGGAGTGGCCCAATGATTGCCGTGAACTTGATAACCGAAGGCTGGATCTACGTTGAGATGCTCAGTGTCGCGGCGCCAATCGCAGGAATAACATGGCGATCCACAAAGCCTGA
The DNA here is from genome assembly GCF_002925995.2 of Terrapene triunguis. NCBI lineage: Eukaryota > Metazoa > Chordata > Testudines > Emydidae > Terrapene > Terrapene triunguis. The sequence goes on along the minus strand of NW_020665187.1, from coordinate 4,246,949 downwards.
GTTAGGTGCCTAGGCTCTCTATGTAACGACTGGGGGAGGGAGGGGAACTGCCTAAGCTAGCCAGTGGGAGGTGCCCAGGAGAGGGGTGTAGGCTGAGCCCTGCCTCTCTCTCAGGGACAGGTGCCCAAGTCTGAGCTGTGTAGTAGGAAGAGAGCCTGAGACATAAACTCTTGGATTAGAGGTATGAGTATGGACCTGCTTATAGGCTCCCTTCCTACTGCAGGGAGGCACCAGGCCCTGCTCACAATCCCCAGCCAGTGACCCTCTCCTGGAGTTGGACGGCATAGGCACCTCAACCATGGGGAGAATGAGTTAAGCCCCTGCCTCATGCCACACAGTGGAGTGGTGAGTGGAGATGGTTGTGTCCGCTTTAGGCCCAGTGGTTCGAGCACTTGCCTGGCATGTGGGAGACAGTGCCTGAGGGGGCGATGATTTGAACAGGGGTCTCCCCCATCTGAGTGCTCTGACCACTGAGCTAGGGGGTATTCTGATGTGGGGCTCTCTCAATCTCTCCTGCTGTTCATCATGGGCGAGCGATTCCATAGGCCGGGGCTAGGGTACCCACTCCTGCTCCAATCAGGTTCAGTAAGCGAAGGGAGCCCCACATCAGACTATCCCATCGCTCGGTGCACTCCTGAGAGGTGGGAGACCTGTGTTCAAATCTTGTCCTCTCCTTTGGTAGAGAGAGGAATCGAACTGGGGTCCCCCACATCCCTGGTGAGTGCACTAACCACTGGGCTAAAAGTGTTGACGTGGTCTATGGTAACATAAATGGTAACAAAATCTGTCACGCTGCCTCCTCCAGCCAGATTTTGAATGGGGGCCCTGTCCTGTAGGCAGCCTCTGAACAGGATTCCTGGACTGGGCCCTGCAGAGAAGATAGGCAGGCAAATATTTCTCTTCCTCCAGTCAATGGATCTTTCTGGGGCTCAAAGGCAGAAACGTACTCACCTAGGCCATGTCTACTGCAAAGACTTGAGTGCTGGGGAGTTTAGGTGCCTACAGGGTTAGGTGGCCACCAAGTGTGGTTTTGCAGATTGCAGTGGTGCATAAAACTGGGACATAGGCACCTATACCCCAGACTTGGGTGTCTTTGTGGATCAGGGCTCAAGTATTTTTGCCTTGGGTCCTGCAGAGGTTTTGAGTCTTCAGAAGCTTTTGTGGCCCATAATGCCTCACCAGACTCGGTGCTCCGAGCTGGCTTTTTAACAAAGTGGCAATATTACTGATTCTGGTCTTGCGCTAAGCTTTTTCTGCCGGTCGCTGGGTTTGGCTGACGCATCAGGGCAGCGAGGCCGCTGTCCTCCCTGAGCAGCATGTAGGAACAGGCAGGGTTGGGTGAAACGAATGCAGACAGAAAGCGAGAGACTGCACGGCGAGAAGGGGGTAGGAAAATGGACAGACAAGTAGTGGGAGGGCAGCCGTGAATCAAGGTCTGCCAGCAGAGATGGTTGGAACCCTTGTGATGAGCGATCTAGCGTGCAGATCTGTGAGCTGCCCTCTCTGGATCTGCCTGGTTAAAGTACACCGGGGGCCCAATTTTCTGGTGCCCTGCAGTCACACCAGTACATGGTGCTACCAGTCTGACCCTGTTGCACTTCACACCAGAGCTGAATGTGTATAAATGACATGAGTCTGGGCAATGGGGAATCAGGCCCCAGGTATCTATGGAAGCAGAAGGCATCTGGGCGACCATGGCTTGAATGGAAAGCCTGGCCATGCAGCCAAAGCCTAGTGAAAAGGACAGTTGGTTTAAAGCACCAAACACTAGTTCCTCTTCTACACGGCGAGAGCACTGGGAACTAGGACCGCAGCAGGGCTGGCTGTGAGCGCGGCTCAGGCTTTACGTCCCATCAGGTCAAGAAGTGAGAGCCAGAATAGCGCTGCCCCTAACCTTAGGGCGAGCTGTTGGGTATCCACTGGGGCCTGCGCTTCCAAAGCGAACCGCGTGGGAACAGCACGCTGAAAGGGAGCAGTGCGTGTGGGGATGACGGTGTTGGAATAAGACCTCGCGTCCCACAATCCTGGCCTGTAGCAGAGCTTGTCTTCAAGCCAGTGTTGTGCGCCCACCCACAGACATGAGGCGTTCGTCATGTCCATTCGCTTGGCCTAAACATAGGTAACCGCAGTAGCTTGTCTGCTCCATGGGCCTGACTGCTATAAAATGAGACAGGAAGGGAGGTCAAACCAAACTGGGCTAGGGAGAGGGCCCAGCCCTTGTCTGATGGGGAATAAGGAGGTGGAATGCTGTAGGCAGAGAAGGAAACGCGCACTGACAGGAAGCGGACTCATCGCTGATGGAACCTCACTGCGGTCAGATACAGCAGGGGAAATCTGGCCTACTGTTTCCTTTGTCCCAGGCGACAGCTGTGTGGGATTCCTCCTGCAGAGGAGACCAGCGCATCTGTCTTGAGCAGCTGAACGGCAAGCAGATCCGCATGTCGCTGTGCTAAAGAATGAGTGCAGGAGAGAAATCCCAGTGCTCCTGCATGACCACTCCCCAGCCATATGTATCGTCCATGGTGCCAGACAATAGCCCAGTGAGAGGGCGTCTCATGCTCTTCTTTGCCAGGTGCCCCCTCCCCTGCCCACATGAAGACCTCTTCCGTGAGAGCAACGCCAGCAGCAATGTTCACCTGCAATGTTCTCTTGTTTTCCTGGCAACCCAGTGGTCACCAGCTGCATTAGTTTGTGCAGAAATCAACAGGGTTTCACTGGCTTAAAAACCCATCTGGTCTCTGCAAGCGCTAATGTTACTGCAGAATCTCTGAAACACTAGAAGTTTGGGGATGCAAGTGCCACCCGAACTCTGTTCTCTTTGCACCAACTCTCTGGAGGGGTGACTTCAAACACTGTCACGCTGCCAGATAGCTGTCCCTAGCGGCTGAGATTTGCCGTGCTGGGAGAGGAGGTGCAGTAACCTGGTACAGATCTTAGAGCTGCACGGTTCACGTCGTCACCTAGGAGCTACCTAATCACTGAAATACAGCCTGTTGTTTTCAGGGGTGGGCATGGGGATGTTAAAAGCGGGCAGTGAACAGCCTGCTGGCAAGGAGATGCCTTCCATTCAAGGCGATCAGGGAAAACCTAATCTCTAGGGGCTATTGAGCATCTGTAGAGAGTGCGTGGAACTTTGCGTGTGGGACTTTCAGACATCTCAGAAGATCAGCCAGGCCAGGATTCAAACCTCTGGTTCTAGGCAACCTAATTGTTCACAACCCAGAACACAGAGAAGGTGGGTAAAATCCTGGTGCTGTTTAAGTCAAGGGGATCTTGCCGCCAACTTCACTGGGGCCAGACTATCACCTGGTATTTCTGGTGCTCGTCGCTGTAATATCTTAGGGTATGTCTGTTCTGGAGTAAGAGCCATGGCACAGCTGCAGCTGACTCGGGTTTGCAGGGGCTATAAAGTTGCAGGGTAGATGTTTGGGCTCAGGCTGGAGCCTGGTCTTGGAGACCTTATGAGGGGTGACGTGATGGAGGATAAGTTGCAAGAGAAGCAGCCTGTGTTAATGTCTATATTCTCATATTGCTGACCTGGTCGTATTAATGTGCACAAGCTAAACAGCTGTTTAGTTCAACTCAGAAGCTGTTGCCAAATTGGCTCACAGCCCCCTGTATTGCTCTGTCTTGTTGCCATTTGGCTGACCTGGAAGGTGCAAATGCACAAAGGTGCCTCTTTAACTGGATTTGGTAAGCCAGCGCGAGCCCCTCTGGAGGTGCTCTTAACTCAGTTCGATTGGCCTATTCTGATGTGGCTCAAGTCGTTAAGGAATCAAACACTGGAAAGCCAACAGAAGCCCTTCAAATTGTGGTTTTTTAGTTGGTTTTTTGGTTTTTTGCGTGCCTGCAGTGGGGCTTGCGCTAATTTAAGAAACCAGTTCAGTTTAAATGGATGCTCGTTTGTGTATAAACGAGGCCAAAAGATGGCAAGAGCTAGCCAATTCCTCCCCCAGTTGGAACCCATTTTATGAGCTCAAATGGTGAGTGGATCTTTCTGGGACGTATCGGTTTAGGAGGTGGAAAAGGAGCATCTACCCCACTCTTAAGGGAAGTAAAGGTTAACTTTAATGTGAAAAATACATCCGTGCTGTCGAATGTGCTTCTAGCTCTGAAGTGTGGGCAATAATGAGCCACTCAGTCACAAGCCAACTGATTAAAAGATGGCAAACTCAAAACCAATACACCACATGCATGTAGTGAGACAGTGGAAGTTGAGGCCACAAATGTAGCAAGTTTTAAAAGGGATTGGATCCTTTTGTGGATAACAAGAATCTCCGGAGTTATAATTAATGCTAACAATCTAGAAGGGATATTAACCCTCATGCTTCAGGCTCTAATAGAGATCAGACTGAGACCTAGATGGCAGGAAATAGACTATCCCGCATTTACCTACTGTGGGTTTCTTGCACTTTCCTCTGAAACGTGCTGGCTGCTGTCAGACAGGAAACTGGACGAGATGGACAGTGAGTCCAATCCAGTCTGGCAGTCGCTAGGTTCCTGGAGTAGAGATCGTAGATTACAGAAGTGCAGAGACGCCCCCACCCCCAAAGATCCAAAACTGGAGCTGGCGTCCATTCTTCCAACATCTGATCTCTTGAAATGGGTGATTAAGAAGCCACCTAATTGCAGGCGTGCGTGGGTGGGAATGTGTGCTTGGATCTTGGCATGAAAGGAATGGGGGAGGGCCCGCTAGCTGGGATGGGAGCGAAGGGCTGGAATAAACAATGGTTAATGGAAGGGGAAACCAGCAGGGGTTGGACGAGGAGCTGAAAATAAAAACCGGAAAAGAGTAAGTCACAAAACGAGGCCCCAGTCCAGCTGATGCTTAGGCACGTGCTTACCTTTCCCGGTTTGAGGAGTCCTGTTGCAGTCAGTGGGGCTACTCAGGAGAGTAAAGCTGGGCGACAGGCCAAGTACACTGTCCCTTAACTGCTGGGCAAGAGGAAGGCCAGGTTTAGCAGGTAAGTTTTTTAAGGCCAGACCAGGAAGGGGACAGTATTGCTTACAAAACCAAGCGCTTTACAAAGGTAAGTATCATTAGCCCCATTTTACAGATGGGGAAGCTGAGGCACAGGGAGGCGGAGGGTGTCACTCAGCTGGGAACAGAACCCAGGTCTCCCCAGTCCAGTGTGCGGTCCACTTGCCTGCCCTCCCTCCAAGTAACATAAGCCCCCAGCCCTCCCCCTTTGCAGCCTGTCTGTTTAGACTGTCAGTTCTTTGGGGGCTGGGATCTTATCAAAGCCCCCTCCTGTGCTATGCAGGAGATGAGGTGCCTCTCCCAGGATGCAGAGGTGATGTGGGGACCAGTGTGCTGGGCGGCATGGGGGAAAGGGCCCCTCGCATCCCAGGCTGACCGTCTCCTCTTGTTTTCCAGCTGGTTGGGTTGCTGCTGATCGGCGTGGCTGCCTGGGGGAAAAGCTTTGGCATTGTCTCCAGCATCCACATCATCGGCGGAGTCATCGCCGTGGGCGTCTTCCTGCTGCTCATTGCCATCGTGGGACTCATCGGGGCTATCAACCACCACCAAGTCATGCTCTTCTTTGTATCCTTCTCTGCTGCCTGGGAGGCCAGGGCCATGCCACGCTCCTCACGACTCTGCCCTGTGCCGCTAACAATCTCCCGGTTCTCTGTGGCACGAGAAGTGCTCCAGAGGCTCAGCCGCTGTGTGGAGCAAGAACGGGCCTTGAGTATCCTCAGGGCTCGGCTACATCTGCTGACAAAACTCCCGCTGTTGCTATCGCTGTGCGGCTCCATGGGGGGGGCCCCCCACTGTTGTCAGGCCCTTCTCTGAGCAGGGTTACGGGTGGTTCAAACTCTCTAGCCGATCTGGTGGTAGTAACAATTGGGAACCCAGCCCGAGAGGCTGAAATCTGGAGGTTTAAGCCTTAAGACCCTGCTAGGTGGTCTCGCTTGTTACAGCAAAGCGGCAGCCTCTGCTGGGAATGCCAGATGCTCCCTTCAGGCAGTGGGCCTGGCTTTAGGGTGAGGATCTCTGGCCCCTGCTGTGCCGCAGCTCAGACTAGATTGCTGTCACGGAGTCCCCAGGCAATGCTCTGGAACTGCTCCCCACAAAGCCAGTCAGGACTCTGGGGAGCCTCCGCTCTCGGAGCAGACTGTCTCCAGCCAAGACGCTTCCACAGCCTCACCTTCCTGGGTCTGATCTCGGAGCATTCAGCATCCTCTGCCCCTCTGTGCACTTCCCACAGTGAGTCTGTCCAGGCGGGGTCCTGGGGAAGCCACAGGGTCCTGCACCCCTACTTTGCAGTCAGACGTGACTCTTAGCCAGCCAGTAAAACAGACGTTTGTTAGATGACAGGAACACAGTCTAAAACAGAGCTTGTAGGTACAGAGAACAGGACCCCTCAGCCGGGTCCACTTTGGGGGGCAATGAGCCAGACAACCCCGTCTGCACTCACACCCCATCCCCAGCCAGCTCCAAACTGAAACTCTCCGGCCCCTCCGCTCTGGCCTTTGTCTCTTTCCCGGGCCAGGAGGTCACCTGATCTTTGTTCTCAAACACCTTTAGCTATCCCCTTGCCGGGGGGAAGGGCCCCAGCCATTAGTTGCCAGGAGACAGAGTGTCAGCCATTTATGCACACTGGCCTTTATCCCACTACCTAGAGACTTAAGAAATGAATAGGGGAAACTGAGGCACCCACACACTATTCAGAGGAAACATTAAGAACACTCCCACTTCGTCACAATCGCCATGGTCTGTTCTGGCTCTGACATCTACGAAGAGGGGGCATGGCCTTCCTTTAGAATTCCCCTACGCCCCCAGCCCAGGTAGGGGCACGTGTTGTTGCAACAACTACATGAAGGACGTGACCGTTCTCTCTAAAGTTGGGGAGGAGGCTTAGCGGAAGAAGTAGCTAAGAGCAAGTGGGTAAAACAGGTGGGGTGTCTAGACTGGAGGAGGAAGTGAATGTGCTGTGGGAATCTGAGCGAGACTGGCTGTGGGTAAACTCAGGCACGGGCTGTTTGAACTCGCACTAGGTAAAGCGCTTGAGCCCGTGTGGCAGGGACAGGGAGAAGCATCGGGGGAAGGCGTCTCCCTGCTCTCCCACTCAGGGGCGTGGGGCGGCCTGTGGGCGCTCACAGGGGCAGCAGCACTGGGGTGTCTGTCTTGCTGTGCCCCGTAAGAAAAAGGAGGCTAGTATCTTGGAGCGAGCCACTCCTCCGGCCTGCATCTCTACAGGCCGGTCAGCCAGAGGGGCCCCGTTGGGCCCTGCCCACTGCCAGCCACTGAGGGCAAAGAGCTTGGGGCGGGGAGGAATGGTGGCTGAGAGAGAGGGGGGGAAAGTGATGTCTGGTGGAAGCTTGGGAGTTAGTTCTAGCCCCTCTTCCAGCTGCTCCTTTTTATCTATAAATAAACCCCCTAGCACATCCCTCTCCGGCAGCCAGACTGACGTTCAGCTCCTGTTCCACTCCCCGCGCGCGTGGGTGGGGTTTTTCATCTCCATTTGGCTGTCATGAGGCTGGCAGATGTAGCTGCTGCACTTTGAATAGGCTCTTCCTCGGCGGAGCCTGTCACATCACTGGGGCACTTCAGCATCGGGTGCTGGTTGCTAGGGGCTGCTGCAGGCTCTACGCCAGGCAGGCGCTTGCCAGAAGGGATCTGGGGACCCATCTTGGCCTGGACTGGGGCAGAACCTGGATCTACCTAGATGAGGCACGAACAAGGCCAGGCATGGCTGATTGCCACCTATAAATGGGCTGATATTTCGGTGAAGGGGAAGTGATGCGAAGAGGAAACCACAGTTCCACTTGAAATCTTAACTTTTGAGAAACCGACCTAATATTCAGCTGAGCTGGCTGGTGGTTGTAGCAGTGTTGGAGACCTCAGCAAGGGCGACAGGAACTCTGTCAGCCTCTGTTAAGGCTAAACTCTTGTTACCCAAGGTTGGGTGGCAAATGCTCCCTAGGCACCAGAGGGCAAAGGCTAGGTCTTGGTGGGGGTCATTCCAGTCTTGGGGTGGTCAATACCCTGGACTTTAGGGGAACCACAGCAGGGGGAAGGTAGGAAAAGCTGAAGTAGGAGGTCATGAACTCTCAAACTGGCCAGCAGGGAAAGGCTGAGGCTGCACGGACTAGGGAAGCAGTCAGTCACGTAGGCCAGGTTCTGCACAAGCTGCTCTCGGCAGCAGACTGATGCTGGGTAGGCAGGGGCATTTCTTGTGGCCCTATTGTAGGTGCAGTTACACTGGTGTAAAGGGGCTTTGTTGGAATAGCTTATTTCCCTCGCCCAATGGGTGTAAGCGGTGGGTCCCCTAAGAGTGTTCGCCAGTATGGCTAGACCACGAATGTTTGAAGGGGAGACTAGGCTGTAGGGTGGAAGCCCTGGGGGGCTCTTGGTCCTGTTTGCACCCTGCCTAGCACAGCCAGAGGTCAGCCTCATCCTGTAACCGCTTCAGGGTGGCCAGGCTGCAGCATAGGCCTTGGAGCTCCGAGCCAGCTAAACCCAAATGGTGCAGTGCCTTACAGCGGGGGTCCCGCTGCCATCTACCCTGGGCTTGGAAGGGAGGGGAAGAGGAGGGTTGGGGTGGAGAATCTTTTCCCTGCCATACACACACTTTAATGGTGGCTCTCCCGCCCCCAGGCCCTGCCCAGGAAAGCAGTGTGGACAAACTCCGTGCAGCACCAGCAAGCTGAGGCTGCTGGTTTTATGTCTGTTGCCTTCTCTGACTCAGCCGTATACTGAGCTCTACATTAACATGTGCTTGGGAGGGGGTTGCCTGTGGAGGATAATCTGTGTTTAAAGGGCCCTAATTAGCCTGTGATGGTCACCCCTCGGCAGGAGCGGTGCCAGGGTTTTTGGTGCCCTAGGCAGGGGTCCTTCCACGCTCCCGGTCTTCGGGGCACTTCGGGGGCGGGTCCCGGAGCGAGTGAAGAACCTGCCACAGAATTGCCGCCGAAGACCTGGAGCGCGGAAGGACCGTCCCCCCGCCACCGAATTGCCGCCTCCCCAAATCCTGGTGCGGTCGCCTAAATGGAAACGCCGCCCCTGCCCCTGGCAGCGCCGCTCAGCTGCTATGGGTGGGCTAGAGGAAGATGGGGCCCTTTTCTCCTCACAAGGCACCTGGGATGGTGGGGTCCTTCCTGAAGCAAAAGTCTCTTTTTCCATGCAACTACCTACCCTGTCCCCTGAACAAGGTATTCGAGTAGGACCCTGCCAGTGGGTTCCACTCCAGTTCTGCCCTGGCCTTGTCTAAGAGCAGAGTGAGGTTTTCTTACTCCACAAGTCACTTCACCTTCCTCTGGCACAGCCCCCCACCTCAGGGCTTATCTGCAGGGGAGACCCGCCCGACGGACCTGCTCTGGAATAACCCACCCGGTAGACCCAATTCCGGCACAAAATCTACAGTGGAATAGCATCAACAGAGGGGAGTTGCTCCAGCTTCGCTGCACTGCTGGGCAGGTTCCCTTGGAGACATAGCCGAGTGCCATCTCTTTGTAAAGCTGCAGTTTCCTTTCCCCAATGCTCCCCTCTATACGTTGAAACAGCCCTAAACTGACCCCATGACTGTCTAGCTAACCCCCCTCCTGCTCCACCCTCCAGTCTGAAGTTCAGAAGGTCGCCGTGGGGCGCACCCAGCATGCTTGGGGAGTTGGCTTGTGGTGCTAGCAGAAGCAAGGGTTACACAAATAGAAGGTGTCCTCTCCATGGGAGTTCCTGGCTCCCCTGAAATAACAGTGGGCTGGGGCTAGAGCAGGGCACAGGTTTGGTCTTCTGCATGGGTTTTGGCAGCTGGCAAAGGAAGCTGCCTGGGCAGGTGCTGGGTTGCTGTCACTGTCCTGTTCCACCCAGGAGGCTGGGTAAGGGGACAGGAGGCTGGGGGGAGATGGCAGCATTCCCCTGCCGTGTTTCCTTAACACAGACTCTTCCTCAGTACATGGTCATTTTGGGGCTCGTCTTTCTCTTCCAGTTGGGAGTCTCCTGTTCGTGTCTGGCCCTTAACACAAGCAGAGAGGTGAGTCCGCATCCCTCCCCAACCCTTGGCCACAGCAGCTTCAGCGAGATGCGCTGGAGAATCCATACATCCATCTTCATGGGGAAACGGGAAGGGGCCCTGGCACCTGCTCTTGTGGCTTCCAACCAACGGGTTCAAAGGTGTTTGGTGAAACCCTCTTCCCACTAAACTCAGGGTCTGGTAGATGTCTCACCAGCCCATCAGCGCAGTGAGGTTGATCCTCTATCTGGTTTGGCTAGTTACAGGGCCCAGGTGTCCCCCCCTGGAATCAGGGCCTGCAGGCCAGCCAGACCCACATGAGATGCCAGGCTCTGCCCCGAAGAGCGTAGGCCAAGGGCTTGTTACTGCAGAGTTGACACAGGGGCACCACTTGGCTTGTATCTTGCCTTGAGTCCCATCCACACACTCCAACCCCTAACGTAGGCGCGGTGGTGCTTTAACTCAAGTTGCCTGGCCTGTCATGGAGAGGTTACAGGTTGCCTAAGTGCACTGTCACCTACTCACCCCAGCACGTGTAGTGCAGGCGTTGGCTAGCTCCACCCAAGGGCAGCTAGTCCTCTAACACCTTCCCACAGTGCCACTCTGGTGGCTGGCAGACAGCCATGTTTGCCCACAATCCACTGGGAAAGAATGGGAAGAGCAGCTCAGCTTGCTGCAGCGCTCGGCTCAGGCTGCGCCCCCAGGGGTCTTAGCGCCAGGCCCCAGTGTGGAGGTACAGAGCAGGCTGTCCGCGGGGCCGGTCTCACGCGGGAGGAGAACTCGGGTTGCCTGGGAAGAGCAGACAGACAGGAAAGGGGGCGGGGAGAGGTGACCATGCACGGGACTCTCTCCACATGCGGCGAGGAGGGGAGTTCTTGGGGGGGCTAGTTTAACTGTGTTCCTCGGGGAGTTGCTGGGAGTCTTACCCCGGAGCAGAGGTGGGTCAGCGCTGAGTTCTCGGGAACACCTGCCCACTTTCTCTCTGCATTTTAAAACCATCCCATGCCTTGCCCCTCGTCCTACTCCTCCGTTCCTGCCGAGCTGGGTTGATCGGGGTAGCGGCTGAAGAACTGCATCAGCAGCGCTTCACGAAACACCCATTTCACGCTGGTCTCAAAGCTTGTCTCCTCTGCAAAACGCCACCCCCACCACCTCTTCCAGAGGGCACCCTCAGCCCCCCGCCGCTGTGCCTCAGGACAGCGAGCACCGGCATCTCCTCAGGGAAACAGCCCAAAGCCAGTTGTCGGTGCTGGGACAGGGGGGAGCTGGAAGGGCCTGTTATGTTATTTTAGGTGGATTATATGTGCTATAGGCATTACCATAACCCACTCGTTGTCCAACATCAACCAGTGTTAAGGAAGGTCCAGGGCTGGCTAGTCCTGCTTTGTACCATGGCAAACGCACCATTAAAAATCTTCTTAACCTTCATTAAAAATGAGAAGGCAGAACAGGTCCAGCCTTTGAACAATCAAGTATTCACTACAGCTCTCATGGTGGCCCCGGCCCTTGGTCCCTTTCCCTTGAGCTGGTGAGAGTTTTTTAGAAGGAAAAACCCCTTTGGGTACCAGGCTCTTAGATCAGTGTGTCTCAGCGACTGGTCCAGGGACTGGCGCTGGTCCCTGAGCTCTCCCTGGCAGTTTAGGAAGGCAGCAAGCCGGTTCCCGCTATTAAAAAAGGCAAGGAACACTGTCTAGACTAGGGTATCAGTGCTGGTAAGAACTGTCCTGCAGGGAAGAGAGGAGTTAGCTGAGCTGTCTGGAACTGCTGCAGGTGCTAAAGTCCAAGCCCGTTTCATCCCAGCTGGTATTTGGGCTGGAGCTGGTGAAGGCGGCGATGTTGTCTGGATCCCCTGAGCCTGGCCGGGGCATCTCTCAGGATCAGGCTGATGGAGGGCTGAGATTCCAGGAGCTAGTGGGGTGGTAGCTGTGATGGTGACGCTTGCTCCAGTAGCTGATTTTTTCTCCCTAGTCTCTTTCTTTACAGACCCCCCCAGAGGGAGTGGTGGGCAGGGCGGAACGGCCCATCCCCTTCTTGCTTTGTCCATCAATCAGCCCTACGTTCCAGCACACCGATTTGGGGTTCCCTGATGTCTGGTCCGAGGCTTTACCAGGCCTGATCACAACCCAGCCCTCGAGTTAGAGCAATGGGCCTTTTTGGCTCCGTCGCACCGTTCCCCCGTTACTGTTTGTTGTCGCCGGTTACCACGACCTCTTGAGAACGTGCGTTCCCTTCCTGCCGTTGAGCTGACAATTTGGGGATGTGTGTAGCCCCACTGATCACATCAGGCCCTGCCCTCCGCCCCATCATTGACTCTGGCTGTGCCCATTATTGTCTTCCCCCAGCTCTGTCTGCCAGGTGGGCCGGCTCCCCTCCTAGGGGTCCCTCTTCTAGCGCTTCTCCCCCGCTGTCCATGTAAACTGGTCCCCCTGCCCCTATACACCGAAGGAGGGACAAAGGGGAAAACCTCTGGCTACAGGGAACCGTGTCCTCTAGTGGCTGCAGAACAACATTGCAGGCTGGTCAGTTGCTGCGGTGGGTGCAGCTGTGGCCCTGGCCCCGAGGGCACTTGCTGGCTGTGCTGTTCGTGGGGTAACCCTGGGGGCTCTGCCCACAGGAGAGTCTCTTCCGCGCCACCTGGGACATCCTGAGCAACAAGACCCGCAACGAGATCGAGGTGAATCTGAACTGCTGCGGGCTGCTAAACAACACCAACGACCCAGTCGCCATCAGGACGTTCCAGATGGACTACAACCTCTGCACTGCTGTGAGTCCCAGGGTGGGGCAGCGTCTTACCCCAGCGCTTCTGCCTCTGGGCTTTCCCGGCTCTCCGGGGGTGCCTGGTTGTTCACCCCCAGGAGAAACCAGCTGGGAGATCTCCGGCCTGGTTCCCAGGGGCTGCTGGTGAGGCATTCGGGCTCCAGGGCTGTAACTCTGACTCCTCCCAGCAGGGAGAAGTCCCGGCTGGGCACGAGTCTGTATGTGGTGGGGCCGGCGGCGGATCAGGCAATGTCTCCGTCAGTAGAGGGAATCCCGTTCACGCCCAGCCCCCTTGCCATGCTCTCCTGGCTGGGGTCACAGTGCTCTACCGGGGGGACGGTTCCGCCCTGCCCGCGAGGGGAGTGTCACTGTGGGGTTTTATCACCCTCTCCAGATGTGTAAGGACAACACGACCAAGGGCCACGTGCCCAGCTGTCCCAAGTGCGGGGAGAAGATGCTGAAGCATTCGGACGAGGCCCTGAAAATCCTCGGGGGCGTCGGACTTTTCTTCAGCTTCACGGAGGTAATTCCTCCAGCCGCGGCTAGAGCGGGGTGGGGGGGAGCGGGGGACGGTTCCAGGTCCTCTCTCAGCAAAGCCTTACACAGTGGGCCTCAGGAGCACCGTGTGACTCAACGGGGAGGGACCAGCACCACCAGTGGGAGCTGCAGCCTGTGACACGGGGAGCCCCCATCGCGCCTAATCCCCCTCCCCTTCTCTCTCTCTGTTCTCCTAGATCCTCGGAGTCTTGCTAGCCATGCGCTACAGAAACCAGAAAGACCCTAGAGCAAATCCCAGTGCCTTCTTATAGACCGTCCACCCCCCCGCCCCTTCCCCGCCCCAGCTGCTTGTACTTTAGCCATGAGAATCCATCTCCCTTCACTGCTCGGAAGGAAAGCGACGCCTGCATCTGCCCCCCTTCCCACTGCCGTGTTACCAAAGCGCTGAGTGGATGAAACGGCAGCTGCACGGCTCCATCCTTGATATGAAGCCTTTGGCAAGCGGGGGGTGGGGAGCCCCGCGAGAACGTTCTCGTGCTGCGAGAGCCCGGGCTCAGCCGTGCCGGAGCCAGGCAGCCGCGCTGGGCATGGCTAGGAGCATGACGCTGCTAACGTGTAGTTGGTGCCCTGCTCCGACAAGTTCCCTGGCTCTGTTCCTGGTACGTAGCCAAACACGGAGAAGCGTGTTGCCCTGCCGAGACCGGCCATGGCAGCCTGGCCAGGAGCAAACTCCAGGGCTGTATTTACCCTTGTGGAAACTCACCTGGCTGCAGCTGCGCTGACCCGACAAGGAGAGGGAGGACCTGCGTGGCTTAGAGACCGCGGAGCCAGAGCCAAACGCCAGGGCCCCGTCATCTAGGAAGTTAGTTACGTTCCTCTAAGGGGTGGGGCAGGGGGCTTTGTCTCTGATCTGTACTAATCCAAAAGGAGAATGTACAGCCTCTCGCGGAGTTAACTGCCCTGAAGATGGTCATGTGACTGGGGGGAGCTGGTGCGTAGCAGGAAATTTGGCATTTTTATCCTCGAATAAGTGGAATCTTAATAGCCAGGCTGTAGCCTTTCAGCAGGTGGCACCTGCTCCTGCTTCCTCTTGCCCCACCTAAGGGCTTTGCAGGAACATTTCTGAGCCTTGGACCAGCTCCTCAGCCCCCTGCAAAAGCATCTTTCAAAGCCTCTGACCTCCATGTCCAAGGCTCACCCCCAGCTGTCCGACCCTAACCTCCCATGGGGCAGTAGAGACCAGCCGAGCTGGGGTCCCATCCTCCTCCGCTGCCACAGTCAGTTGGAGCTTGCTTCTGCGCTGTCATAAGGGGGAGGAGCCATCCCCCGCCTGGATTCCTTGCCCAGGTGATCTCTGCAGGGCAATTCCCTGCCTGTTGCAGGGCCAGCTGGGATCTCTCTTTGCCAGCCCCCGGCTGTGGCTTCTTTGGTTTTTGCTGCACCCCCTGCCTGAGACCTTAGCCCAACAGCCAGACACAGCTTGACCGATGCCTTCCTTAGAGCGCAGTGCTACACCTCCCTGCAGCAGGTGAGTGTGGCTTTGAGACTGAGTGGGAGGGCTGGTCTGGTCCCACTGCATTCCCACTGTCTCCAAGGGGCAGTGTCTGCCCCTCCCTCTTGGGTCAGACATGGGGAGTCGGCGCCTGGTGCTGTTACATGTGCAGCTGGGCACTTAGTCCCGTGCTCTGCAGTGGGGCTAAGTTGATTAGCGTGTGGGGCTGGGCAGCGAGGCTCAGCTGGGAATAGGGCCAATAGATTCACACACCCACCCACGCACCCACAGTACAGTGACGGGGACAGACAGTGCTAGCTTCTCACCTTCACCCGAGTTTGCACTGAGTGTCTCCGCCAGCTTCGATGGCACAGACCAGCCCCCGCTGCAGGCCGTAGCTCTGGGCCAGACCAAGGCCCCCTCCGCCCCAAAGCCCTGGCAGGCTGGGCCAGGCCCTGGCCTCCTCATGCTGCCTTGGGCAGGAAGAGGTGGAACCCAGCTCCCTGGCAAGACAACGCTGGCCCAGCCACCAGGCTGGACTCAGGCTGACAGTAGTGTGGGGCTGGAGGCTCACCAAAAGATGCCGGCTGCTCCCCCTCCCCTCGCATGCAGTAGAGGGCCCAGGCAGAGCTGGGTAACCCCCCCCCCCCAGGAGAAGCACCATCCTTAACCAACACTAGATAGTTTTGATTCTTCCCGCCCTGCCTCTGTGAGTCCCCTCACCCCTGTGACTAGTGTGGGTAGAGCCCCGAGGGGCTGCATGCTATTTATTTATAAGTCTAGCTGGAAACTCTAGGTATG
The DNA here is from genome assembly GCF_002925995.2 of Terrapene triunguis. Classification (NCBI taxonomy): domain Eukaryota; kingdom Metazoa; phylum Chordata; order Testudines; family Emydidae; genus Terrapene; species Terrapene triunguis. The sequence goes on along the minus strand of NW_020665187.1, from coordinate 4,231,448 downwards.
TTGTAGGAGTAGAAGGTTGTTTTCCCGCAGTGTGACAGAGCCCTCCCTGTACCAGGCTCGGGGCAAGGAGACTGGGGGCTTCTGCAGAACCAGCACAAGCGCCCGATTCTCCAGCCACCCTTCATTCAAGGGCCCTCTCCCCAAACTCTGCCCTTCAGCTCTGGGCTATGCCCACCGGAGACAGCAGAATGCTGCTGGCTCCTTTGTCAATTAACCCTTGTAGGGAACTCGAGGAGAGTGCTCACGCCTCAGTGTTAAATGCACACCAGGTGCCGGCTGCCAGTAGCAGGCACCTGGGCGCAGCCCGACAGAGCGCGGAGACCAGGGCGCTGAAGGAGTCTATTTCCTCTCCGCCACCCGCTTGGATCATTTGCCAGCTGAGCCCGCCTTGCAGCATAGAGTTCAAGGCTTCAGCTGATGACAGCACATCCCCCTGCTCCCTGGGGAAGTCCCCAGCCCCAGCTGGTATGTAAACAGAGCCACAGGGCAAGGTCCCGCACACAGGCCCTCGGGGGCACGGGGGACTCCAGCGTGACTCAGCCCCAGGCAGTGCTACTAGAGGTTTCAGTGTTTAGCTGGGCTGGCTGGTTCGGAGGGGGCTTTCCCAGCAGTGCTTGTGGGTGCGGGTTCCCCTGGAGGTGGGACAGAACTCGGCTGGGGCGCTAGCAAAGCAGACGCTGCTCCCAGAGACTTGTGTTAAAACAGAGGGGCAGCAGGACGTCAGCCTCTCCCCAGTCTGCTCGGCCTCTGGCCTGGCTCCCCGGCCGGGGGATCCATGCTGGACCCGTGTTATCAGCGTCCATTGGAGTGGCTGGAACCTGCACTGTTGTGTGTATCTGTTACTTTATCGATCATTCAAATAAACACCTTTCAGTGACCCTCCGGCTCTGCGGTATCACTGGGGGGCGGACACTCCTCCTCCCTCCCCTTGGAGTAAAGGTGCAGTCGCCCCCGCGCCCCCCCCCCTCCGGCGGTGAGACCCCCAGCTGGCAGAAGGCAGGAACATAAGCATGACCCCTCCCCTGGGGAGGGATGCCAGGTGAGAACAAGTACACAGCCCTCAGGGTCCTGTCTCTGGCCACCCGCTGCAGCCTGGATGGACACTCTGGGAGCAGGGGGCATGGTTCTGTCCACTGCCGCAGAGGAAGGGGTGTCTGCTTCCCGGGGTCAACAACCCCTTTCTCCTCCCCCCCCCGGATCTGAGACCCACAGGTGAACAAGCCAGTCAAGAGCAATGAAGGGCAATGCCCAGCTGCCTCCACTCCCGCGACCCCATAACCTGCCATTCACTGGGCCAGCAGTGATCAGAGGAAGGGGACCTCTGAACCCCACATGACGAGGGGCGCGGTCCTGGCTTCTCAGCCGCACCAGTCAAACCCAAGACACCTTCAGGCAAGCCAAGTGACAAAGCAGGCTGGGGTGGGGCCGGACGCGAGGGCAGCCAGGTCTGCCCGGGCGCTGCCCTCCCATCCCCCTGCCTTCCCTTTATTAGACTCTTACCATTTTTAGAGCCGATAAAAAAAAAAAAGTTAAGTGTCTGAGAAAAATCATTATAAATATAAACTGTCGATTCCCGGCCCCGGGGGAGGGAGCACCCCCCCCGGGATTCCCCAATCCACCCTCGGGGAAGCAACTGTCACACGTGCACCAATCCGGCGGCTCGCCCTGGCCACCGCCCTGGTAGTAGAAAAACCGCGCGCGAATATTTCTTGTAAAAAAAAAAAAAAAAAAAAAAAACCCACCTGCCCCAAGTGTGGGGAGGGGGAGGGGTCTGTCGTGCTGCTCTCAGCCCCTCGCTAGCGGGGTGGGAAGAGCTGAGACCAGTGGCAGAAGGCTGGAATGTGATAAGGCAGCAACAGTTATCTTGTAAACGGTTACAAAGGGCTACTCAAAGTGTCCGTGAGAACTCGGGTGAGGCCCCGCCGGGCCCCTTCCCAACACAAACTGACCTGAAACAGAGCTAGGCCTGCCCGGGACCAGGCGCCCGTGGGGGGTGGGGGGAGACGCCACCGGGGAGGAGGCGTCTCGCTCCCTGCTCGAGTCCGTCTCCGTGTGCGTGCTGGTGGCTGTGCCCCCCCCGGGGGCGTGGGGCGGGTGCAGAACTGGCACTATCCCGAGTCCTCCGTTGGGTCCCCGTGGAGGGGAGAGGGGGGCGCTGGGGCGTTACCCCTCCACCAGGCTCTTGTCCTGGAGGTAAAGGTGACGCAGTGCGTTGAAGGCCGAGATCCGCTGGTAGGGGTTAAAGGTCAGCATCTCCTAGGGAGGAGAGGAGAAAGGGTTAAATGGGACGGACACCAGCCTATCCCCACAGAGAGGGACTTCAGGTCTGGGCCTCCCCACCCAGTGGATCAGCTGGGGGCCAGCCGAGCCAACTGGGTGTTCAAAGAGTGAAGGGCGAATTAACAGGACCCTGCGTCCTGTCCCCCCTCCCCGACCCGCAGCCCCCCGCTCTCCCAACCCTGGGCTTTCCACCATACAGCTCTGCTGGTGCTCCTCAATCCCGACGCGCAGCCCCCTCCCCCAGCTCTGCCGATGCCCCTGGGCGTGTCATTTCCAGAGCCAGCCGACCCCACGTGCTGGTTTCGCGGTGGGAACAAACACGGACTAGGTCCCACCCCTGAGAAGCCCGCGGCTGCAGCACGCGGACCAGGCCCTCGTCTCGCCAAGCAGTATCAGCAGCTCTAGGGGCTCGGAGGGGCTCCAGAGGGCCCCCTCCCCAATTCTCCTTCTCAGGCTAAATTATTGCTGCTTCCCCCCCCTTACTCCCACATCATCTCCCCCCTGCCCCGACCTACCAAGAGAAGCTGCGCCCCCAGCTTCTCCATCTCTGGTACAAACATCTCCACGGGCTGTGGGGAGCGTGCCGTGAAGGCGCAGTGCGGCAGGGCCACGTCAAGGGGCCAGTCGTCCTCTGCCGGGAGCCCGATCATGCTGCGGGGGAGGGAAAAGAACGACTGGGACGGGGCAGCAGGGAGGGGGCTGGTTTTGCACAGCAACTGGCACCCAGGCAGGGGTGGGACATGGGCACTGCCAGCCCAGAGCAGAGGTCCACGCAGCCCACTGTCCCATCCGACCAAGGCAGGAGGAAGGTGCGGGGAACTCTGCCGGGGATGCGAGGGAACAGCATGCCCTGCTAACTCCAGCCAGCGTTTTCCCTCTGCCCTGAGGCTAAAGGATTCTGATCCCTTGTTTAAAAACAAGGTATTTTTCTCTCTCTCTCTCGTTACCCATGGGGGGTCGGATTCTCTTCTGAACCCTGCCAAGCTCTGGGCCTCGTGAGCTCTTGTGGCAGTGAGTTCCACAGGTTAACGTTGCATGGGATTCCAAGGATACCGGCTTTCTGTTTCCTTGATAAGCCCTTTGTGAGCTGAGCCGAGCCCAGGCTCCCTGACCCACTGTCCCATCTCCTGCCCCCTACACAGTCCCAGCCTCTTCAGACAAGAGCCTCTCCCAGCCCAGTTCCGAATCCCTCAACCACGATTCACAGCAGGATATCTCCCACCCCGGCTCTCTGCCCCTCCAGCCATGTGTGACGAACTGGGACTGTCTTAATGTTTCCTCGGAATACTGTAGGGGTGCCTCAGTTTCCCCATTGCATTTCTTAAGTCTCTAGATGGTGGGATAAGGGGTGTGTAATTGTTGCAGAGCAAAGGGCCAGTGTACATAAATGGCCGACACTCTGTCTCCTGACAACTAATGGCCAGGGCCCTTCCCCCCTGCAAGGTGATAGCTAAAGGTGTTGGAGAACAAAGGAATCAGGTGATCTCCTGGCCCGGGAATGGGACAAAGCCCAGAGGAGGAGGAGAAGGGGCTGGAGAGCGAGTCAGTTTGGGGCTGGCTGGGGACGGGGAATGAAGTGCAGACGTGGTTGTCTGGCTCACTGCCCCCCAAAATGGACCCGGCTGAGGGGTCCTGTTCTCTGTACCCACAAGCTCCGTTTTAGACCGTGTTCCTGTCATCTAATAAACGTCTGTTTTACTGGCTGGCTAAGAGTCACGTCTGACTGCGGAGTTGGGGTGCAGAGCCCTCTGGCTTCCCCAGGACCCCGCCTGGGCAGACTCGCTGTGGGAAGCGCACGGAGGGGCATATGCTGAATGCTCCAAGGTCAGACCCAGGAAGGTGAAAGCCATGTGAGGTGCTTGCCCTGGAGACAGTCTGCTCACAGAGAGGAGACTTCACCAGAGCCTGACTGGCTTCGTAGGGAGCAGTTCCAGAGCATCGCCTGGGGACGCCGTGACACTTTGTCTCTGCTAGGAACAAAGGGGCCTCTTTAACCCCGGCTAAGGTAACCCGTGTTCACCAGACTGTTCCCTTATAGCGGCCGTCTCTGGGGCAAGGGCCGTGTCTGTTCTGTCTGCGCAGCGCCGTGCACAAAGGGGCTCCTAGACACTACCGTAATACGCCTAGTAACTACCTAACCTGGCTTCCGATCCTGGGCAGCCCAGGAAGGGGGGTAGCTCGAAGCCCCGTCCGCGCATTGAGGCAAACCCAGGCGCCGGCACCGCTACTGTCCCCTCGGCCCCAGGGTTGAAATGCACCTCTCCTCCTCTAGCACAGAGCTGCCCGCGGCGCTGGGCCCCGGGCCGCTTGCACGAGGCAGCACCCTGGACATTCTGCTCCCCACGCGGCAAAAAAAACCTCTCGACCGGCCGCCTCCTTCCTTGGCCACCCGGGGAGGGAAGGAGGGGATGTGAGAGGAGGTCAGTCACTAAACACCACAAGGCTGGACCCGGCTTCATCTTGGAGCACAGCAGGGTGGGTCGGTTACTGAGAGTTGTTAACAGGATAAAGGAGAGGACAAGCTCCCAGCAGCCCCCCCGCCCCACAAACTTGTGTGTTCATACCTCCAGCAGCAGCACTACACCCAGACACGCTGTCCCGCCCTGTCCCATCAATCAGCAGCTCTCAACCAGGGCTGGGTCCCCCAGCCCCACCCTGGCTCGGCCCTTAAGTGCCTCATTCAAGTGCCCATCCCCCCGCCCCCATCCAGCCCCCTCCCGCAAGACACTAGGGAAGCTTCAGAACTTACTCAAAAATCTTGCCCAGCTGGTCGGCTTCTGAGTTGCCACAGAAGAGGGGCCTGCAGGGGAGAGAGGGGCTGGCTGCTGAGCTGAGCGTGGGGTGTGCTCCCCACCGTTAGCCCCCTCCCTTTGGGGCAGAACCAGAGCCATCCCGTCCCCACCCAGAGGTGGCTGCATGGGCACACACTCCCACCCACATCACCCTCCCGCCCGCTCAAAGGCCAAAGAGGCTGAGCAATGGCGGGAGGGCTTGGAGGGGCCAGTAACAGGCCGGGGCCTCCCCCTCCCCCAGCTAGCCATGACCTGCCCAGAAGGGGCCCGCTGGGCACCAGGGCGTCAGCCTCATCATCGCACATCCCCCCACCCCTGGAGAGGCCCAGAGCTGAGCCCACAAGGCCGGGAGGGGAGATCTGGCAGCGCGGGGCCCCTCCCCGGCTATCAGCACAGAGCTGAGCTGATAAGCCTGGGGGGGGGGGGTAGTTCCTGGCTCAGCACTAATCAATTGTCTCCCAGCTGGACTTGCTAAGCTACAGCAAGGGGGAGGGAGGGAGGGCAGAGACCAGCAGGTGGGCTCCCCACCATGGTTTGCCGCCAGCCGGAGGCCAGAGCCAACCCAGCCGTGCCCATCCTAGTCCCCAGCAGGGCCATGTTACTGCAAGGCAGCGTGACCGACTGGTCGGAGCAAGGAACTGGGAGTCAGGGTTCCTGGCTCCGTGAGATGCTGGGCGGGAGGGGTTCAAGATTATACATGGACATCCAGCCAGGCCTACCCGCACCACACACAGCCACACCCTCACCCGCCCATGCCCACGCCACCCAGTGCCCACCCTGTGTCTGCAGGCACCCCAGTGCCCGCACCCCGGCCCTGCCCAGCACCCGCCAAGCTCCTCCCCACGCACACTCACTTTCGCCGGAACATCTCGGCAAAGATGCAGCCGACGCTCCACATGTCCACGGGGGTGGCGTAGGTCGACTGGAGCAGCACTTCCGGGGCGCGGTACCACAAGGTAACCACCTGCACGGGCACAGAAACAGACTGTGTCCCCATCCCTGGGTAGAAGCCTGCTGGGGTTTAGGGCTCCCCTCCCGCAAGCAGCTTACGAGTTCCCCATCTCCTGGAGGGTGAGTCTCTCCAGGGCTGGTTGGAAGCTCAGAGCTCCCGGTCCCTGCTGGGCAGGAAATGCCTTTAGACTAAGTGTCCTCACCCGCCGGGCCCCACTTCTTGCCTATGGCATTAATATTTACCCTACAGATTCCACGCACCCCACTGGCTGGGGGGGAAGCAGCATGGGGGCTGCCGGAGCCTGCAGCTCCCCCCCTCCCGCCCCACCACATTGGAGCTCGTCTCCGTGGAGACGTGACAGGGTAACCCCCCGACAGCAGCACCCCAGCTACAGACCCAGCCTGCCCGGGCAGGGCTGCCCCCGGCCCTGCCCCCAGGTGCCCCAAGAGCTGGAAGTTAGCAGCTTGGAGAACCCCCAGATCTCTCAGCCCTCAAGCAGGGCAGGGGCCCTCAGACTAGGGCCTGGATCTCCAGCCCCCAGAGAAGGAAGAGCTGCTGTGTCAGGCCCCCTTGCTGCTCACACAGCCATGAGCTCCGGCTATACCTTCCCACCACCCCCACCCCCCGCGCTTGGACCCTCAGCCTAGCCCAACAAGGGCCCTGGGAGCCCAGCCCAATGATGGCTGAGTGCGCCCAAGCCCCTGCCAGGTTTCCAGCACACCCCACTCCCACCAGCACCGGTGGCAGGGGGACCACTTGGCACGGCGGGGGTCTCCCCGGGATCCCCCCTAGGGTGACCAGAGGTCCCGATTCTATAGGGACAGTCCCGATTTTTGCGTCTTTTTCTTATATCGGCTCCTATTACCCCCACCCTCTGTCCCGAGTTTTCACATTTGCTGTCTGGTCCCCCTAATCCCCCCGCGGGTGGTGCCTTGTAGAAGCTGAGTGAAGATCCCACTGACAGGGGTAACTGGGAAGCACTCGTGTCTGGGCAGCTCCGAACCCTGGGGAAATCCTCCCTTTGCAGCAGAGAGGGCACCCAGCAGGCTGCTGCTCGGAGCACCGCGTGGGCTCACAGACAGCGAGAGCAGGCCAGGCCGGCCCGGGGAAGGAGCCCGTCACCCAGCACAGGATCTCTGGCTCGGGGCCGGGCCGGCGCCTCTGCGGGAAGATGCCTGCAGCAGAGGATAAGGCAGCAGGCAGTCACCCTCCAGTGACTCAGGCTCACACGGCTCCCAACCCGCCATCCCCACCCACGGCAGCGGCTCAGACACTGACCGTGAAAAATCTCTCCCCGCCCAACAGCAGGGCCAAAGGCAGAGTACCGCAGGCACAAGTGCGGGACCGCAGGGGGCCTGGGGCCCAGCAGGGGAGGAGGCACCTCAGCATTTCAAAGGCGGGCTCCACGAGCCAAAAGCTGCTCCCGTCCACCCCCTCCACATGCACAGGCCTTAGGGCCAGGAGCGCTCACCACAGGGGTCAGGGCCATCTGGCAGCTGTAGATCCGGGCCAGGCCGAAGTCCGCCAGCTTCACTTGCCCACTGCTGGTCACCAGGATGTTCTCCGGCTTCAGGTCGCGGTGCACGATGCAATTTGAGTGCAGGAAGTCCAGGCCGCTCAGGAACTGGCGCATCAGGTCCTGGCCGAGCAGGGGGAGAGCGCAGGGTCAGATTCCCTGCCTGCCCCAGCAGCACAGGTGGGGCGGGGGCCAGGGATACAGGACAGGAAGGGCCCTCCTGGGGCATCGAATCCAGCCGTGGAGCCTGTCATGTCGTCCCATTCGCGGAGCTATCCAAGCTCCAGCTCCGGACCAGCTGGATTGTTTATCCCCTACTGGAGGCTGTTCCAGACCCTGGGCCAACGTTGTCTTTTGCCTTCACTAGCTCATCCCTCCCCTGGACTTCCCCCGGCTGTATTGATGGAGAGCCATCAGATGTGTTTAGGCCAGGCTGACCCAACCCAGCTCCTGCAGCCTCCTCTAGGCAAGCAGCTCTCCCCTCCCCAATCACCCTCTGCCACGAGGGCAGTGGGTGCCACGGGGCGGGGGCATCCCCGAAGCTCCCTACAGCCGAGGGCTCGGTTCCCCTTGTACCTTTATCTTCTCCACTGGCAAGCCAGGGGCCGGCGCCTTGTCCAGATACGTCTTCAGGTCCTGATCCACGTGCTCGAACACCAGGGTCACCCTGGTCTCGCGCTCCGCCCGGGTGGTGGCACAGACATCCATCAGCCTGCGGGGAGGCGGAGAAGGGAGCTTGGCAGGGGCTGGGGATCGGAGTGCGGGAGGGAGGGGCCAGGCAGGGGTCTGACTGACACTTGCTCTGCTGGAAGTGGGGCTCCCGCTCGCAGCTGCAGGAACTCAACGATCCAGCTCAACACAACGCGAAGGCCTGGGGCTGTCTGGGCCCAACGCGGGACAGGCCCATCTAGAGGGATGGAACACAGCTCTGCCAATGCCCCTCGGTCCTGACCTGCAGGTCCCCTGCCCCACACACAGCTCGGCCAATGTCCCTCAATCCCAACCTACAGCCCCCAATCCTGCCCCCCATGCTTTCTATCACATGGTAATTTGGGGACACGCTTCCTGAGCCCCTGTTCTGAGCATGCCCCTGGGCTCACAGTATCAAACCCCCAACCAATAACAGAGCTCCAGCCAGTACTGGGCTGATTCGATTCCCCAGCCGCCAGATAGCCCAAAGCAGGGCTCCAGACTCTTATCTGGATAACTCAATCAGCAATTCCCGGGGCCCCACTGCTTCCTCCCTGCTTCCTGGAAGCTAATCAGCACAGGACATGGAGATCCTGCCGCACTGCCCTCTGGCTCAGAGAGGCAGACAAGGGACTGGGAACTGCCTGTGAAGCTGGTAGCAGGGAAGAGACAGGAGGGCCAGGCTCACGTGCAGACAAAATGGAAACTTTGTCTGCATCCCTCAGGGCCCGCGACTCGAAGAACCGGCCCCTGCAAGCTCCTCTGACAGGGGGAGCCGTAGCACCAAGGGCAGCAGTGTCCCCACCGCCCACCCCCGGAGATCACTTGGGGGCAGCGTGCCAGGCCTGGCCCTTCGCGGTGGGGGCAGGACAGCTCCACTAGCCCCTCTCACCATAGGAGGCCGCCAGGGAGCTAAGCGCTTAGAAAGCTACGGTCCCTTCAGATGCGGCTGCCCTCAATCCCCACTGCACCCCCACCCCACCGCTTTCCCCCTGCCTCCCGGCACCCACCCCCCTCCCCAATGGTTTGCCACTCGTCCCACCAGCCTTGCCCCCACCTCCTCCCCCCAAGGCCCTGCTACCGAGGCTGGATTGGTTTAGAAGCTCCCTAAAACGTCTCTATTTACCCCCAAGCGTCTCGGTACAGCCGGGAGAGTGGCAGGATGGGGACCCCACCCACCAGTGACCTCCTTCCCTGGAGCTCTCCTGCCGTCACCCCAGTGTTTCTGTAAAGCCAGCAGTGCCCCAGGCTGGCGTGGGCAGGACCCCCAGCGGAGCGGAACCGGCTGGCAGAAAAACGCAGGGGTCGGCAACTTTTCAGGAGTGGTGTGCCGAGTCTTCATTTATTCACTCTGATTTAAGGTTTCGCGTGCCAGTCATACATGTTAACGTTTGTAGAAGGTCTCTTTCTATAAGTCTATAATATAGAACTAAACGATTGTTGTATGGAAAGTAAATAAGGTTTTTAAAATGTTTAAGAAGCTTCATTTAAAATTAAATTCAAATGCAGAGCCCCCCGGACCGGTGGCCAGGACCCGGGCAGTGTGAGTGCCACTGAAAATCAGCACGCGGGCCATAGGTTGCCTACCCCTGGCCTAACGCAACAGGCCTATAAACACCTGGGGGCCAAGGCCAGGCAAGACTCAGAGCATCTCTTGAGCCTCCTCCCCCACCCCCAGCGCAGGAGGGCCCCTCAGCGGGGGGAGGACGGACATCCTCTGCCAGTGGAAACCCGCCCGTTTGCCAGCCGAGCCCTCCTGCGGCCCAGCCCCGGGCGCTCTCCCTCCCCGCGGCTAGCGTTTCAGGAATCCCATGAAGGAGGCAGCTCCCAGACCAGGGCTCAATTCCTAGAACCGGCCGCACATTTCCCAGAGCTGGAAAAACGAGCGCAAAGCGGCCTGGGGCTGCTTCCAGCTCCCAGGGATTAGCTCATACAGGAAGGGAGGCTCCAGAGAGCAGGGCAGGGTTCTGTCCCCTGCACGGCCACTCCAACCTCCCAGGCAGGACTAGCCGTGTGCCTCCTACACAGACCCCAGATTGGGGACCCCTCCCCACTCCTTACCTCCCACCCACACCCCCAAGCATCCTTACCCTTTCCCCCCCACATCCTCGAGCCGGGGGGAGTTCCCCCCATGGGATACTGATTCCCCTTCTTGCACAGCCTGGGACGTTTATCCCAGGGGGGTGCAGAGGGAAGTGGCTCTTGGGTCCCCAAAACCAAACTCCCTCCAATGCAAACGAAGCGCCCGCCCGCCAGCCCCCGCCCCACGTGACTGGGCACCACGTGCAAGTGCTCCCCCGGTCTCAGCTTCCTCCCAGCCCTCCCCCGTCCGCACAGCCGCCCCCAGCGCCTCACCGGACGATGTTGGGGTGGTCGAAATGCTCCAACCGCTTGAGCAGCGCCACCTCACGCACGGTGGAGAGCGGCAGCCCGTTCTCGTTGGTCTGGACGCGCACGTTCTTGAGGGCCACGAACTTGCCGCTCTGCAAGTCCCGGGCCTTGTAGACGGTGCCGTAGGCGCCGACGCCGATCTCCGCCACCGGCTCGTACTGCGCCCGCATCTCCTTCGCCATCCTGGCTCCGCACCGGCTAGGAGGGAAGGGGACGGCAGGTTAAGGCACAGGGGATTATGAACTGTTAGCAACCCCCGCCTGCACCCCACTGCCCAGCCCGCTCCCCCCCACTCAGATACCCTGTCTGCTCCCCCCCAGCTCCATCCCATGCTCTTGGATCCCATGGGGCCCCCTCCCCTGCCCAAGATAAATGCGTCACCTTCCACCCCACCCCTGAAACACACAATATGGGGTTCCTGCGGCAGAGCCAGGGTGACCCCACAACTGCCCAGTGCCCGGGACCCTGAGCGACCCCAGAACGGCTGCCCCACCACCTCAATAACCCTACCACAGACCCACACACACACACACATTGCAGGTGTCCCACGCCACCCTAAAAATACACCAACCCCCGCCCCCCATACCACAGCCACCCTACAACAGCAGCGACCTCGGCCCCAGACCCTTGGGGCAGCCCTACGAGGGCACCCACGCGGTGGGGGAGGGGGAGGGGGAGGGGAAGGGGGAGGAAGCACAGGACGCGTGGGGCCCAGCCCCCATGAGCGACCCTACAATAACAGACACCCCACCTGGCCATTTCAGCGCAGAAACCCTGCTCCGGCCCCGCTGGTCAGAGGGAGGCCCCGGTCCGGTCGCTGGCGAGACTCCGGGCAAAGGGTTCGCCCCACCCCGGTCCCACCCCACCGGCCCGGGCCAGCCCTGCCCCCACCGGCCCGGGCCATGTGCCGTGGGGGAGGGGACGGAGGCTGAACTGCCCCTCCCCCGGGAATCCCCAACGGGGACCAGCAGCCCCCCCCGGGAGGGGGGAAATGGGGGGGGGGGGTGCGGGGGGGGGGGCGCGGACTCACCCCGAGGTGGCGGCGCAGCGGTCGGGGCCGGGGGCCGCGGGTGTCGGCGGCGGGGCCCGGGCGGGGGCGGGGCCGGAGGACCGGAACCAGCGAGACGGGCCGGCCGGAAGGAGCAGCCCCCTCCCCCCACTCGCCCGGACTCCTGGGTTCCTTGGCGGGAGCCCGGACTCCTGGGTTCTGTGGGGCGCGGAGCGCTCGGACTCCTGGGTTCTGTGGGGCGTGGAGAGCCCGGACTCCTGGGTTCCGTGGGAGGAGCCCGGACTCCTGGGGTCCTTGGGGGGGAGCCCGGACTCCTGGGTTCTGTGGGGCGTGGGGAGCCCGGACTCCTGGGTTCCTTGGGGGGGGGGAGCCCGGACTCCTGGGTTCCTTGGGGGGGAGCCCGGACTCCTGGATTCCTTGGGGGGAGCTCGGACTCCTGGGTTCCGTGGTTCCGTGGGAGGAGCCCGGACTCCTGGGTTCTGTGGGAGGAGCCCGGACTCCTGGGTCCTGGGCAGGTTTCGAGGGCCCCTGTCTCCAAGGAGGGGCGAGGCCGAGCTCCCCTCCCCCTGGCACAGGCCTGCTCCCTTTCCAAGGTGGGATAACAGCTCTACTACTGCTGCCAGCCCGGGGCCACTGGCAGTCTGCTCTGTGTGCCAAGGGGCCAGCCTCCCCCGGGTTGATCCCCGCTGACAGCCACTTCCCTGGGGGCCGGGGGAGCCAGGGTACAACCCATCCGGGCCTCCCTGCCAGAGCCCCACCCGTCCTTGGTGCCTGAGGTGCTGGGTGCTACTCTGAAGGGGCCCAGCCTGGCATCCCCAACACCCACATCGGGCCCCTTGAGGGCAGCTCTGAGGCTCTTCTGTCCCCTCCCCCACCTTCGTGGCCCCCAAGGAAGCAGCACAAGCCTCCCAGGAACCCACCTGTCTGGTATAACCCCCCCTTGGTGGGCTTGAACTCTGGTTCATCAGCACCACGACACAGATCTCCTCCAGCATCGCTAGCCCCAATAGTGAGCTGTTATCTTCCAGGTGCACCAGCCAAGGAGGAGAAGGCATATTGTGGTAGCACCTAGGAACCCCAATCTCGGACTTGCCTGGTCGCAGCATCTGCATCGCTGGGTGTTTCAGGCAGGCGTCTCTTGGAGCTGTTGAGTCAGCGCTACTAAAGGTGGTTGGGTCGTGGTGCTGTTCCCAGCCCCCAGAGCTTGTGATGGGACCGGAGCTGCCCCAAGGGAGCTCCTCTCTCTCCATGCAGACTTTTCTTCCTTCTCTCAGCCCCTTGGCAGCAACAGATTCCTCTGTGACTGGGATCCGTGTCACCCCCTGGTCCTCTTTCCTCCTGGGCCATCCACACAGTCAGCAGAGGGCAGATCTCTCATGCCACTAAAGCTCTGGATGCATGGTCATTGCTGCATATCCTGCCGACCTCCCCCTGCATCCCAGCCCAGGGGGATGGGGGCCCTCGCGGCTTCCCAGCCATGGGGCACACCCCAGTCTTGCCCACAGCTGGACCCTGTCTAGGAGAACCCCTGGAAGCTGCTCCCTCATGTTTCATCCCCACTACCCTGGATTCCGTTGCCTTTTGGTCACTAATTGTGGCTGCTGTGGTGGTGGCTTAATGGAGGTTGTCAAGGCTAATTCCCCACTCTAGCACTTTGAGTGCAGAAGGTGGGGGCCCGCAAGGATTCTAAAAATTAATCACTGGCCACTCTAGCCTTGTATTAAACTTCCAAGATTACAGCTTTTCTCTGACCTTGGATGGGTAGATGCTGCCACCACCCAAGTGCAGAACCCCTTTGGGAGCACTTGGGAATTCCTTGCTATGGGGGACCCTCAAGCCCTTTCACACTCCCCTCCGGGGAAGAGCTGAGAAAGCGGGGGGAGGAAATCAGCTGTTGCCACCAGCTAATTAAACAACCTGTGCACAAACCTCTTAAGACACAAAAATCCAATTCAGTTCTTAAAAAAGGAAAATTTTATTAACAAAAAAAATATTATTTATTATTATTATTTATAAATTGTATTAACAAAAAAAAAGAAGAAAATACATCTGGGAACTCAGGCTATTGGTAGGTTTTAAAAGAACAACTACAAGGATTAAGCACCAAGAATAGCTTTCTTGAGGTCCAGCTTAAAGGTTACAAGCAAAACAAAAGCACCTGGGGTGAGCACAGAGGAATCCACAAGCCATAAAGAAATAAAAGGGATAAACCTAATCGCGTCTTCCTAGACATTCCCTGATCTACTTACATAGCTGGGGTTTTAAATGAGTCGTTTCTAGGTATGATACTGATGATTTTTTCATACCCGGTCCAAGCTTCTTACAGCGTAGCTCTGCGCTGTCCGCCTTTCCCCAGGAGAACAGAAAGACAAAAGGGGAGAGTTTTGTCTCAATTTTAAAAAGTTCTAGCCTTCCCATTGGCTCTTCTGCCCAGGTGCCCACTCACTTCCTTTTACCTGTGCAGAGCAGTGAGACTTTTTAACCGTTTACAGGTAGAGCAATTAGAGAACAGCTACCAAGAGGGATTTTATAGCTACTGTCTGGCTGGGTGTCCAAAAAAGAAAGCTTCTCCCCCCTCTTCATTTATCACAGAGATGGATCCCCCCCTCCACAGCATCCTAAGGTGCCTAAGCCAGGCTGGTCAGGTGCAGCATCGCCCAGACAATCACGTAAAACAAAGGCTTCTTGCAGCCCAGACCCAGCCAGGAATGATGGGCTGGGCTCAGCCCGTGGCCACGTGTCATAAAGGTGGGGTTTTGCAGCGCACAGGTGATGCTGGGACACCACACCACCAGCTCCTGCCGGGTTGCTCTCTTCTCCCTCTGGATTCAGCTTCCTCATGCCATTTTGCCGTATCATTGGCAAGACCCGGGGCCTCTCTGGCTGCCGGTCCCCGGGTGTTAACCCCACCCTGCCAGGCTTCCTGTGGGGTGGAGCAAGGGCTGCCACAGCCTTTCTGAGAGTCTAAGCTGAGGGAATCTGGGCTTGCACCCCTGGGATCCTGGACAATCAATCTCCCATCAGCCGGCTCAGGGGATTGCAGTTTCCAGTGGCGTTTGCATCCCCAGCCGCCTGCCAACCCCACAGGTAACGAGGCCCCCAGCTAGCGGCCCAACACGGCAGCAGCTGCTCCTGCCAATTGCAGCCCAGCAAGTCTCCCTGCATCCTCGCGCTGGCACTGCGGTTGGGGATGCTCTCACACTCCATGCCATGCCTGCCCTGGCCATCCTTCAGCCCGGCCTGGAGCAAAGCAGAAGGTTCCTTGTGGAATTGCGATCTGCTCCCTCTGCTCAGGAGTGTGGGCACAGAGCCCGACAGTGCCTCCTTGCATGGCAAGCAGGCCACCACAAGGAACGCTCGGGGACCTGTCTGTAAACGGCCTTTGGTCGTTAAGCCGTATAATTAGTTGAAGCCACTTAAATCAGCTCAAGACATTGTTGCTCCTTTCTCCTGGGAAGTTACCTGTTGCGATCATTCATGTTTTTATTTAGGGCCGGCCGCGCGGCTTCGGGCCGGCCGACAAGCCAAAACTGGCGTCGGATGTGCCCAGAGAGACAGCAAAGTGGGGTGGAAGGGAAGATGCCCCCTCATGCGGGACACAGGCTGGTGCCGCAGCGAGCCAGGGCTCTGGGCTGGTTTGAATGGGTGTCTGGCATTTCCTGATAGTAACAAAGAGAAATGGGGAAAGGTCAATCAGCAGTTCCAGGCAGGGATCTGGTCTCCCCTTGTCTGCCAAGCTCCCGGTGCGCACCAAGTACCCTAGGGACTCAGAACAGAAAACTGAGCCTTTGTACATTTCACATGGAGCCTGATTTTAGCCACGGGGTCAAGCGGAGTGGCAGCAAAGACAGGGAGGAGATTTCCCAAGGTGTCTCCCAGCTATTTCTCAAGGAATGACTCCAGTCTCTTTGTAACCAAAAAGGGCGGGGTTGAGGTTTGTTTGATTTCCTGTCCATGTGCTCAGGAGGGAGAGGGGCCGATAGCGGGACAGCCTAACCAGCGCTGGGTGGAGAGGGCCTGGGCCGTCCATCCCTGCCCACAGCCTCTCCTGCTTTTCTGGCGTTGGGCTCGTCACATCCAGCTCTGCTGATGCACCTCAAGTCTGATCTTCTGCCCCGGTGATTCCAGTCCCGGGCTCCCCGTGCACCGCTTGGCTCACGCGCCAATATTCTAGGCTCTAACGTGGCTCATAGGCCCGCTGCAATCTTGGCTTCTGAGGACGCGGGTCACGGAAGGGAAGGGCTGGAATAGAGACCCAGCGTTATGTGCTGCCTCTCAGGGCCCGAGGCTGAATCGAGTCCTGTTGTTACAAGGAAGGTTCCCGCTCAGAGGAATCCAGTGAGCTCTGGGTTCATTCCTAACGCTCTGTCTACACCACTGTGGATGCTGCAAAATGTGTGTCGCTCAGGGGGGTGAATATTCCACCCTCCTGAGCGAGCGACATAAGTCACACCCCAAAAGTGCCCGTGTGCACAGCACTATGTCAGCAGGAGAGCTTGTAAGGCCCTACGGCATTTGGGGGTTTAACCCCCGTGTCCCCTCTGACGAGCGTGGCATGGCTGCTGCAGTCTCCGCACTGCCCCATGCTTTGGGATGGGGCTCGCAGTTCCTAGAACCCCCTGCAGGAGGCGCTGGGCTCTTCCTGTTTCTGCATTAGAGGATGAGCTCCGGGCAGGGATCCTAAACCCCAGAGGCCTGCCAGCTCTGCGGGGACTTCACCGACCCTCTAGGCCTTTGCAGCAGGGCAGACTAGGAGAATCCACATCCTTGCTCTTAATCCCCAATCAAGTGGGGTTCCCCTCCACACCTCCCCTTCCTGTTCCCCAGTTTTGGGGGGGGGGCAGTAGAAGGGGAGGGGATCCAGCTCTGCAAAGCTCAGCCCCAGATGTCTCTTGCGTTTCATGGTGTGCTGGGCCCCCCTAGTGGACACCTCAGCCCATCGCAGCTTTCAGACTCTCCGGGGGCAGAAAGGTCCCGGGGGATGGGGAGTTGGGTACGGCGGGGGCTTGAGATGGACCACACTGTGTGGGGTGTGTGGCCTTGACGCTGTACCTGGCAGCTCGATTAAAAGGTGCGATGCTGGGAGAAGTGAGGGCGGGGAGCAGGCAGGTCGAAAAGCACACGGCTTAAATGTCCCTGCCACCCACCCATGGCTGGGAGCTGGAGCAGGTGTCCAGGGCTTCATGCAGCCAGGCATACTGGGGTCGTGGGTAGCAGGCCAGGCTGCAGATGGCAAAGGAAGGTGTCAGTGTGGTTTTGGCCTCCATCATTACTGTTAGCAATGCAAACCCTCCGCCCCCCCAGCTCCGCAGCGCCTCCGCTCTGCTGCCTGGGAAGATTCAGAGACAGCCCAGTCATCAACCCCCTGGCCATGAGAGGGGAGCCAGCCCCAGGCTCTGCTGATGGGTCTGCCGGCTGCTCTGAATGGATTTAGAGCCCAGGCTCGGCGTGGTGCTGGGTCTGACGCCCACCCAGGGCCTGCGCTGTCCTGGGAGCCAGACAGGATGATGGGAAATTAAATGGGTGGGAGAAAAAGAGACTGGTTGGCCGCCTGCAGGAGAGATCACGGGGAGGAGGGAAAGGACATTGACAACCTCCCACTGCTGCAGGGAGTCAGGGGTTCCCGACCCTTCCTCTGGGAGGTTCCCGCATAGGGTGACCAGACAGCAAATGTGAAAAATCGGGACAGGGTGTGGGGGGTAATAGGAGCCTATGTAAGAAAAAGACCCAAAAATCGGGACTGTCCCTATAAAATCGGGACATCTGGTCACCCTATTCCCGCACGCTGCAGCAGCTCATCTTCAGCTCAGGGGCTGACGCTCCTGCCCGGCTGCCGTGGAAGCGAAAGCCGCCATGTCGCTGTTTAAACCGACGAGAGGCTGATGCGGGGCTCTGGGGAGGGGACAGGTTCCCACCCGTCGGCTGCGGGGGGACGTGCATGCGAAAGGCACCGTGGTCCGAAAGCACTGTACCAAACAGGAGATGTAGCACTCAGGAGTCCACTCAGTCCAGCCCAGTGGTTCCCGACCTCGTTGGGCTCAGGACCTGTTTTATGACCTGTCACGGCCCAGTAAATAGGCTGGGAGTGGAGGCTCTGGGGTGGTTTAGGTCCAATCCTGCCCCCTTGGGGGCCTTGGGTCCTGCCCGGCACTCACCCCACAGTGGCAGCTCCTGCAGCTCCTGTGCTGTGGGGCTGGCTGGGCTTGGCTCTCCCCGCCGGGGGGGCATTGTGACCTCCGGGGTTGCGGCACCGCTCAGGTTTGGCCCCGCCGCCCCGGCTGGATCAAATGTGTGTGTGTGGAGATGTGAGCCGGCTCGCGGGGTTGCAGCACCACTCGCTCGAATGTGGCCTACCCGGGCTCCCGTCGTCATGACGGCTGGGCCAAACCTGAGTGGCGCCGGGAGCCCAGAGGCTGCGGTGCCTGGAGCCGGGAGGCGAGCCCAGCCCGCCCCGTGGGAGAGGAGCTGCCGCACCGTCCTTTGAAACATTCTGGCGAGCCAATTCTGGGTCTCGACCCACAGGTTGAGAAACCCTGGTCTAGACGCCACTTATGCCTCTCACCTTGCGCCGTCTCTGCACCAGGGTGAATTTCGGTGGGGGCAAAGGCCTGATGGCGGCTAGGAAGGCTTTGGGAGCTGCCAGGCCCTCCCCCCGGCTCTGCTGTCACACACACGCGCTAACCTGCTGATATCTCTCTCTCTCACACACACACACACACTTGCTGCCTTTGGCACATTCCAGTTACCAGCGAGTCCCCGGAAGCCTCCTCTCAAGCCAGCCGGGTGCCCCCTCGTGCCGGAGACATACCAAGTGACAATGTCACAGGAACAATGTTCTCAGCTCCTGTGTTTCCTCGCGGGGCTGCGATCGAAGGGAAGCGTTCCCTTTCCATGACCCCTCTCACTGGGCTGGCACACTGCACGTCACCGAGCCCATATCTGGCACGCCGCCCGGGGCTTCTACACGGCGATCCCTCGTCCAGCACGGCCGGCTTCCCCAGACACTGTGCCAGGGGTCCCCCAGGCGCCATCCTGAGGCGAATGCGTCCAGTTGCCTTTTAGCACCTTTGATCTGCCCCCGCCTTCGTGTGGCACTGACATTCCAGACGCAGCCGGTGCCCAGGGTCACAGGACATGAGGGAGGGCAGCCTGGTGGTTAACGCGCTCGCTGGGGATGCAGGAGCTGTGACGTTATTTCCCAGCTGTGCTACAGACCTCGGGCAAGTCCCGGGGAGCTAGATCTTCCGCGGGGCGGCCCTGCTCCCATTTAGGTGCTTGAATAAAGGACCAGATTTGTCAGAAGAGCTTAGCTGGCCTCAATCCTGGGTGCTGAGCCCTGTTCAAAATCCCGCCCTCTCCGAGCCTCAGCATCCTTCCCGGAGAACAGTCCTGCCTTTCTTCCACCCTTTGCCTTGTCCGGTTAGTTCCTTTGGGGCAGGCCCTGGCTCCCCATTTGCGGCAGCACCTGGCACAACGGGAGCCCCAATCTTGGTGGGGGAATAATAAGGGGCTACAACTGGAGGGCAACCCTGAAAAAGGATGGAAGGTCTAGTGGGTAGAGCAGCGAGCCTGGGGGAGGAATCCTGGCTTCCAGTCACTTAGGCCCAGATCCTCCAAGGAAATCAATGGAAATTAGGAGCCCAGATCCCACTGGGGGTTCATAGAGTCCAAGATCACCTAGTCTGACCTCCTGTATAACACAAGCCAGAGAACTTCCTCAAGAGAATTCCCAGAGCAGAAACATATCCCATCTTGATTTTAAAATGGCCGCCGATGGAGACTCCACCACGCCCCTGGGAAAATTGTGCCAGTGGTCTGGATCCAATGGCTCTGGGGCTCAGTCGCGCCATGCCTCAGTTTCCCCCGCTGTAAAATGGGGATAATGCCCCGCTAGCTCCCAGGGGTGCTGTGAAGTGCTCAGATACCAGGGTGATGAGGGCCATATCAGGACACGTCTAGATAGGGATCAGGCGTGACAGAAAGCAAAATCCGCAGCGGAGAATTTCCTCTGCGCCCCACGGAAGGGTTAATGGCTCGTGGATCGCCTCCTCTCCAGGGAAATGACTTGAACAGCAGCTCTGGGCAAGCGCCTTCCCCATCCATTACCCTGATTGTGTTCTGAGCGCCCGAGATGGCTATCGGAGCCGTTCTCCTTGAAAGACGAGCAGCCAGGCCTCCTGCTTTCTCCTTCGCCGCGCCCCAGCCTTTATCGCAGGAGCAAAGCACCACGGTTTGCTCCCCTCGGGGACGGGAGCGTTCCAAAGACCCGGGTGGACGGATAGTGCAGAGTAGAATCCCTTTGGCCCAGGTTGGGATCAATGGAGGGACAGGCTCTTCCTCTGAGCCGCAGGCCCCCCAGCTGTAAAGCCGGGGGTAATAATCCTTCCCTTCTCCCACCCTTTGTCTCTTCAGTCTTGGGCAGGGACTGTCTCTCATTCTGTGGCCGTGCAGTGCCTGACACTACAGGGCCCGTAGGCAGGGCCGGTGCAAGGAAGTTTCGCGCCCTAGGCGAAACTTCCACCTTGCGCTCCCCCAGCCCTGCGGCAGCTCCCCGCTCCCCCCTCCACCCTGAGGTGCACCCCCCCCCC
>NW_020665187.1:4202677-4211130 GCF_002925995.2 Terrapene triunguis | reverse complement strand
GTGGCAGCTCCCCACCCCAGCTCACCTCTGCTCTGCCTCCTCCCCGAGCACGCCGCCCCCGCTCTAATTCTCCTCCCTTCCCAGGCTTGCGGCGCCAAACAGCTGATTGGCGCCGCAAGCCTGGGAGGCGGGAGAAGTGGAGCGGCGACCGCGCGCTCGGGGAGGGGGCGTAGGAACGCTGTAAAAAAAAATTGGGGGCATCGCTTTTTGGCGCCCCAGGCAACCACCTAGTTTGCTTTAATGGTAGCACCGGCCCTGCCCGTAGGCTGCCCGGGAGTCAGCCGCAGAGCTAGGAATCGAACTCAGGTCCCCGGCCAGATCCCAGCCCACTAGGCCATCCTTTCTACCTGCTGCTCCCTTCCCGGAGCCTCTGCCTCCACGTCTGCCCCTTCCTAGCTCAGGCGCTCCCTGGGGACAGGGGACCGTCCTTGCTGCAAAGTGCCCGGCACATTGCGGGCCCTGCCGCAAACCAACCAGAAACCAATCATGAGCGTTCAATGATTAATTACAAGCCCAGCTCCAGCTGCAGGGTGTCTCCCGATCCCCCGGGCCGGGGGGGCAGCAGGTCACAGCTGTACCGGATTGAACGAGACGCTCTGCCCCAGAAGAGGTGAGTGGGGCAGGGGGAAGAGGGTGTCCCAAGAGCAACCTACCACCACCCTGACGCCAGCTTTTCAGCACCACGAACAGGGCCCAGGCTGGCTCTAGTGGAGGGAAATGGCCCTGGTGCTGGAGAGATCCAGGGCTGCTCTTCGCTTGTTTGCATCCAGGGGTGCGTCTCTGCAGGGAGTCGGTTTTACACTGTCTTCAGATGGTTCCTTTCTGGCTCTCCTGGGCTGGAACTGGAGTGGAGGCCGTGTCCTCAGTCGGGGTCCCGCCGGCGGACAAACACCCACTCCTGTCACGAGTGGGCAGAACTCAGCTGCAGACGGTGCGTCCCACGTTGTTCCACGCATGGGGGGGAGGGTGCAGATGAACATCTAGCAAAACAGCAGCTTTAGTCACGATTCATAAACTAGGTGTATTACGGCAGCGTCTTGGGACCCCAAATGGGGCCCTGTTGGGCAGGTGCTGTATGGCCGTGGGACCACGGCGATGGACCCTGCCCCAGAGAACTCATCAGTCATTTCCTGGAATGGCTAATTACAAACACATTGGCTGCTGATTGGCTGGCCTCCTCTGATTTATTATTTCATTAGCACTAATAATTATTGTCACAGTTACAGGGCGGCACCTCTGACCTTGCTGTGGCCTCTCCGAGCGCACCCCCCACAAGCGCTGTCACCTCTCCTGGGGTGAAATTCCTGGAGCGGGCGCTGGGCTGGCCCACCCTGTGCCTCCACCATGCTTTCCCCAGCAGGTCCAACCTGCGGTTCCCCCTGCAGCGCTCTGTGGCCAGTGGTGAGTAGAGTATCGGGGGGGTAGCCGTGTTAGTCTGTAGCCACAAAAACAACCAGGAGTCCGGTGGCACCTTAAAGACTAACAGATTTATTTGGGCATAAGCTTTTGTGGGTAAAAAACCTCACTTCTTCAGTGGTGAGTAGAGCGATCCAACGGCCTTCCGAAATCAAAGCGTTGCTTAATTCTAAGGCCTGGTCTACACTAGGACTTTAATTCGGATTTAGCTGTGTTAATCCGAATTAACCCTTCACCCGTCCACACTACAGAGCCAGTTAATTCGAATTAAAGGGCACTTAAAATCGATTTCTGTACTCCACCTCGACGAGCGGAGTAACGCCTAAATCGATTTTGTTAATTCGAATTAGGGTTAGTGTGGCCGCACACCACCGAATTACTGTGTTTAAGTTAATGGGGTAGTGTGGCCGCACACCACCGAATTAATGTGGTTAAAAACCGAATTAAGGTGCTTAGTGTGGCCGCGCACAATCGAATTTATACAACCTGTTTCCCAAATTCGAATTATCTAAATTCGGATTAATCCTGTAGTGTAGACATACCCTAACAGTAAGAACAAAGTGTAACATGGGAGGGGAAAGGACTGGCAAACAGCAAGTATGCAGATCTGCCTTCCCTAAAGTCCTGGGACGATGGGCCAGGAAGGTCTAGCTTCTTCAGTAGGTATTAGCCAGGACAGCCACCCATCAACAACCCCACCGCCATCCTCTGAGAAAGGGAAGGGTGTCACTTTTCATCCCGCCACATGTCCTTTCGCTCTGCTCGTTCCCACCCAATCCCACGTTTGTAGCTCAGCTGGAGCAAAGAATCCTTAAGAAAGGGATAGATAATAAGACAGAAAATATCCTGTTGCCTCTATATAAATCCATGGTACGCCCACATCTTGAATACTGCGTGCAGATGTGATCGCCCCATCTCAAAACAGATCTATTGGAATTGGAAAAGGTTCAGAAAAGGGCAACAAAAATGGTTAGGGGTATGGAACGGCTGCCGTATGAGGAGAGATTAATAAGACTGGGACTTTTCAGCTTGGAAAAGAGACGACTAAGGGGGGATATGATAGAGGTATATAAAATCATGAGTGATGTGGAGAAAGTAGATAAGGAAAAGTTATTTACTTATTCCCATAATACAAGAACTAGGGGTCACCTAATGAAATTAATAGGCAGCAGGTTTAAAACAAACAAAAGGAAGTATTTCTTCACATAACACACAGTCAACCAGTAGAACTCTTTGCCAGGGGATGTTGTGAAAGCCAAGACTATAACAGGGATCAAAAAAGAACTAGATAAGTTCATGGAGGACGGGTCCATCAATGGCTATTAGCCAGGATGGGCAGGGATGGTGTCCCTAGCCTCTTTGCCAGAAGCTGGGAATGGGCGACAGGGGATGGATCACTTGATGATTCCCTGTTCTGTTCATTCCCTCTGGGGCACCTGGCACTGGCCACTGTTGGAAGACAGGACACTGGGCTAGATGGACCCTTGGTCTGACCCAGTCTGGCCGTTCTTATGTAAAGAGATAGAATCCTCCCCGCTAACAGCCCGGACAGCGTCTTTTAACAACCCTGAAGCGTTTACCCCCAGTAACAGGTCCAGCTGTTATTTCGCTTCCTGCTGGGGTTTTCTTACCACCCCCGCTGCCCCATTAAACTGAACCAACATCTTCCTACAGGAAACACCCCAGTGACCTGCTCTCAAACGACGTTCCTACGTTAGCACAGAGCAACCCAAATGATCAAAAGCCCCATGGTATTATTATCACCGAGGGGTCGTGGTGCCAAGATTTCCTTCCCAACCACCAGAGTCCTCAACTTTCTTTCTCTTTGAAACAAGAGCTGAGACACACCCCGATCACAGGCTTTAAGTAAAAACATCCGTGATGGGGTATAGACTCCCTGCCCTGATCCTGGCTCTGAGAGGGTTAATGCAGGCCTGAGAGGCCAATTAACCCACCTGGCGGGTGGCGGAGAGTCCTAATTAAAGATGAAGCCCGGCTGGGGAAGGAGCTGGGTGGTGACTATTAAAGAGAGCACAGATGGGAAGGAGAGAACGCTGCAGGCCCTGGCTTGGAGGTAGAGAGCAAAGAACCTAGAGCCATGGACGAGGATGCCCAGGGGGAGAGCTGGCCTGGGGGCTCCTCCCCTGAGTGGCGAGGCCAGGAGAGAAACACAGCTGTCGCTGGGGTGGAGCGAGCGCCGATGAGAGGGTAGGACCTGCAAGAGGCTGGAGCCTGCTGACAGGCTATGGCAGGAGGGAGTCTGGGGACAGGTTGCGGGTTATAGGATCCCTGGACTGGAGCCCAGTATAGTGGGAGGGCCTGGGTTTCCCTCTAGTCACTGGGGAAGCAGGTGGGAGGCTCCGTCAGTGAGCCCACAAAAGCATGAGCCGACGAGACTAAAATAGCCGAGTTTGTCATTTCTGTAGCCCAATCGACAGAAGGTTTGCCAAACTGGACCCGCCCATTGGCCCATCCAATATGGTGTCCTGACCAATCCCCTGATGGATGCAAACTTCCCAGAATGCTTCTGGGCCAGTAATATAGTCCTGGGATGGGGGGCTCCTTTGTGACATCAAAGTGAAGACATGGAAGCTATGAGCCAAGCCCTGGGGTTTAAAGCTCAGAGAGCAAACGGATTCCAGTAAGATTTTTTTTTTTTTTTGGCACTGGTAGCAAATTAAGGTCAAAGCCATCAATCGTTTATAGAAAGGAAGGAAATTATTCCAACTGCCTTATCAAAATGCAGGGAAACTATATTAGCCGGGCCCATAATTAAGTCAGAACATGTGACCCTGTGGATATTATCCTGAGATAATACTTGGGAATTGAGAAATTAATGACCTGCAAATATAACTGTTTTAACTGGCCACTTTGGGTTAACAATGCCTCCGACAGAGTCATTTGGCCTGCGGGATGAGTTATCTATGGCTGGATGTCTGGTGAGGTCTATTTCTTGGCTGTAACTATAAAATCCCAGGCACACGTCCTTTGATATACCGGGCAGCATTATTGCGCTCCCAGCCACAGGTTGGTTTGAGAAATCAAATGTGTTTTTCCCTGGTAAATTAGTAAAGTGGCTTCCTATGCAAATCCTGCCCTCGGAGACCTTCTCGCTACAGGACAGAATGTAAATTCCAAGTGTCAAGGGAATCAAAAGAAAACCAACAAGATTTGATAGAGGGACAATTCAGGATTGTGTGCAGGGGTCCTTAACGCATAGGGGTCATAGTGATACATTACAATGCAACGCAACACTACATGCCACTCAATGCAGTGCTAGGCAACACAACACAATACAATGCAATTCAACACAACGGCATGCAATGCAACCCAGCACAGTACGGTGAAGCACCATACAGTGCAATGTAACACGACAAAGAAACACAACATCGGACAATGCAATGCAGCGTAGCACAATGCAACACAGCACCACTCAATGCAATGCAGTTCAGCACAGCACACCACCGCTGTAGTGTGTCGGGTTGCATTGCATTGAGTGGCGCTGTTTCATTGCATTGTGCTGTGTGGCATTGCATTGCGTGAAGCACAAGACACGGCAATGTGACATGACACAATGAAACATAACGCCATGCAAAGCCACGCAACACAACGCACTGCAATTCCACACAGCACAATGCAACACAACACAGCACAATACAACACCCCAGGGTATAATGCAGCCTAAAACAAGAAATGGGGAGGGGGAAGACCCACAACTCTAAGAGGGTTTATCAGTTTCACCCCAGATTTTATTTAAAACCCCTCCTTTATAGTAGTGACTACACATGGGCGAGTTTAGCTTTTGCCAGAGAAAGTGGAAACGAGGTTGAAATAGGCTAGACTATTTTTTTTCATCTTTAATTAAAGTGTCACTCGTGGGATTGGCAACTGTTGTGCTTTGATTGCGAGTCTTGCAACATTTGGGATTTTCCTTCAAGTCCCAGCGCCTGGAGCCAGACCATCGCACGAGAATCCCAGCGTTCGTAGTTTAAAAAGGTCAGCCTGAAAACCTGCCCCGGGTGTGACCCTAAAGGCTCAGAAACCCAGAAGAAAATTAAAAAGAAACCAAAACGGACTTTTTTTTTTGAAACCATCTCGTGATTTCTAAGCCAATCTCATGATTTTGGGGCCCGACTCGTGGTTTTTGGACACTTATGGCTAGCGACACTGCTCAGCACAAATGTGAATATAAGAACGGCCATATAGGGTCAGACCAATGGTCCATCTAGCCCAGGGTCCTGTCTTCTGACAGTGGCCAATGCCAGATGCTTCAGCAGAAATGAACAGAACAAGCAATTATCAAGTGATCCATCCCCTGTCGTCCAGTCCCAGCTTCTGCTAATCAGAGGCTTAGGGAGGCCCTGCCCATCTTGACTAATAGCCATTGAGGGACCCATCCTCCATCAACTTATCGACTTCTTTTTTGAGCCCTGTTATACTTTTGGCCTTCACTCAACACCCTCTGGCAATGTCACCAGAGCTCCTGAAAGAATGACAGCTGGGCATGCAGCCAGAGGCCACCAAAATTAGGCCCAGCGCCATGTGGGCAGACCTTCGTGCCCTGCCTGGGTGGTCCAGTGCTTAGGGGGCCAGCCAGGGAGCTGCTGTACAAACACAGCCCTGCTCTGCGGAGCTTCCTCTCTCTGCACTGTGTGTGCAGCGCCTAGCACATTGGTCCATCTTATGAGTCAACAGGTGGACACAGACGGGGGCGGGAGGGCACAAAGAAATCGATGGGACCCGCTCACAGCCAAGCTAACAAACCCTGGTCGCGTTCGGTGCTAGCGCCCTGGCTGGGGAGGGATTTGGAGGAGAGTAGCCAGGTTGGGAAATTCACAGCCAAAGTTCCCCTAGTCCAGCCAGGCTGCGGCCAGGGACCTGAGGGGGGTGTGGGAGAGAGACAAAGAGACAGAGCCTCACCCACTCACCCAGCACTCCAGGCTTGGGAGGGGAGAGCCAGGGCTCCTTCTCCATTGCTGGGGAGGGGAACTGCGGGCTGGCTGGGTTCCCCACACCTGCCTCCTTCTGGCTCCGGTCCCTCCTTCCTGGAGAGGGGGAACGTGGGACCTTTCCTCTCCCCCTCCTTGTCTGGAAGGCTCCCATCTTTGGGGAGGGGGGGACCCCCCTCTGGTCACTTTCACATTTCCCGGGGACTCCCCCACGTGCTCCCCACGTTGGGGGGGGGGGGGGAGCGGCGTGGCGCAGCAGCACCCGCCCCCCCCCCCCCCCCTCCTCCCGAAATGTTTTATTTAACACGCTGCTGTACCGGAAGAAGAAGCCATATTTCTCCTCTCCAGCCCTGAGCCGCCGCCGGCCCCGGCCACGGCCAGCCCTGCGCCCTAGCCTTCCCGGCGGTGGCTGGGGAGGGGGAGCTTGGCGAGGGGGGGGCGCTGGCCCCCCGGAAGGAGGGGGAGCGCTCCGGGCAGCAGCACCAGCTCCTGTTGCGCGCAGAGCCGCGGCTTTGGAGAGACAATACCCGCGGCGCAGGGCGAGCCCAGCCGGGGCGCGGAGAGGGGGGCGCGGGGCTGGGCGCCCGGCCGCCGGCGGGGGCAGGATGCGGCTCCTCCGGGCCGCGCGGGTCGGCGGCTGAGCGCCTGCCGGGAGGAGCGGAGATGCCCGGAGCCCTGCAGACAAAGGAGCCGGCGCCCCGAGGGGAGGAGGCGGAGAGGGGCGCAGCCTCCCGGGTTTAAGCCCCTTTGGGGCCGCCGCTGGATTCGCCGCTCACCATGCCCCGGGGGAGGCAGCAGGACGCGGGCTGCGGAGGGGCCCAGGCACCCACCGAACCGGCCTGGCCTTAGGAGAGCGACCGGGGCCGCCCCCCTTCCCTGCCCCTGTCTCCCTCCTCCTCCATCACTAGCTGCCCCCCGTGCGCTCCCCAGCGCCTGCGCCCCCGGAGATGTGTCCCCCAGGCGGTGCTGGCGCCTCTCCCCCTTGTTGGCCCCTCGAGGCCCCCTCCTCCTCCTCCCCTTCTCCCGATGCGGCGGGCGCCGCGCAGGGCCAGAGCTAAGCGCCCCCCCCGCCCCGTGCGCCCCTCGCCCCGTGCGCCCCTCGCCCCTGCCCCAGCTCCCCGAGGCGCTGCCGCCGCTGGGCCCGTGGTAAATGATGTTCAAGTACCGGATCCGCATGTTCTTCAACGAGCTGAAGCTGCTGGTGCTGATGCGGCGGGGCCGCCCGGAGCCCGAGCCCGGAGCCGGGGGGAGCCGGGCCCTGGGGGGCAGCGGCTGCGGCTGGCCCCCCTTCGCCGACTGCTCGGCCCGGCAGGACGATGAGGCCGAGTACTACGGGGGGGTGGCCGAGCCCCGGCCCCGCAGCCTGGCCTTGGAGGAGAAGGAGCCCCGGCCGCCGCCCCCCGGCCAGCAGCCCGGCCAGCAGCCCGGAGCCGGGGGGGCCCTGGACACCGTGTCTCTCAGCAGCAGCCTGGACAGCGGCATGAGGACCCCGCAGTGCCGGATCTGCTTCCAGGGGCCCGAGCAGGTCAGTCGGCGCCTCGCTGGGGTACGGGTTAGCGGGGTTACTAGGGGTGAGGAGTACCGGGGGCTTACCGGGGTTACTAGGGGTGAGGGGTGCCAGGGGGTTACTAGGGGTGAGGGGTGCCAGGGGGTTACTAGGGGTGCCAGGGCGTTACCGGGGTTAGTAGGGGTGAGGGCTGCCAGGGGGTTACTAGGGGTGCCAGGGGGTTACTGGGTTTATTAGGGGTGAGGGGTGCCAGAGGGTTACTAGGAGTGCCAGGGGGTTACCGGGGTTATTAGGGGTGAGGGGTGCCAGGGGGTTACTAGGAGTGCCAGGGGGTTACCGGGGTTACTAGGGGTGAGGGATTCAAGGGAGTTACTAGAGGTGAGGTGCCAGGGGGTTACTAGGATGAGGGTTGCTGGAGTTTACCAGGATTATGATGGGTGTCAGGGGGTTACTAGGGGTGAGGGTTGCTGGAGTTTACCAGGATTATGAGGGGTGTCAGGGAGTTACTAGGGGTGAGGGTTGCCGGGGGTTACCGGGATTACTAGGGGTGAGGGGTGTAAGAGGGTTACTAGGGGTGAGGG
>NW_020665187.1:4186158-4202667 GCF_002925995.2 Terrapene triunguis | reverse complement strand
TACTAGGGGTGAGGGTTGCCGGGGGTTACTGGGATTACTAGGGGTGAAGAGTGTTAGGAGGTTACTAGGTTGAGGGATACTAGGGGGTGAAGGGTGCCAGGGAGAGATGATGGGTGGAGGTACCAGGGGATGAGGGTGCCGAGGGATTCTGAGGGGCAGGGCAGGCAGGATCGAGAGTCAGCATGTGGGGAAGATGCTGGGCCTGCCTGATGGTGAATGTGGCCAGCGGGTTGGGTTGCTAGGAGGTGAAGGTGCCAGGCAGTGCTAGGCTGTGGCTGGTTATCAGAAGACGAGGGTGCCAGAGCATGGGCCATAGTAAGGATAGAAACATGTTGGAGGAGGCAAGAATGCCAAGGTGCAACAGGGGGTCAGTCAGATACCAAATGGCGAGAATGCCAGTGGACAAAGTGTGAGCACAGGCCAGGGTCTGTGTGCCAGGCAATACCAGGTCTGTGCCTCGTGGCAAGGGAGCCGGGTTCTGTGCGCCAGGCAATGCCAAGTCTGTGCCTCGTGGCAGGGGAGGCGGGTTCTGTGCGACAGGCAATGCCAGGTCTGTGCCTCGTGGCAGGGGTGCCGGGTTCTGTGCGCCAGGCAATGCCAGGTCTGTGCCTCGTGGCAGGGGTGCCGGGTTCTGTGCGCCAGGCAATGCCAGGTCTGTGCCTTGTGGCAAGGGGGCTGGGTTCTGGGCGCCAGGCAATGCCAGGTCTGTGCCTCGTGGCAGGGGTGCCGGGTTCTGTGCACCAGGCAATGCCAGGTATGTGCCTCGTGGCAAGAGAGCCAGGTTCTGTGCGCCAGGCAATGCCAGGTCTGTGCCTCATGGCAGGGGAGGCGGGTTCTGTGCACCAGGCAATGCCAGGTCTGTGCCTCGTGGCAGGGGAGGCGGGTTCTGTGCACCAGGCAATGCCAGGATCTGTGCCTCATGTCAAGGGAGCCGGGTTCTGTGTGCCAGGCAATGCCAGGTCTGTGCCTCGTGGCAAGGGAGGCGGGTTCTGGGCACCAGGCAATGCCAGGTCTGTGCCTCGTGGCAGGGGTGACAGGGTCTGTGCGCCAGGCAATGCCAGGGTCTGTGCCTCATGGCAGAGGTGACAGGTTCTGTGCGCCAGGCAATGCCAGGTCTGTGCCTCGTGGCAGGGGTGCCGGGTTCTGTGCACCAGGCAATGCCAGGTCTGTGCCTCATGGCAAGGGGGGTGGGTTCTGTGTGCCAGGCAATGCCAGGTCTGTGCCTCGTGGCAGGGGAGGCGGGTTCTGTGCGCCAGGCAATGCCAGGTCTGTGCCTCGTGGCAGTGGAGGCGGGTTCTGTGCACCAGGCAATGCCAGGTCTGTGCCTCGTGGCAAGGGGGCCTGGTTGTTATGGTGAAGATGTCCAGGGAGGGTGTTTGAATTGTCCTCCTGGCCCTCTGAGGAAATGCCGATGCCCAGACGAAGGTGGTCTTAGTGGGCACGGTGTGTCCCTTATTTTGCAGACCAGTTCCTTGCGGGGCCACGTCCCCTCTAGCCCACCCGCTGCTCCCCCCCTCAGACCCCGGGACTGGGTCATACCCACCCTTGGGGTGCCGTGGATGGACTTAGGGGGTGGGTTGGCAGGACGGGTCTGGGCATCTGGGGGGATGTGTCCCGATGGGGACAGTCAGTGGGATGGAGGAGTATGCAGCTTGCACTGAAATGCTGGGGGGATAAAGGAGCTTTCAGAGGCTGCACTGGGGTTACAATCATGCCCAGGCATTAGCCAGACCTAGCTTGTGGGTGTGTTGTTTGGGGCCGGGGCGGAGAAGCCTTGTGTCTCAGCACGTGTTGGCCTGGCGCGGAGCACTATACTGACGGCTCGCGGGCTGCCCCCAGAGCATGCAGTGTCCAGCAGCCCCTTTCTCCACCGCCGAAATGCAGCTGCCTCTGGGGAGGAGCGCAGCCGCCGCTTAGCAGTGCGTGAGGGTGGATGTGCGAGCACGTCATTCAAATGGCACTGCAGCGGGATGTCTAAGGGATCGGGTAATTCCCCGAGTTGGAAGTGGGGTGCCGGGGATAACGCTGTGACTCTTGTGAGAAGACTTGGGAGGCTCTTTAATGGCCAGCGGCATGTAGTGGCTTCGGAAGTGTCTCGTCCCAGTAGCAGAGGAGCCTAGGCAGACTCCTGGGTGGCATGGGGCCTCAATCCCCAGCTGGCTGCAGGCACCTGGCAAGACCTCCTGCGATCCCGGCCAGAGGTACTCCGAGATGCATAAGACGGTATCTGTAACTCCAGAGGGGAAGCGCTGCTTGCCTTTGAGAGCCGGGTTGTGACTGTAGGCAAGGCAGATGCCCGGCCTGGCGCTGAACTCGCTGGGCCAAGCTGATGGGGGTGCCCCTCAATTGGACTGGCAGGATGGGAAATGAGAGAAAAGCAGGAGGTTGGAACCGTGGGGTAGACGGGTCGCTCCCTCCATCCCCACCTGTTGGCCCCACTGCTTGGCAGACACAGACCTGCCTGCGCCGGAGGGAGGCGGGATATTTATGCTGGGATTTGGGAACCGTTAATTAATCCTTCCCCTTCGAGACCAGGCGGCCACGGTACTTACCGTGCAGAGTTTGTTCTTCCGGTCCCGGTGCTGCCGGATGCCCTGGGGAAGGGGAACTGCTGGTTTGAACAGGCCTGGGCCGCGGAGTCACGGAAGGCGCAAACTCTTTCTAGGAACCGCCGCGGCGTGGCTAGAGCAAGGCACGTGGGTCCATGCCCCTCAGCTGGAGCTGGGCAGATTAAAGGGGCAAAGAGGAAAGGAGTGGGGCTGGGGATCTGGGGTGGGCGGACCCCAGTGGGAACCCCCTCCCTCTCCCTGGGGGAGTCCTTGGAGCATTTTAACCCCTGCAGCTCCGAAGAGGGAATGGGTATGAGGCCGGTGGGATTTTTGTGGCCTTGAAGATCTCAGCTGGAGTGATTTAGGGTTTGCACTAGGGCTGGGGGGTACCGAGAGAAGGGACCCCGTGATATTGACTGGGCTCATTTGGCGCTAATGCACCAGTAATTCCCTCCTCGCCGATAAGCGGGGGAGGGTAAACGCCCCAGGTAAATGTGTGTGTGTTGAGGGGGGGGAGGGCTTGCGTCTCTGCCTGTGCTGCATACACCGGAACGTGCCGGTGGGGACACGGGTGCGTTTTAGTGCACATTCATGTGTGGCCCCATGTGCCTATGCAAACACGTGGGCGTATGCGTGTTGGTGTACGTGTGTGGCTGGACACGTGTGCCCCCGTGCCTGTAGACGTGTGTGAGCCCACGCCTCTAGGTGTGTACGTGCATACATATTACATGGATGTGCGTGCACACACGTGTTTGTGCATGCTTCAGTGCTTGTGCCTCTTTAGACTCCAGCGGGGGGCTCCCGCCTGGATATTCCCTATGTCCCTGCAGCCTACCAGGGCTGGGGGGCTGGGGACGTGTGGGAGAGACAGGGAGTGTTGTCCCCCCACCCTCCGCAAACACCACCAGGGATTGGACCCTGGGCAGATCCAGCACGTCTCCGTCTCCATCCCAGCCAAAGCAATTCGTTAGGTGCTGCCAGGCCTGGTGCGTCGGTACCAGCTCGCCTGGGCTCGGGGAGGGAGACGGCCCAGTCCCCACCAAGGAGGCTGGGCTTTCTGGCCTCCCGAGGGCCTGGTGTCTGAGAGAGGAGCTGTCCAGGCCAGGGCCAAACACATGGGCCAGCTGGGGCAGCAGGAGGGATGGCAGCTTGGCGGGGACGCCCGGAAGCCAGCCAGGACAGCACTGGGTGAGGGGTTGGGATCGTGGGAAGCCCCCGCAGCATATGCAGCCTGTTATATGGGCCCATGGTGGCCGTGCTCCACCAATATTCAGGAACGTGGGCCCGGCTCCACCAGTATTTGGGCTTAGATTTTCAGAGCCGTCCCGTCTTGGGCTTCAGGGGGACGTGGGGTCCTGGGCGGCCTGGGGGGTTAGCAGAGGGCCTGGTGCCATCAGCAATGAGTGACCTGGCTCCAGCCTGCCCTGCCCCACCTCTTCCCGCCCCCTCCCCACCCCATTCCACCCCTTCCTCCAAGCCCCTCCCCGCCCTATTCCACCCCTTTCCCCAAGCCCCCGCCCACCTCTTCCCACCCCGCCCCACCTCTTCCCGCCCCTGCTCTGCCCCCTCCCTGCCCCCACTCCACCCCTGCCCCCAAGCCCCTGCCCGCCTCTTCCCACCTCGCCCCACCTCTTCCCACCCCTGCTCGCTGCTGCCGGCGCCAGGCCCCCCGCTAGCCCCGAGGCTGCCCTGGCCCTGTATGGACGGGACGGCCCTTCTTGGACCCATTCTGGGCACCACCAAAAATTCTACAGACCTGGCGCCCACAGGTTCCTTCTGGCCCCTCCCTCCGGGACCCTGCCCCATCTGGCATCCCACGGCTCCAGCATGGGAGCTCTCGCCCCAGCCCTAGCGGTGGCTCCCCGGGCGGCTCCGTCAGGTCGATAGGATATTTCCCCTCCTCCCGGCCCAGCTCCTTCGCCCCCCGTTCCCTGCGCAGGGCTGACCCCTCTCCACCCACAAGTCGCTACATCTCCAGGGCATCCCGCCCGCGCCACGGGGGCTTCCCCGTAAAAGCCAGTGCGCAGCCTTAGGAGCAGGAAAGCCGCATCCTCAGCCTGGAAGGGGCCAAACTCGATTGGCAGGTGCCCGGTCCCCTGCCCCCCAGGCTGGAGGCCCATGTCCCTACGTCCTGGTGGCTGGCATTTCTGACCTCCCTAGGAGATGGGGTTACGAGTTGCCTTTGCTCTGTGGGCCCTGGCTGCTGACCCTCATCAATGGGGCATTGCTCCAGCCCGGGGGTGAGTGTCAGGGCCGTGGGACGGAGTGGGTTCATCCTCCCATTGTCTCCCAGCCGAGCCAGGTTAATTCCCCCCCAAAACTGTCTTTGTCGCTCATCTCTGGGCTCCATGCTCCATCGGTGAGACCCCCTGCTCTGAGCCGGGAGGCCTCCGCCGTCCTGGATCACATGGCCCGTCTCTGTGACTCAGTTTCCCCCTCGGTGAAATGGGAGGATGCGGTGGGAGGCGTGAAGCACGTGGGGGGAGGCCCCTGAGGGTGGTTCTGGCCAGGCCCCGAGGGGGTGGGGAAGCCCAGGGGCCCCCTCCCCAGCTCTCTGTGGTGGATGGGGCCTGGGCCGGGAGTGGAGCCTGGCGGGGAGTGAGTCATCAGCCCAGCGTGGTGCACGTTGAAATGTCACTTTAATTGGAGCCCTGTCGTGGCTCCAGGCGATGGGTGAGACATTCCCCGCTGCACGTGCCATGCGGGCTCCATGGGCGGTTGGGCAGCATGGCCCAAGGACAGGAACCGCCACCGGCTGTGCCAGGACTCCGGGGTAGGCTGGTATCCAGGCCCCCTGCTCTCACCCATTAGCCCCCACTAGCTGGGAATAGAACCAGAAGTCCTGGCTCCCAGCCCCCCTGCTCTAACCCACTAGCTACCACGCCCTTCCCAGAGCTGGGGAAAGAACCCAGGAGTCCTGGTTCCCAGCCCTAACCCACTAGCCCCCACTCCCTTCCCAGAGTTGGGGAAAGAACCCAGGAGTCCTGGCTCCCAGCCCCCCCCCCAACCAGCTAGCCCCCACTCCCTTCCCAGAGCTGGGAATCGAACCCAGGAGTCCTGGCTCCCACTCCTGTGTGTTAGCCACTAAACCCTAATCCCAGGGTCCGTATCCTCCCGTGTGGACCCCCCCATCCTGCTGTTATACCCCTTCGCCTGCTCTGCTCAAACTGTGAGCCCTGGGGCACAGGGACTGTCTCTCGCTCTGGGTCTGTGCAGCGCCTGGCACGACAGGGCCCCAAGCCTGGGTGGGGGCCCTGGGGTGCCACCATAATACAGCAAATTACTCATCCTAAAACACTGAGCTGTGGCGAGGGACAGTCCCCACCCTGGGAGGCGTTCACCTGAGGAGGGGAAACGCTCCGAGGGAATCACAGTCCTGAATCCTTCGCTGCCCCATGTCCCACCCTAGTGCCAGTCGCCTGTAGCCGCGGCGGCCCCGGGCAGCCTCCCCTGCAAAGGGGGCAGCGCGTGGGGGAGATGTTGGGGTGGGAGCTGGCAGACAAGGGGGGATGGCTGCATCGCTGGGATGGGGGGAGAGGAGGGTGCTGGGTCCATGTGGTAAGAGCTGAGCGGACCAGTGCGGGAGGGGGTGGGCAGAGGGGTGCTCAGCGGGGAGGAGGGCTGTGGGGTGCTCAGCGGAGGGGCAGAGCAGTGGGGTTCTCAGTCATGGCCCAGAACCTCACTGCATTAGGTGCTGTACGTTATTTATTAGGTGTATTACGGTAGCACCTAGGAACCCCAGTCGTGGCCTAGGACCCATCACGCTAGGCTCTGTGTGTTATTTATGCATTAAAGGAGGGGGATTTGCTGTGTGGCCGGGGGCTGCCCCTGCGGGACCGGGATGGGTCGCTGTCCCAATCCTGCATCTGGGACTCCCAGAGCTCACAGCCCCACCTGCCTGCCCTGGGGGCTGGGCTGTTTGCCCCGTGCGCCGTCTCCAGACATCATGTACCAGGGGGCCCTGCCCAGCGGCCCCGAGTTAGAGGTGCCTTTGCCCCCATCCTGGCCGGGGTTGGGGGGTTGCTCAGACACATTCTCAGGTATGTGTGTGTGTGTGGGGGGTTTTCTCCATTGTTCCCATGGAGTGGAGGGGGGATGCGCCATTGTTCTCCGGGGGATTCCCCTGGCGTACGGTTAGCCCTCAGGTGCTGGCAGTGCCGGGGCGGTTCCGTCCGGAGCACCGAGCCGAGCTCCACGCTAAAAACGGGCTTGGCCCCTGTGCTGAACCCGGTGACTCCGGCCCCGGATCCCCCCGAGCCCAGACCAGACCGGCAGCGGGACGGGTGATCAGAGGGGGCGTTCATTAAAGAACAGTGCCCATGAGAAACGGAGCGGTGGGCGTGGCGCCATTTTGTTTGTCCCATGTGGCCTTAACAATGGACCGGCACAGGCCGTCCGAACTCCCATGGGGCTAAAGCTCCCGGGGCGCCGGCTCCATCTGAGGCTCTGTTCTCTGGGGGCTGCTGGCAACTCTTGGCCGTTTGGTTTTCATTTGTCTTGCAGCAGCGAGGGGCAAACGCTATTTCCCTCTGGCGAGCTCCCCCGAGAACTGCCCTGTTGCAGAATGGCTGCCGTCTCCTATCGCTCTGCATGGAGCAGAAGTCGCAGGGGCCCTCAGGGTAGCCTGGGCTGTGGAGGGCTGGGAACCAAGAGCGGGGGTGGCCATCTTGAAAGAGGGCAGCTTGCCTGGAACGTTGTGAGCAAAAATAAATGACCATTAGGCCTAAAAAATGCCTTTCAAAAGCTACCTATGGCACCAGAGCCCTCCCTCTCTGTACCTCCATATTCAGGCCCGGCCCTGCCCTTGCTGCAAGTTAGAGCAGCCTAAAGGCCGCTCTAATTTGTGTTCTGCTTCCCCTGGCCCCATGGAGCCAAGAATACCCAGAGTGCAATGCGCTCTAGCCATGGCCCCCAAGCCGCCCCCTATGCCAGGGGCTGTGGTGCAGTGCGCGTGAGCAGAGCCCTCAGGCCAGCTCGGGCACCAGCCACCCTCGTGAAGGCCTTTGGGCGGCGCCAAGAGTCCAGCCTCTGAAGCAGACGTTGGTCGGTGCAGCCATGGGCACCGCTCTCCAGCCTGCCCGGTCTGGGTAAACCCCCAGCTGGAGTCTGGGTGGGATCACACAGGTATGGCAGGAGGTGCTCCTTGGATGACAGGAGTAAATGCCCCTGGGCCTGCTGGGGAGAAAGGGCCCGGGAGACTTTTACGCCAGATGGGGCATTTGGGGAGCCAGAGCAGGCCCCGGTGATCTCTGCCAGGGGCTGGTGTGGGCCAGCCCAGTGGGGAGACGGCTCAGAACCCCCTGCCCTGGCTGGGTCAGTCTGTGCAGCCAGCCAGGGTGGCAGGCGGGACGCGTGCACCAGTGTGGGGTCAGCCAGCCGTGAAACTGGCAGAGCGCGATCCGCCGTGCGGTAACCAGACGAGCTTGGCGTATGTGCGGCCTCTGCCTCGTGGCACAGGGCCGGCGGGGAGAGGACCCCGGCGGGGGTCTTGGCAGGCGCGCACACACACACACCGCCATCCAGGACATCCCATGTAACTACCCCAGCCCTGCTGCCAGTCCTGGGGTTTGGGTTTTTCTTCCTGGGCTCTTTAGCTGTGATAGTGACCAAGGCCCCTCTGGGTCAGCTACTGTCTGTGGGTCTGTCCCCCACTTCTGCGGCCTGGGCTCTGCCGGGTTGGCGCAGCCTGCGCCGCGCCATGGTGAATGCAGCGCCCCGGGTACTTCGGTGGGGGGGCCCAGCTGGGTGCAGGGGGCTGGAGTCTGGCTCCAGTCCTGCCAGATCTGGGTTTCCCCTGGGGAGGAGGCTGCATGTCCCTAGATTATCCTCCCCCATCGGGGAAGGGTGCCAGCACTTCGGGGCGCCCGGCCTGCTCTGTCTCTGCTCCAGGACTCCGGTCAGTTGTGCTGCGGGGCCCTTCGCAACGGGCGCCACCCATTACCCATCACACCCGTGCCCCCCAGTGTGCCCTGGGCTGGGTTCTCTGCTGCAGGGGAGGGAGGCCAAAGCCGTGGGTAGAGAGGCTGGGGGAGGGGAGCCTCCTGGAGAGCCCCGCACTGTCTGCTGATCAGGCAGAATAGCACAGACGCTAATTAAGGGAGAGGGAGGGGGGCGAGGGCAGCAGGGACGCCGGGGAGCTGCGATCGGGGTCTGTCTGTGACCAGCTGCTGAGCGGGGAGCACGGGAAGGAAAAGCCAAGTGATGGTCATTACCATGCCAAAGTCCCCCGGCGAAGGGGAGGTGACGGAGTCGGGGCGCTGGATCAGCACTGACGAGGGGACGGGATTCCAGAACAGGGCGAGAGGCGGGGCTGGGATACCAGGGGCTGTGGGTCGGGACTGAGGAGCATTGGCAGAGCTGCGGGGGGCAGGGGGGCTGTGGGTCGGGATTAAGGGGCACCGGCAGAGCTGGGGGGCAGGGCTGGGATGGCAGGGGGGTGTGGGTCGGGATTGAGAGGCACCGGCAGAGCTGGGGGGGCAGGGCTGGGATGGCAGGGGGTGTGTGGGTCGGGACCGAGGACCATCAGCCGAGCTGTGCGTGGGGAGCTCAGCTCCGATCACCCAGCTGCCCTGAACGGAGATGCTCTGTAACGCTGTTGCATCTCCGAACAGCCAAACAGCCGCCCCAGCCTCCCCCTCCCGTGACGGGAAGGGATCCCCCCGGCCCAGCACGGAGCATAGCCCAGGCTTCCTAGGACAATGACCCCATCTCTGAAGGCAGCCGCCAGCACATAGCAAAGCCCCTGGGGTTTCCTCGCATCTCAGCCCCCTTCTCCGCTCTGCAGAATGTCGTCGCCTCTCCTTGGAAGAGGGGATTGTCCCCAGCCCCCGGCACAGCCAGCCCGGGCTCCTCTCGGCCCCACGCAGCTGGGGACAGTCCCACCGTCAGACCAGCAGCTGCAGCTCCCGCGGCGGGGAGCAATCTGCAGTCCGGTGTATGGACCTGCTGCTGGGGTGGGGCTCCTGGGGGGGCACCATCACGCGGCCTCCCCGCTATCATGCCACAGGAGGGTCCAGCCGGGATTTTGCACCCA
Source organism: Terrapene triunguis (assembly GCF_002925995.2). Lineage (NCBI taxonomy): Eukaryota > Metazoa > Chordata > Testudines > Emydidae > Terrapene > Terrapene triunguis. The sequence continues at coordinate 4,193,085 of NW_020665187.1, read as the reverse complement.
AAAGGGATAGTTAGAAAAAAACCAAAGATTTTATGCAAAACTTGATGGGACTCGGAGTGTCATCGTGGGGGCTTCACCCATCCCCCCGCTGGGCACCCACTCAGGGATACACGGAGATGGGGCAACACCATCATCCATCCAGCCCCCTTCTATCTGTCCATCTCCATACAACCCCTCTATCTATCTATCTATCTATCTATCTATCCCCATACACCCCCTCTATCTATCTATCTATCTATCTATCCCCCTACACCCGCTCTATCTATCTATCTGTCTATCTATCTATCTATCCCCATACAACCCCTCTATCTATCTATCTATCTATCCCCCTACATCCCCTCTATCTATCTATCTATCTATCTATCTATCTATCTATCTAGCCTCATCCACCCCATCTATCTATCTATCTATCCCCATACACCCCTTCTATCTATCTATCTATCTATCTATCTAGCCTCATCCACCCCATCTATCTATCTATCTATCCCCATACACCCCCTCTATCTATCTATCTATCTATCTATCTATCTATCATCATGGTATCTAAGCACCAATTTCCTGTGGTCGAAAAACTGACCGATGGCTATGTGTTGTTGTTTTTTTGGGGGGGGGGATGACCCCTGTGACCCCTGCTGAGGGGACTCGCCGGCGCTCTGCTGGCCCAGTGTCTCCGTGAAGCGTCGTTAGTGCTTCCTGTCAGGAGGCATGAAATATTTATGCTAATTGCTCCCCCCGTCAGTGCATCAAGCAGACGAGGCTAATAAACTGCTGTTTAAATGTTAGCGGCCTAATGGAGCGTGGCTCTCGCCAGGCGCTCGCTGTGGCCGCAGAGCGGGGAGGGTTGGTGTTACCCAGCGTCCCCCCCCCCCACCGCCAGCGCCTAACCCCAGGGCCTGTTTGCTTTGCAGGGGGAGCTGCTCAGCCCATGCCGGTGTGACGGGTCCGTCCGCTGCACGCACCAGCCCTGCCTGATTCGCTGGATCAGCGAGAGGGGCTCTTGGAGCTGTGAGCTGTGTTACTTCAAATACCAGGTGTTAGCCATCAGCACAAAGAACCCCCTGCAGGTGAGCGGGTGGCGTATGGGCACACGCACGCTCCGGCACGCCCACGCACTGACGCGGACCCACAGACCCGCACGCGTGTGCACACAAGCTACGCACACGCCCTGACACTGATCCAGGGCCATTGCACTCCTAGACAATGGACAACCTCCGGCTATCCTAGCCCTTGGCTCCCCTCCCACAGCTCTGTCGGTGCCCCTCAATCCCAACCCGCAGCCCCCTTCTCCCAGCCCTGAGCTCCCCCCTCGCCCCCGTCCTGATGGGCTCCTACAGGCAGTACCAACGTTCCTCAGAATCCACTCGACAGCCAAACATTCCTCAGAATCCATTCGGCAGAGACCAGACCTGACTTAACTTTATCCTGGTGCACTGGCAGCAGCTTCCCTTCCCCGGGTCTCCTAGCCCCTGTGATTCCCTCCCCCCAACCCGCTGCGGCCCTAGCCCCTTCCCCCCAGACACCAGATCCTTTGGCCTCTATGATTCCCTTGCCACACATCGTGTGCCCAGCCACTCGGGTCTCCGTACCCCACAGTCCCCAGCCCACTCTGATCCCCCAACTCCCCACCCCGCGCCCGATCCGGTAACCCGTCGCTGCGCCTTCTTCCCTTGCAGTGGCAGGCGATTTCCCTGACCGTCATCGAGAAGGTGCAGATCGCAGCCATCATCCTGGGCTCCCTCTTCCTCATCGCCAGCATCTCCTGGCTCATCTGGTCGTCCCTCAGCCCCTCGGCCAAGTGGCAGCGGCAGGACCTGCTCTTCCAGATCTGCTACGGCATGTACGGCTTTATGGACATTGTCTGCATAGGTGAGAGCCTGGCCCGTCAGGTCCCTCCACCCCAGCCGTGGGCTCCCTGACTTCCCCTGTCCACCCCCTCTGGCTGGAGCTAGGCAGCTCACGCCGGAGCAGTAACTGAAAGGTGAATCCACCTCATCCCCCACCCTCTGCTGCCCAATGGCCTCCTCACGCCTCCCCTGTTCGGCTCTGAGGTGCACCATGCTTGGTTCCCGTGGCGATGGGTAGGGCGGGACCATCAGAATTCAGAGTACTGGGAAGCAGGACCTACCTAACGTGTGATGCACGTGGGGGTTTGGGTGATGAGGGGCTAGCCTGGGACTCAGGAGAACTGGACTTGGTACCCGGCTCTGCCACTGCCTTGCTGGGAGACCTTGGGCACGTCACTCCCCCGCTCCGTGCCTCAGTTTCCCCTTCTCTGTAAGACTGTACGTTCATCAGGGCAGGGACGGGCTCTTCTCTGTACGGCACCTTGCACAGTGGGGTCTTGGCTGGGCTCTCTAGGGGCTCCTGCTGTAAACAGGCATCCCTCGCTGGCAATAAAGCCCCACCTGATTGCAATGACGTCTGTTAATTAAAAGCGAATGAAGCGGACTCAGGACTGGGACAAGATCGGCAGCGTTCAATGATGGGCTCTGCCGGCAGCAGAGACGAGACGATTACCGGCTGGGGCTTTGTGGCTGGAATGACGAGCCTCCAGCTGCAAATGAAGGGATGGACTGTAAATTTCCGATTGAGTCAGCAGCTACGTGTCCCATTGTACCCACATTAGGGAATGCGAGAGGTCAGACTCGCAGCCAATGGGCAGGATCCTGTGATAGTGAAACAGGAGAAATGCTACTTAGAAATGTCTGCACATATTTGGTGCCTTCCCCATGTGCGAAAAATTTACAGTAATAGGTCCTGTTACAATCAGGAATAACAATTATCAGATAGAATAATAAGGTAGAATAATAATTAATAGATAATAATAAAAAGCAATGGTTATAGCTTAATAATACTCTAATAAAATAATAAATAGAATAATTGATCATTCTAATAATGATGACTGATATTCTAGTATAAGAATAGATCATGATAATTATACTGCAATAATCTAATATTAAAATATTAACATAAATCGCTAGAATGATAATGCATACACACTAATAACAGCATTTTAATAAAATAATACTTATCGTTTAATAATATAATAAAACACTTAATAGCTAGAATAATCATTAATAGGTGGAATTAAAAATAAGAATGAATAGTCAGCCAGCCCATTCTGAAACGATTGTTTATTTATATTACTGTTATGCCTGCGGGCCCCAACTGAGAACATCAGGCTCCTTGTGCCGGGCGCTGTACGTCCATATAGCAAGAGAGAGTCCCTGACTTAAAGAACTTACAACCTGCATAGACAATGGGTGTCAAGGGAAACTGAGGCACGGACAGGGGAAGGGACGTGCTCAAGGTCACCCGGACGGGTAGCGGTAGCACCGTCCGAAGGAGAGTCTCACATTGCTGAGATGGAAAGCCCTTGTTCGCCTTCTGATCATAGGGGAGGTGATGTGGCTAAGTAGTAGCCAGGTCTGCAGGCTGAAGGACGTGTGTCCGCAGCCTCCCAAGCCCGGGGCCTGTTTCTCCGTTGCCCTGGTCCTCGTGCGACACACGAGGGCACAGCCAGTGTAAAACGCTGTTGTGATGTGGGCGGTGTGAACGGCTGCACCACACGCAGGGCAGTGGAGAACCTTGTGGGCGCTCGCTCCCTTTGGGTCATGGAGCACCAGGGAGGGATTGTGTGCACGTTGACACCCTGTCCAGAGGTCTCTGCTCATTAACGACCCTGCCATAACGAACCAGAACACACAGCCCCAGCATTCATGAGCACCCCTGCAAAACCAAACCAGCGTGCGTATGGAGACGCAGCACGTATTAAAACCCTACGATAACAGACCAATGGGTGCAGACTCGCCCCTTGGAGACCCTACAATAATAAGCCAGTACACAGAGCCCCAGCGCTCCTGGGCAGCCTGACAATAACAAACCAGCCTGCAGTGATAAAAGGCTCAGATCCAGAGCCTCAGGCTGGCAGCTTCCGAGCCTCCATGACTCTCCAAGCCCTCAGCTCCACAGCCACCGCCTCTCCGTTCTGAGCCTGTCTAGGGCTCGGAGGAACCGCCTTGCCCTGGCTGGCTTGGAGTTCACACTCCTGGCCCTCCTTGGCAGAGGGGAGGTCTCTGCACGGAAACAGGGCGGGGTACCCACACGCCCACCATGCCGAAGGGCCTGTTCAGTCACAGGGACTCCCGTCATGGGAGCAGTATGCCCACCCAGGCCAAGCAGGGCTCAAAGTGAAGGACCCCGCCCCGTTTCCGAGCCCAGCCACTGGGCCAGGCCTGTGCACATTTAAGCGAAACTTGCCATGGCTGAATCAGCAGTGGGCCCTTGTTGCCAAGAAGGCTAATGGCATTAGTAGGAGCATTGCCAGCAGATCAAGGGACGTGATTATACCCCTCTACTCGGCACTGGTGAGGCCACACCTGGAATACTGTGTCCAGTTTTGGTCCCCCCACTACAGAAGGGATGTGGACAAATTGGAGAGAGTCCAGCGGAGGGCAACAAAAATGATTAGGGGGCTGGAGCACATGCCTTACGAGGAGAGGCTGAGGGAACTGGGATTGTTTAGTCTGCAGAAGAGAAGAGTGAGGGGGATTTGATAGCAGCCTGCAACTACCTGAAGCGGGGCTCCAAAGAGGATGGAGCTCGGCTGTTCTCAGCGGTGGCAGATGACAGAACAAGGAGTAATGGTCTCAAGTTGCAGTGGGGGAGGTTTAGGTTGGATATTAGGAAACCCTATTTCCCTAGGAGGGTGGTGAAGCACTGGAATGGGTTCCCTAGGGAGGTGGTGGAATCTCCATCCTTAGAGGTTTTTAAGGCCCGGCTTGACAAAGCCCTGGCTGGGATGATTTAGTTGGGGTTGGTCCTGCTTTGAGCAGGGGATCGGACTAGATGACCTCCTGAGGTCTCTTCCAACCCTAATATTCTATGATTCTATGGCGACGGGCCTAACCCCAAGGTAGTGCTGGTCTCCAAGGGGTCAGACCTGTCAATCTAGGCCCCATCCGCAGCCAGCCCCCCGCAGCCTTCCCCCTCCCAAACACCAGGCCTCCCCACGCCCTCCCCCAGAAGCTTGCAGTTGTCCATGGAACCTGGAGGGAATTAGGGGTCCGATTCCCACTGGGATCTGACTAGCTGGGCCCTGGCATTTTCCAGGGCCACATTGTCATGAGTGAGTTCCGAGCCCTGGCGGGCCACCATCTCGAGGAACCTGTTTGGCTGCCTGCCCCAGGAGGTCTCACCTCTTTCTCCCCCCCGCCCCGACTTCTCTCCCCTAGGTCTGATCATTCACGAGGGCTCCTCGGTGTATCGAATCTTCAAGCGGTGGCAGGCAGTGAACCAGCAGTGGAAGGTGCTGAATTACGACAAGGCCAAGGACCTGGGGGAGCCCGTTGGCAGCGGGGCGGCCAAGGCCGGGGGCAGGAATTCACGGACGAACCCCTCCTCCGGGAGCGAAAGGAACCCCCGGCGGGGTCAGCGGGTTAGAACGATTTTGAACCATCACTGTGGCTACACCATCTTGCACATCCTCAGTCACCTGCGGCCGAACGAGCCCCGCGGGGGCGCCAGCTCTGGCCGGGAGGTGGTCATGAGAGTGACGACTGTATAATGCCGCCTGGCCGGCGGACGGGGGGGCTGGCGCGAGGAACGCCCCGGAGAGCCGCTTCTGCGGGGGGGGCTGCATCCCAGGGAAGGGCGCATGCCAGCAGTCTCCGCCCCACTGTTTCCACCTCATCTTCCTACTCTGGGGGCCGCCCTCTCCGCGTCTCGGCCCGCACCCGGCTAACCTCCCATCAATGTGAAAATTCCTGCGGGAGAAGGGACCGGGCTGGCCCCTTCCTGCTGGCTTCCCTTGCAACCCCTCCCTGATTTGGGGGATGGGAGAAGATTATCATCCCCCCAGCGACGACTGATCCAGGGGGCCGAGAACGAACGTGCTTACCTCATCATTGGTCAAACAAAAATCCGATCAACCCTTCCCCAGCCCCAACTCCCCGCCCACCCTGCCGTGGGTCTCCCCCCCGGAGACGCCCCCGGGAAAGGGCCTGAACCCCCCCCCCCCCCCCCCCCCCCAAAAGGTGCAATAAACACGTTTCTAAAGCAAAATGGGATCCGGCAATAAGATACCTGTACATTTCATCTTTAATTGAATGCATGAGAATCTGTCTCCCCTTTCCCTTCTCTCCTATCGTGGGAGGATAAAGAATCATTTATATGCAAATGGACGGCTACAAAGCCATCTCTCTCTCTCTCTCTCTCTTTCTTTAAAATCCTTAATCCTGCCAGCTGGGAATTCTCGGTGGGGGAGAAGGGGGCCGTAAGGGCTCACCCCCAGGATGTGCGGGGGGGGGGGGGGCATTGCTGTCAAACAGCTCTCAAGAGGTCTGTCTTGTCTCGTCCCTTGCAAGCCCCGTCCTGGTCTATGTTCAGCTCGGCTCTGGGAGGCCTTTCATTGAAAGGTGGCCCTGGCCTGTCCTGGACTTGACCTTAAGAAGAAATTGGCCGGATCGCTGGGGAGGAAGGACGGGCCAGTGGTTAGAGCACTGGCTTGGCTTTAACCACAGACGATGGGTTTCTTCTCGGGGCTGCAGTTCCCCGTCTGGACCATGGGGATAACAGCCTGGCCCTACCTCACAGGGGTGTTGTGAGGACGAACCATGGCAGCGTGTGGGGGGCTCAGATACTGGTGAGTACCATGTGAGCACTGTCTGTTGATAATTGCTATCATTGTCTTCAAAAGCTAACGTCCTAGGGGAGTGTTGCAGGGTGGGATTTGTGAGGGGGCTGGGGGGGGGGAGATTTCCCTGCCCTATAGCTGCTGCCTTGGGGTTTGCTTCGGTTCTCTGCTGCAGGACGGGGGGGAGGAGGGACTCCATGGGGAGGAATTAGCAGCTCTCTGGAACTGCAGGGGATAACTGCTTTCCGGGCATGGTCCCAGACAGAGAGGAGCTTGGGCTGCAGCACAGATCT
>NW_020665187.1:4185427-4186148 GCF_002925995.2 Terrapene triunguis | reverse complement strand
GCTCCCCACGGTGCCCTGCTGCAAGGACACACCTCCTTGCCACAGCCTCGGGGGCACCCAGGCCCCATCTGCTCCGGCTCGGGGGGTGCAGTGGTGTTTCAGGCTCCGGGCGCGACACGGTGGGGGGGTGGGTAACACCTTTCACTGAGCATGCCGGATGTGCTGTCTTGCAGTAACTAGGCCACCTTTGGTCCTGGCTCAGGGCTGGGGTGACGTGTCTCCTGCCCTGGCAGCCTTTCACGTCCAGAGGAATCACCCCTGATTCCCAGCCGGGCCTGGCTCCAAGTCTGAGCTGCGGCTGGAGGCCCCCGGGTTAGCTGTGAAGTGGGGGGGGGGGCGGCAGCAAAGGGTTAACAGCTGCTGGATGAAGGTGCCCCCCACTCCCGGTCCTAGGCTCAGAACTGCTGCTCCTCGCTAATTCCCAGCTGCCCCCCCCACCCAGGCCCCCCACCCAGCCTGGGAGCTGCAGAGACACAAACTGACGCCACTTAATGGAGTCGAAGGGGGCTGCCTGGCTCACGGGGATGGGGAATGGGACACAGAGCCTTTACCCGCTAGGGGGCTCCGGCTGTGATCTGGCCTCAGGGCGGGGGACTGGCTGATTCAGGGGCTCAGGGACTGGGATATGGGGCCTTTACCCACTAGGAGGGGTCAGCTGTGATCCAGCCCCAGGTGGGGGACTGGCTGGCTCAGGGGCTCAGGGACTGGGATATGGGGCCTT
>NW_020665187.1:4178566-4185417 GCF_002925995.2 Terrapene triunguis | reverse complement strand
GGACTGGCTGGCTCAGGGGCTCAGGGACTGGGATATGGGGCCTTTACTCACTAGTGGGGTGCTGTCTCTGATCAGGTGAGAGCAACCTGTTGGCTCTGTGGGGCTTAGGGGTGCCCACTCCAGTCTGGCCCAGGTTGTGGGGCTGGCTGGCTTGTGGGGCGGCCTTAACGTGACCCATCAGAGCCCTTTAAACCCCCACATGTGCCCCCCCCCGCCAGGAACTGATGCCACATTGACACCCATTCCCCTGCCATGGGGTTGATGCTGAAGCCGCAACACCATCTAGTGGTCATCAGTGGAACTTTCCCTCCAGGCCAAGCAAACTTGTTCTCTTTTTCCCCCCAACAAATATTTCGGCTAACTCCTGTTGGAAGGGGAAGTCCGGGAGCTGATTTCCAGGCACTGAACCATGAAGCCACAGAGATTTGCTGATTTTTTGGGGGGGTGGGGGGTGGAGATAGGGCGGGAGAGGCACTGGGGGTGAATGGAGGGGTACACCCCATGCGTACGCAGATACAGGACCTTGCCCCTCCAGGGGCGCTGGCCCTGATCTGGCCCCAGGGCAGGGGACTGGCTGGGTCTGGGGGCAGGGAATGGGTCAGCGGGGGGGCTTTCCCTTTTATGGGGCGCCAGTTCCAATCTAGACCCAGGGCAGGGGACTGGCTGGCTCTGGGGGCAGGGAATGGGTCAGCGGGGATGTGGGGGGGAGACTTCCAGCCCTAGATCAGGCTTGGCTCCGAGGAGACTATGGGCCTTTCACCTGAAGCACTGACTCCAGTACCGCAGATGGGTGCTGGTGGGTTGAGTCAGCCGAGCTGGGTGTTCCGGCTCAGGTTCGATCCCCGCTGCCCACGCCCCAGCGGAGAGCACGGCCGTGTGTGTGTGTGTGTGTCTGCCCCCAAAGCCCCAGTGTGCCCTATCGAGGTTCCCCCCGCCCCATGCCCCAAGCCCAGCAGTCATGGCCCTGGCATCTCGAGCATGGCTGTGATGGCGTCTGTGACCCTCCACCCCACCCCCGTGACTCCTGGTTAGGAAACACACACACGTGGGCTCCCAGCCCCGGGAAGCCAGGGGAGCGCTGACGTCTCTGCGTCCTGGGACGTGGCCTTGGGCCTGTCGGGGAGCTGAATGCCAGGACAATGCGGCCCCGTTAGCTCTGCCCGGGCACCCAGCCAACCTGGTCCCCCCGCCCCCTCTAGGAGGCGCTAGCAGAGGCAAGCAGCGTGGGCCAGCAATGAAAACGCACTCCGTTACCCAGAGGCTTTTGCGCTGGGATCTTTATTCCCCTGCCCCATAGTGACCCACCGCTGCCACCTGCCAGCCAGTGGCACTCCGCTACCCCACCCCGTGCACCTGCGGGAGGGGGGCATTAACCCGCTGGGCATGGCCTCGCCTGGGGGGGGGGGGCAGAGCCTGTTGTCCAGCCGCTCCCCAGGTGTGCAATGGGCCATGCCCATTAGACGGCTCTTCCCTGGGGCTTTGCTGCGCGTTTGGGGGATGCCCAGTGCACCCCAAGGAACATGAGCACCAGGAGATGCTGCTCCAAAGGACACAGTAATTCAATGACTCTTATACCGCCCGTGTTGCTGGCTCATTCTTGGCAGCACATCTGGGGGCATGGGAAAGGATTCCCCCGTCCCCTGCGTCTGGCTGGGGGCTGCTCCTGACTGGTGCTAGATAACTAATAGCACCACCACTGGCATCTCCAAATGCCCAGGGGGGCCCGTGGCAGGGGAGGGGGTTAACGTGCCCTCCTCAGCCCCAGCTCCCCTCACTGGCAGCTCTGCCGGGTTCCCCTGTGTTTGCATCCCTGGGGAGCAGCCACATTACGTGGCTCCCCCTGCAGGAGACACCTGGAGCTGCCGCCTCCCCCTGGCCTGGAGTACAGAGGGACTCGCGCCCGCCTGCCTCGGGGTACCCGCAGCAGGTGGTGGCCACCCCAGGCACGGCTGGTTCCAGCCCATGGAAGGGATGGAAGGGTTTTCCCACCCCAGGTGACGGGGCTGCCTTTTGCTACCAGCAGGGGCACACAGCGTTTGTCTGGCACTGGGCGAAAGGCCGGGGCGAGGACTGCTGCCGAGTAATCCTGGCCCTGTCCACTGGTACCGCCAGCTTCTCCTCGCACGGCTGGGCCGGCGTCACAGGGGCCCGGCTGTGTCACGGGCCCAGCCCACAAGTGTGCCCTGGCCGGTCCAGAGTCCCAGGCGATTGACGTTGGTTGTGGCTCCCGGGGCAGCATTAACAGGGGCCCAGCACGGGATGGGGGCATAAGAAAGCAGCCCAGGGCACGTGAATGTTTTACCAGGAAAAACATCCATGCAGAGCAATTAACCCCCTAGCTGCCAGAGTGTCTGGGGCACATGAAACCCCATAGGGGGCCTGATCTTTCATGGGGTACAGCACCTCAGACTGGGTTGCATGTAGGGTGACCAGATGTCCTGATTTTATAGGGACAGTCCCGCTATTTGGGGCTTTTTCTTATATAGGCACCTATGCCCCCCCCCCCCCCCCCCGTCCCGATTTTTCACCCTTGCTATCTGGGCAACCTAGTTGCATGTAACACTGTCCTGGGGACTTGAACGTGGGACCTGCTGTGCTAAATGCATCAGCTCTTTGAGCGGAAGCACCAGGCCTTTAGTAACAGCCTCCTAGCCCCAGGGATCAGGCGTGGCAGGTGAGACCTGGTGGACACGCTGCCCAGTGGGTCAGACAGGGCACTGGACAACCAAGATCGCTGTGCCTAGAGGTGGTGCGTGCAGCTTAGCTCTCCTGCCGCAGTTGCTGGGGGGTTTAAACAAGGGCTTTGCTGTCAGAAGCATCGCTGCGTCTTGTGGTTTTCGTGAGGCCTCGGGCTCCAGGAGTCATGGGAATATGGAAAGAGGTGGAAGGAATCTACTCACCTTGCCAGTGAGCAGCTGAACAGTTCCAACAAGCGCTCAGACATGACGGGGTTTGTGTGGCTCACGTGCCTGGAACGATGCCAAGCGTTGATTAGATGCCTGTGGGGTTTCACTGGAACCTGTTGTGACTGGGGGCTTGGAGCCATGGGCCCCCTGTTGTTGGCTGCGGTCAGGCCGGCTGGGAGCAAGGCCACACGGGGCTTAGCTCGGGAGATGGGGTTTTTCGCTAGTGCGCCAGGCGCCGTGGCAAACGCTCCCGGGGAAACCCCATGTGCTCTTCAGCTGGCGTGAAAAATCCAGGCTGAAACTGCAGCAGATTCAGCGGGGATTGGGGTCCTGCGTGGGAGCAGCCAGCCGTGCACTCAGTCAGGCCAGACGGAGGGTGGCCGAAGCCCAGGGGTGACTGGCAGGGAGCGCTGTGGGTTGGCATTGAGGGGCATTGGCAGAGCTGGGGGAGCCCAGGGCTGGCTCGTACATTCGAGGGCTGGGTGGGGGAGCACCCTGATTTGAGCTCGGTGGGTGTGGAACGGGCACCGAACGTGGCTGACGGGTGTGATGAGTGCCTGGATATGGGGTCCACTGTAAACACGACACAAAGCTGGGGCGGGATGGACAGTGCCAGCCCTGGGAGCACGGCCCCGGCCCGGCCCTGGCCTTCCCAAGCTGCCCCAGGGGAAGCGGAGCCCTGCAGGAAACGTCAAGCAGGTGCCAGCCGGGTCCCAGCTCGCTGATCTGCTGAGCCAGCCCTTGGCAGCACCCGTGACCCGCTGCCGCCCCCCTGGGAAACAGCGGCTCTGTAAGGGGAAGACCCTGAAGGTGGATGGGGGGATCCCCACGGCCGTGGAAATCAAGGGGGTTACACCAGGGGGCAGTTTGGTTCTGAGATTTGCTCCTTTCCAGCTGCCCCCCCCATCCCCCGAGATGTGGGTGCCCATAACTTCCACGAGGGACTGAGCGTAACCACTCACATCCCCCAGGGTGCTCTGTTCGTAGAGGTGGAGTCTCCCAGGCGCTCCAGAGCTGGGCTCCCTGCCAAGGGCACCCACAGCCCCAGAGACGGGGGCCTGCTGCCAAGGACCTGTGGACATGAAGGGTTGCCCCCGTGTGTGCATGAATGTGTGTCCACAGGTGCATGGATGGATCCCTGTGCGTAGGAATTGGGGGGTGGATCTGAGCCTCACCCTGCCAGCAGTGTGCCCAGCTGTTTGCATGCCAGCCTCGTGCCTTGGACTTAATGCCCCATCTGCAGAACTAGTTGGGGGGTGGGGGTCATCCGCCTAGGGGAATTACTCTGAACCCCTCCCCCCCACATGCACAACCCACCACGCTCCCACCAGCTTTCAGCCACTGCGGGGAGAGTAGGGAGCAACTGCCCCACGGGGCAAGTTATTCCAGTACTGTCCACTGGGGGGGCTTCGTGACCCTTCCTCTGAGCCTGCCCGTCCCACTGAACTCCATGGGCAGCTGTGGCCTGATGACCTTGACGCTGGTGAAGCTAGACTCCGGGTCTGAGCCAGCCCAGCAGCATCTACCATTGCTGGAGGGCATCTTTGCCCTGACCCTGCTAGCCCCGGCCTCCCTCAGCCTGGGTGGCCAGGAGCAGAGGAGAGCTCTGCACACCTGAGCCTTCTTTGGCTACACCTGGCCTTTGGACCACTGCAATGAGCCTCACGCCCCATAGCAAGGGGCCCCCGCTGTGCTGGATGGCACCTTCTTCCTGCACTCTCCAGCTCTCTGGTAGAGATTCCAGGGGTGGTGGGGCCTGGTCAGCATTTCATAGAATCATAGAATCATAGAAGATTAGGGTTGGAAGAGACCTCAGGAGGTCATCTAGTCCAACCCCCTGCTCAGAGCAGGACCAACCTCAACTAAATTATCTCAGCCAGGGCTTTGTCAAGCCAGGCCTTAAAAACCTCTAAGGAAGGAGATTCCACCACCTCCCTAGGTAAACCATTCCAGTGCTTCACCACCCTCCTAGTGAAATAGTGTTTCCTAATATCCAACCTAAACCTCCCCCACTGCAACTTGAGACCATTACTCCTTGTTCTGTCATCTGCCACCACTGAGAACAGTCTAGATCCATCCTCTTTGGAACCCGCTTTCTGGTAGTTGAAAGCAGCTATCAAATCCCCCCTCACTCTTCTCTTCTGCAGACTTCTGAAAAGCGGGAGCCATTCAACTGCCCCTCTAATGCGCCCACCTCGGGGGTGGAACGCATCAGCCCTTGAAACAGCCACTCAGCAACTGGTTCCAGCTGCTTGCCTGGGGGGTGGGGCTGGGGGAGTTAGGAGGTGGATCCTTAGAACCAAGTTGCCAAGAGAGCCTGACAGTTAATTGGAAGAGATTTCCACCCAGGGAGCAAATCGGAGCTATTAATCACCCAGGAAGTGTATTATGCTAAGACAGGCAGCATGGGCTAGCGAGCAGGGCACTGGCATGGCAGCGGGAGACCTGGAGTCTAGTCCCGGCTCTGCCGCTGATGACTTTGGACAAGTTGCTTCCTCCTGCCACGTCTGTGCCTCAGTTTCCCCTCCCACCTCTTACTAACAGCGCCCGGCCCAAAGGGGCCCTGATCCCAGCTGGGAACTCTTGTAATTTTACAGCACAGGTTTCAGTGGTTTTTGCCCGGAATCCAACCCAACCCCCTTTCCCCTCCAACACCTTCATCCCCAAAATGCACCAAACTCAGGAAGGGGGTTTGTTTGTTTTTAAAAAAAAGAGTCATCTTTATTCACCAGGGAATAATAAATACCAGTTAAATATCAAAGCACCAGCGACAGCTGCAGCCAAACAGTTCCGCGACGGCAGGCGAGACGCATTCACGCTGCAGCTGCCTTAAATACAAAGAGCCTCGCGGCTGGCTTGGGAAAAAAACCCCACACTCAGCTTCAGACGCTGCTGGGTCCCAAGAACCAGGAATAAGTTACAGGCAATAAATAGAAATAGGGGCACAGTCCTTCAAAGGGGAGTGCTTAAAGTGATGATTAACCATCACAAACCTTAGCACGTCGAGGCACATTCCTTTCGACTCTTTGCAGGACCCCAAGGATTGATCCTCTGCAGGTGTCGATCAGCAAAGCCAGGTTGATTTACACCAGGGGAGGAGGCAGACCTGAGTCACTGATCAGTAGCAGAACCATCCTCCAACGGCCAACTGGATCCAGATTAGCTCCTTCCCGTTACATGCCCAGACTGTGCCAGAGCGGGCCATGACGGGGTTCTGTGGCTGCCCTGGGGATTCGAACCAGAGGAGGCAGGGCGCTGGGCAGTTTCGCTCAGCGCTCTGCAGGGCTGCTACCCCGGCTATGGCAGAGCCAGGCGCACACACTAATTGCATTGCAGAATGCTGCCTGGAGGAGGCGCTGGTTCTGGGAATGCCACTCCGGCTCCGCCTTGCTCTGAGTTCACGGGAACTCCAGGTTCAGAAGGGAGGACAGCCCGGGTGGGGGGTGGGCACGAAGCCACGCCAGGCCCCCCAGATTTGTTATATGGCTCTTTTTCCATGCACACAGCCCTTCCCATCCCGCCGAGCGAGGATGAGCGCATGTGCTCCGAGGCACCAGCCCCTCCTTTCCTTGACTCTGATCTGGGGCCAACCCGCTCGGCCGGGGCCCGTCACCCCACGGGGAGCTCGGCCGCCCCCGGCGCCAGAGGTTCTGTCTCCGCCCGCGTTAGCGGCTCACAAACTGCAGGTTGATGTCCTTCTCGGGCACCAGGAGGGTGCGGGTCATGGGCCTGACCGGGCCCTGCTCCGGCTCCGGCTTCACCTCAAAGTGCATCAGGATCTGCCAGGAGAGAGGAGGGCGGGTTAGCACCAGTCGTGCCAAGGCTGGCGGGAGGGGAGGGGAGTATGCAGTGGGCCCGGTAGGAGTGCACGGGGGTTGGGGGAGCGGGAGCAATTGGCCTGGTAGGAATACAGTGGGGGAGGGGGCTATGGGGCTGGTTCCCATG
>NW_020665187.1:4158408-4178556 GCF_002925995.2 Terrapene triunguis | reverse complement strand
TGGAAGAGGGGGACTACGGGGCTGGTACCAATGCGGTGGGAGAGGGGGGCTATGGGTGGCTGATACCAATACAGCGGGGGGCGGGGGGGATTTATGGGTGGCTGGTACCAATGCGGTGGGAGAGGGGGGGCTATGGGGCTGGTATCGATGCAGTGTGGGGGATGCAGTTTAACAGGAATTAGGAGCCCCCCCCCCCCAGCCCCGGGAACCACGTTTTGCCACCGCGACGCTCAGGGGCGGCTCGGCCCCGGCACTCACCCGGGCCAGCGCCAGGTGCACCTCCAGCTCCGCGATGCGCCTCCCGATGCAGCTGCGCTTGCCGACGCCGAAGGGGATGGAGGCGTAGGGGTGGTGCGAGGCGTCCTTCTGCAGCCAGCGCTCCGGCTTGAAGGAGTCGGGCTCGGGGAAGAAGCGGGCATCCCGGGAGGTGGCGTAGTGGCACAGCGTGATCAGGGTCTGCAAGTGGGGGCAGAGAGGGAGAGGCTGTGGGGTGAGACATGGGTACGGTGGGCACCATGCCACGCGAGCAGGGTGGGGGGAGATACCCCCACCCCAAAGAGAAATCCCCTCAGCTACACACTGCCTCCCGCTAAGGCAACCGGGGGGTGGCCAGTCACAGCTGGGGAGGAGATTCCCCCGCTTCCAGGTTAGCCCCTCTCCCACTCCCTTCCCCATCCCGTTAGCTAGGCAGTTAGCTCCACTCACCTTCCTGGGGATGAGGTATTCTCCAACTTGGATGTCTCGGTCTGAGATGACACGGGCATTGCCGGGGATCACCGGGTATAACCTGCCGGGGGAGAAGGGGACACGGCCACACGTGAGTCACAGGAGCCGTGATCCAGCCTCATGCTGCAGCCGGCCGGCTGCGGGTTCGAGCCCCGCACCCAGCCTTGGGCTCATCCCAGCAAGGGGACGGCTGGGTAGCTGCTCCATCCCCACTCCAGGCACTAGCCTCCCAGCTCTGGGGGCTGAGCTCCACGGGGGACGGCTGAACCCTGGGATCCCAGTACCCCAGGCGGCCTGCAAGCTCCCAGCAGATGCTCCATGTCCCTCCACAGCCCCTGTGCAGCAGGCACCCAGCTGGCTTCCCTGGGCGAGAGAGCAGAGCCACCTCCTAGCAGCGCTCACCTCAACGCTTCCTTCACCACCGCCTTCAGCAGGGGCATCTGGGCCACGTCTGCGGCCGACGGGACGGCGCCGCCTTTCATCACCCCGGTGATCTCCTCGTGCAGCGCCGCCTGGACCCGGGGGTGACGGGACAGCTCATACAGGCTCCAGGACAGGGTGCTGGAGATCTGCAGGGGCAGAGGAGAAAGGGAGGGTTAGGAAGAGGCTGGATCCCTGCCATCGGTGCCGGAGGGAAAACGGGGCATCCCCGGCTGGGCTCCATCTATACTCTGGGCGCCGGAATCAGTTCCATGCAGCTGCCACAGCCCCCATCCCAGTTCTCCAGGGATTCGATCCCCGAGGAGGGCTGCTGCTAAGCAGAACTCCTAGCAGCAGAGTTGCCTTTGCCTTCCTGCTCCGACTGCCCCGAGCCAGACGTTCCCGCGGCACGTACCGTGTCCACCCCGGCCAGCAGCAGCTCGGTCACGTTGCCGTAGATGGATTTCATGGAGAGCTTCTCCTGGGCGAGGTAGTAAGTGAGGTATTTGCCTTCCACCGTCTCCCCCCGTGAGACTTTCTCTGCCACCTCGGTCATTCGCTTGTCGATGTGGCCCTTGGCTGGAAGAGAATGGACGCAGGTCAGCCCCACAGCCTGGGCTCAAGAGCTTCCCCCCACTTCCCCGGCTTTCCAACGGAGCCAGCTCTAGGCAGGACTTCCTCAGAGGAACCCAAGGGATTCCGGTGCCCAAAGCCCACCAAAATTGAACGGTGGGCCTCTAATTCCCAGAGGCGTTTTTGAAAGTCCCCAAGCCTTAACTGCCCCCTGTTCAACCGCGGTTTATCGGTGGCGGGGTTAATTTTCCGGTTTAGTTGCTAATGCTAATACCCTGAGCAACGAATGATTTGCTGCAGGGAGTGGAATCTCTTTCCAGTTGCCCCCGATCTTTGCTCCAGATCTCCTGCCCCAGGGGAAACGAACCTGAAGTTTCGGCGGGGAGTCGGGCCCGGGCCCGCGCACACACCCACCCAAGCAGCCAACCCAGGCTGCCCGGCCCCAGCACACTCACCAAAAGCGAACATGTAGTCCCAAGACTCGCAGAAGATCTTCCAGGGCTTGGGGAAGACGCGGTGGAGGAACTTGGGCATTGCCATGGTAAGCAGGGTCATGACAAACATGCGGTTGATGGAGCGGATGAAGGTCTCCGTCTCCTTGGGCACCTCGGGCTCCAGGCAGCCGATGCGGGATTCGAAGAGCACCGAGGAGATGCCTAAGGAAATGAACCCGGAGAGAGTCAGAGACATGAGGCCCCGCAGAGCAGGGGTGTTTGGGGCTGGGGGGAGGGTCCCTCAGGCAGGTCTGTCTCCAATCTCTGCGCAGAACGTGCCTCTCCCTTCCCAGGGGCCCCGGCCCACCCCCGGCGCCGTCCCAGACATGCACCTTCCAGGCCGAATTTGTAGAACTCGCCCGCCACGTCCTTGACCACGTGCTGCTGGTGGCGGCTCCGCTGGTGCTGCAGCCGGCGGATGAGGTCGCTGACCACGCCGTTCAGGGTCCCCGTGTACGACTCCACCTCCTTGGGCTTCAGCATGTGTTTGCCCAGGATGCTGCGAATCTTCTGCCACTCCTCGCCTTCTCTGGTAGGGCCAGAGAGACCCGGTTAGCCCCCAGGAAAGCAGGGTTCAAGTGCCAGTCTGCCCACGCCACCCCTGGGCTAATCTCTGCCACCCCCTAGAGGCAGCGCCCCCCTAAGGCAGGGCTGAGGTGCACTCCCTGGGCCACGGGATGGGGGAGGGGGGAAGCTTGCTCTGACGTGATGCACCCACTACTCAGTTCCCACGGAGGTCAAGCCGGCCCCAAGCCCATCTGCAGGAGCCCAGCAGCCAGCGGTGCCGGGAAAGCGGCTCCCTTGGCTAGCCCACGGGCCTGCACGCCCTCTGCCAGTTACTCACACCCTGCGCCTCTGCGCTGAGCGAGCCGGCCCCGCTGATGAGAAACCCGGGAACCTGAGTCACACCGCTGACTCACGGCCCAACACAATCCTCTCGCCCGACTCATGCCTCTGCCTGGGCTTGCGTAAAGCCTTCTTAGCTCATGGGTGATGGCCTTCCGGGCCGGGTCCCGTGGAGACAGCATCAGGCCGCGGGGATGGGGGAGCACTTCCCCCTGGCCCAGAGGGAGCCGGATCCCGCTTGGCACAGAGCCACCAAGGGAAGAGTCGGCAAATGTGCTAGATGGACCCACCCCAGGAGAGGAGGTGACCCTCAGAATCTCCCCATTTCGGGGTCTTTCTTGGCTTCTTTCCCACCAGGCACTGGCAGGTGAGCAGCAGACAGAGAGATGTCTGTTTTTCTGCTGTTTGGTTCCCGCCCCCTCCCTCGCCTCTTGTCCTGCCTGACGCCTGCCATGGGAGGTCTCTGGTTTGCTACTTGTCTGTACGGCACCGGATCCAGGAGTGGGGCTCCTAGGTGCTACCCAGAACGCAGATATTTGAGGGGGGGGGATTTTCAGGGAGTCAGGTGACGGTCAATGGGATTTGAGCCGCTAACTCCCTTGGGCAAAATCCAAGCCTTAAATATCAGTGTATTTTGCAGCGGATCATCGCGTTGCCTGGTGTCTCCAGGACCCGGTGGGTCCTAGGATGTTTCCCGCAGCCTCCCCACCCAGCGTGACCCTCGCGCCGGAGGGTGGCGGGGTCGCCGACTTACGCCGTGAGCAGCCCGTACGCGTGGCCCCGGCACACCCGGTAGTCCTTCCAGGAGGACAGGTCGGAGCGGATGGGGTGCTTGCCTTCTTGCCTCAGCACCTGCTCGATCAGGCTGGGCTCCGCGACGTGGACAGTCAGGATCGGCCCAAAGCTGGCTTTCCACACCGGCCCGTATTTGGCTTTTCCTTCGATCTAGGAGGGAAGAGGAGACAATTCGTCAAGCGGGCCCCGAGAGGCGTCGGTGGCACTAGGAACTGCTGCCGGGGGAGGCCAGCCACCCCTCCCCATCTCACTTTGACCCCAATTGGTCAGCTCCTTCGCTGGGTTCTCATCACCAGCACAGAACCCAAAGGCAGAGCTGGGTAGAACCAGGCAGTCCTAGCAGGGTGGTTACAGGTCAGCAACGAGAACATGTGGGCGCTTTAAGGGCAGGGGGGACAGAGCCATGAGACAATGGTGCATTATAGGGATTTATTCCCCTGCCACCTGCAGCCTACACACCCAGCTCCATCCTGCACCCCCTCCTGCTAGCCTCTGGGATGGATCATTCCCTGGCTGCCGGCAGAGACGAATTGCAACGGACTCCAATGAAACTACATTGTGTTTCTCTGCAGCCGGCAGCAGCTCAACCCGGGCTTCCAGGGATCGGGATCTTACAGGAACGTCTGGGCAGACGTGGTCAGAAATCGAGCCCGGAGAGGGTGGCGGCTAGATTCTGCCCTGCAAGAGCCCCCGTTATTCAGAGCTCTCTTTCCCCTCCAGCCTCAGCCACAGATTCGTTCCCCTGAGCCCGCAGGGCAGAGAGAGGAAGTCGAGAGAGAAACAATGCCTTGTTTGCTAGGAATGTAATCAGGGCTGGATGCAGTCAGCGCATGTAATCGAGGATATTTTGTGCCTCCACCCAGGAAGGGGGTTGTGTTACATGGGGTTAAAAACACCAAACCCTAGTTCCCCCACAGGCGGTTTCTATTGCTATCTGTCCAACTTCCCCATGCCATGCACCATGAGACCGTTGGGCAAACCAAGAGCGGCCGCGAAGCCAGCGTGCTCTTGTCCGTTTAAATATCTGGATTTGCAAATATGCCGTGCGAGGTTCAGAGGCAGCTGGAACACCTGCCTAGTACTTAATTGATGCTCTGCTGAAGCCAGTCGCTCCATTCTGACCCTCTGTTTTCCACTCCTTTATTGGCAAATTTAGCTTTCGGGCTGAGGCACTACATGGATTTCGCTGCATCTTACTGCTTTGGGGTTATGAGCTGGGGTGAGGGGAAATATCTCTAGGCTTTAAAAGAAATGGGTTTTGTTCGGTGCTGCACATGGATAACTCAAAGACCGCAGCTTTCACGTGTATCATTCAGCATGTGGCTCATCCCGAGAAGGGAATATTCATTTAGCTAAGTTTGGAAGTGGTTAAAAATTAGCCGCAGTGGATCGTTCGATTACCATTACTTTTTAAAACCCGTAGATAGCTGCACGCAAGTTTGCAGAGCCACACAAGCAGGAGACGTGCGGCCGCAGAGAGGCGAAAGAATGCAAGATTTGCTTTATCCGTTTAAAAATGATTCCCCCAGTGGTGCGTATTCACAATTTTGGGCAACTTTATGAACGGATCCCAAGAAAGCACTGATTTCGACAGGGATTTTACTCAGACGGTCTGGGACTGAATAGCACAAATTCGCTCCGTGAATAAAGTTTACCCAACGGTATTTCCCCCCGTTTTTGGTTTTTTTCCTTTCATATAAAAAAGAGTTAAATACAAAAAAAATCCTCCACCGCCAAGAATGTAAAACACACACGAGTCAGAAAATTGATATGACGGATCTCCAGGTTAGCCCTGCTATATTGCACATCCTGAGGGTCTTTTAAAAAGCACAGAAAATAAAGTTTGCATACTGTATGCAGCGGAACTAGCGATACGAAATACAATGCTCCCCTTTACGTATCAAAGCCACTATTAAAGGGTGCAATTAATTTACACTGCAAATGCAATTCACTGTTTCCGTAGCCCAGACAGTAAAAGTTGTGTGGCCCAGAATCAGTGCCCATTTACACAGGGTTAAACTAACAAGTGAACGGGTTGATTACAGGTAAACCTATGCTATGTCAATCGATTTTTGCAAGCCTGTCGGGACATATATGGGGTAAAGCATGAGTTCATGTACACCTTAATTTATGTACCCCTCTGTACATCTATTGTTTCCCTCACTGCAAGTCACACATTGAAACGACATAGACAAGTAACCAAAAAAACAACTGTACATATTTATGGGGACTTCCACCTTTGAATGTCCTGACTCTCACGTGTTCCGGCTGGGATTTATAAACAGGGCTGGAATTTCAATGAATGTTGAGCCTCCAACTCCCATTGACTTAGTTGAAAACCCTGGCTAGAACTTTTTTTTATTAAACGCCCAGCCATTTCTGTCGTGACACTGACGGGAAATTCTCCAGTGGAAGCTGGTAGATTCCAGGCCCATTGGGAAATCTGGTCCTAAATCCTAACCCCTATATGATGATGTTCACTAAAGGCAGGACCTATTTAAAGCTCAGTAATTCCATGCACCCCATACATGAGTAGACCCTTTACAAGCTCAACTAGTCTGCTGCAGAAAGTAAGACGTCGTGTGCCAAGCAGCAAGGTGGGAAAGTAACCACAGAGGCAAGTTCCTTACCTGTAGCTCGTGCAGCCTGGCCAGCCCTCTTTTGCAGAAGAGGTCCGTGAAGAAGCCCAGTGCGCTGGGTCCTGGCATGTCCTCCAGGGTCTTGTGGGTCTTGATCACTCTGTCTGGTGCCTTGAAGCCGAGCTCAGCCCAGATCTCTGGGAAGCCCCTGGTGAGCAGGGAAGCCCTGCTGGCCAGCTTGAGGGTCTGAGGCATCCTGGCTCAGGGCAGCTGGAAAGTGGATGAAGGAAGAAATCTGAGGAGCAGATGAAGTCCTGGAGCATCTTTCTGGGTTTATTTATAATGGGCCACATGGAGCCAGGGAGGCCACGCCCCCTGCATCCTCATCCCCGCCCTCCCTGACGTGCGTCAGTGTCCTCCTCGTTTACATAGGAGCCCAGGCTGCCCAATCAGAACGCGGGGTGGGCTCGGTTGGGAAAGCGGGTGCCCGAAGCGAGCCAGCTGCTCGCCACGTGGGTTTCCGGCGAAGGGGCAGATGCATCTGAAGGGGCGGGGGGGGAAGATGGGCCCCGGGATGGTAAGGGAGGGCAGAGGTGGGTATCTGGGGGTGGGTACCTTAGGAGGGGAGAGATGGGCAGGGGAGATAGGTACCTGGGGGGCAGAGGAGTATCTGGGGGTAATAGGTACCTGGGGGGCAGAGAGGGGTACCTGGGGGTAATAGGTACCTGGGGGCAGAGGGGGTACCTGGGGTAATAGGTACCTGGGGGGCAGAGGGAGTACCTGGGGGAAATAGATCCATCAAGGAGTGTTATGGGCACCTGGGAGAGATGGCAAAGATGGGTACATACAGAGGGTGAGAGATGGGCTCCTGGAGGGAAAGGAGATGGGCAGAGATGGGCACCCAGGGTGGGGAGGAGAGATGGGCACGGAAGGAGACGGGGCATATGGCGTGGGGAGGGGGAGATGGGCCACCGGCACGAGGACCTTCCCACTGCTAGGGAAGAGCCCCAAGGGTAAATAAGGAGTAAACTTTTAACAGTGAGAGAAGTTCACGATGGGAATCATTTGCCCAGGGTCGCGGTGGATTCTCCATCGTGGACAATTCTTTTCAGTCAAGATCAGCTGTTCTTCTAACAGATCCACCCTAGGAATTATTCGGGGGGCAGGTCTCTGGCCTGGCCTATCCAGGGGGTCAGACGAGATGATCGCACCAGGCCTTGGAATTTAGGAATCTATGAATGAAAGCGAACAGGACGGGACAAGCGGGTGACGTGCAAAGCAGCAAGCTCTGGGGGGCTGCAAGGCTGGGGGTTAAAAGGCAGAGGGAGAGGCCGGTTCATTCACACTGGTTCAGTGACGGGGGGGGGGGGCTGCTTTCGTAACAGGGCGGGGGGGAAAGCCCCCCCCCCCGCCCCCAAGGGCTCAGACCAGTGAACCGAGCCCATGAATGAGTTCAAGGCACAAACAGGGGCGGGAGTGTTTTACCTTTGTTACAGTTGTGTTGCTCTGCTCCCCAGGCTCCCTGGGGAAGGGAGAGAGCAGCAGCTCCTCCAACAAGGAGCTGCACCCCACAAAAAAGTGGGTACAAAATGTGGGGGGGGGGCCTGCCCCAAGGCAGGGGATTCACTTCTTTCACTCCATTGCCCACAGAGGCTGACCAGGTGCCTGAACAGCCGTGCATGTGTGTGTGTGTATGTGCATGTGTGTGTGTGTGCGTGTGTGCACACGTGCGCATGCACGCGTGCATGCATGTGCATTTGCACATGTACACATGTGCATGCATGTGCACTTGCACGTGTACACGTGTGCGTGCATGTGTGTGTGTGTGAGCACTCACACTTTCCCAAGGTGCACTTTGGAAGCGGGGCTGCTCCGTAGACTGGAAGCTCTCTGGGGTAGGAAGCATCTTTTTTTTTTTTTCTGTGTCTGTTGTACAGCGCCTGGCACAACGGGGACCTGGTCCATGAATGAGGCGACGGGGGTTCAGTTATACAGAGCACTGAGGACACCTGCCTCTGTGACTTAGTCAAAGGCCAAGGGGACAGCCTGTTGGAAAAGGGGGCTCGACCCCTTTGTTGTTCTGTGCCAGCAGCACATCGAGATTTCCCCATGGCTCCAGCTGCCATTCCACTGTCAGGAAGTGAGGGGAGTTGGGCAAATAACAGCGAGGATGATATTAAAACTCAGGAACACACACGCCTCCTTTAGATCTCAGGAAGCAGGATGCCCGGGGCTGGGATGGGTTGTTGCTTGATCCTGGATCGGTGCCCTTCAGCAATAACATGACCATCACAATCAGAGGGGACGTGGCCCATGGTGAGGCCTCATCCCACCAAGTTATTAGAGCCCAGGGGGGACTGAGGTCTGGAGCGGCATCTGGAATACCAGCGTGGACGAGTGCAGAAAAGCAGCTGTGCGGAGCTTACTGGATGTTGAAAGAGCTAATCTGACAGAGCGAGACCTGGCTGCTGCTTTGATAGCGTCACTTAGGGCTGGTATCTGCTCTGGCCACAACAGCAGCTCTGCCCTGTTGGGAGCAGCGACTGGCTATGCCAATGTAAAACCCAGCTGGGCCAACCAGCCTGACACTTAACTCTGTGCCATCCGTTTGCCATCAGGCTCTTCCCTTCACAGCAGGACATGCGCTGACGTTGGTCATGACCGGTTGGACAGGGAACCCAGGGGCAGAGATCACACTTCGTTAGTTCAGCTCGTCTGCACAGCTGCTAAGAGAGCTGAGCTTGTCTTTATATTCAGTTGTGTTCTGGGCATGTCTGGCACTGACGACGGCAACGGCTGGCGCATGAGTTGCAGAGGAAGCCGGTGTGCGAGAAATAACTGCTCAGGGAAGACATCATTGTCCGTCTATTCCCCCATCCCCAGCCATGGCAGAGCCTACAGGCCCCAACGGATATCAGGGCCTATGGTTCTAGGTGCCGAACAAACGGCTAAAGAGACAGTCCCTTCCCTGAAGAGCTCTCACTCAGAACAGGAAAAGACGGGCAAAGGGAAGTAGGCACAGAGAGGAAACGTGAGTTGGTCAAGGTCATGCCGCAGGCCAGCGGCGGAGCTGGGAAGACAAAGTTGGCTTCTCTTGCTGCCCAGGCCTGGGCCTGCGGCCACTAGACCACACTGCCATAACTGTCCAAGCCCCTCTTCCCCTGTGAGGCGCATACATCAGCTGGTGGGTAGCAGAGTTCTGTGATCTTTGCTCATTTCCACCCCCGCACTCCTAGTTGTCTATCCAAAAGCAGAGGTGGCAGGAGCAGCTGCTCTTCACGGGGGAGCAGGAGGCAAACCAGTCTCCTCTCTTACACCACGACAGAAGAGGAGCCTGCCTGTGAACAGTGACAGGCGGCCAGATCCAATCGCACAGGGCACAGATCAGTGGGAACTCCGTTGACATCCTCTGGGCTGTGCCCGTTTGAGAGCAGAATCCAGCCCCAGACAGGCTGTCGAGGAGATCCCAGCGTATTTAGGCACCCTACGATCCACGCAGCCATGAGTAACCCAGAGCTGATCGCAGATCGTGCAGCGCCAGGAGGTCATGACTTGAGTTTGCCGGCTGTGTTTCTCCAGATGTTCCATTTCCCCCCCTCCCCTCCGTACGATGCACAGTGGAAGTTGCAAACCACAACAAAAGCAATTCATTCTAGGACGCTTGCCACAGCTGGGAGCCCAGCTTGGCTGAGGACTTACATCTGGTGGGACAGGACATGACAGCTAGGGTGGGATTAAGGCCGAGGTTTTATAAACCAGGGCCGACGGCATGGAGTCACGTGACGAGATCAGAAGCTCAGCTCTTGTTTAAAAAGAAAAATCAGGTTTCTAGCCCTCACGGAAGCAAAAGAAAAGCTCAAAAACCTGATCCAAGGGCAACTGATGCCTGCCTGAGATCTTGTCTAGACAAGAAAGGTTACAACTGCATAGCTGCAGCACTTCAGTGTAGACAAGCCTAGGTAATCCACCTCCCCGAGAGGTGACAGCTAGATCAACGGAAGAATTCTTCCCTCAACCTAGCGCTGTCTACACAGGGACTTAGGTTGGTTTAACTACGCCACTCGGAAGTGTGGATTTTTCACACCCCTGAGTGATGTGGTAATGCCGACCTAATTTTCTAGTGTAGCAGGCTCCATAAACAGGCACCTCTTGCTTGCCTGAGTCTGCAGAGAGCCTGAAACAATAGCTCCAGGAAGTGTGAATTGCCCCACTTGTCTTAATACTGAAACCCACCGCCATAAAGAGGGGTACAACCACAGCTTGGGGGCAGGGCTGTGAGGGACTCCATGAAGGAGGTGGCTAGGGCCCCAGAGTGCCTTAATTTGACCCTGCCGGTCCTTGGCCCAAGGGCAATAGGGACCAAATCAACAACTGCAAAAAGGCCAATAAAAGTCACTCCTGTTTCTGCTTCTCTGTGGCACGGTGAAAGAGTCCAGCGCTCAGGTTGCTGTTGAACAGCCAGTTAGCGTGAGGAAGCACATTGTTTCGAGGCCGGACTAGTAAGAAGTCAGGGCGGCCGTTCAGCTCTGCAAACAGCAAACTCAGCATTATGGATTTAAACGGAAAAGCATCCACCTGGTGAGGATCCAGCGCTCTGGGCCCCGATTCTCCCCTGGCGGAGTCGTTTCTATCAGTGCAAAGTGTGTGTGTGGGGGGAAGATCAAGGTTTGTCCAACAGGAATAGCTATTGTGCTTTACATTCACACCTCCCTTAATCTGAGTCCACTTTCCAGTGCAGACGCCGCTAAACCAGAATGAGAAAAACCCTTTTGCAGGGGTGTCCAAGCTACAGTGGAGAATCTGGCCTTTTGTAACTGGCTACAGGCTTCGTTACATGGCCAGTGATGTTGGGAGCCCAACTTGCCAGCCATTGGCCTGATTTCCCAAAGGGTTAACCCCCCGGCTCCAACAAGTTGCCCCTTCCCACAGCGCTGACTTAGTGACCAACCAGTCCACCGAGCCCCCAAACCCCGACAGCGACAACCTCCCAGCGCGCTGGCTAAGCTGCATGGCTCTACACGTGTTTCGCGTCTCCGCTCCGAGCCGGGCCCATCTCTCTTCAAGGCTGCATTCCCCTTCCTCCCCCCCTGTTCAAAGCCAGGAAAATGCATTTGAAACCACAGCCCAGAGCGAGCAGCCCAAGGCCACTTGACATGAGGAGGCGAGGGGAGCTGTGCTGAACCGAGCCCAGGCAGCGAGTCCCTCTCACTGCACCCGCATTCTCCCCAGGACAATAGAAAGTATTTCTACTCGCTGTTCCATTACTGGTGCTCTCAGTCTGGGCCCACTCCATTCCCTGCCTTCCATTAAGGGAAATTTCTTAACTGTAACCCTTTCGGGTGCGTTGGGAGAGTTGGCAGCTTGCTCGCTGTCTGCACAGCTCCAGAGACACTTGGGCTGCTCCTTAGCAGCCCAACTCCCGTTGGAGGTTCCTTGGCGGCTGTCCGGGGCCAGGACCCCACAAACCAGGTGCTGGGTTGCTTCTCAGCAAGGCCCCTGATGCAAGGGGAGGTAGCCCAGGGGTGCAGCCCACTGGGACCACATTCGGGAAGCACCAGGCCAGGCAGAGCCAATCAGGGCCACTTCCCTCTTGTGGCTACGCAGCTGCAATCAATGAATCCCCCTTTCGCCCACTTGGCAGCTGATAATTCCCCCCTGCCCCTTCCAGAGCAAAGGCCCCTCACCCCATCCCCAGAAGATCTGCGCTTCCAGGCCATGGTTTGCCGGTAGGCCGAGAGCAAGGTGGCTCCCATCCTCTTCCCCAGCCTAGCACCGCGAGTGGCAAGGAGGAGCCGGGCGCTAGGAAGCAGCAGCCCGGCGGACGGACGTGCCCATGCAGAGGCTCTGGGGTTGGTGCCGCACCAGGAAGAGCCCAGCACAGGCACACGGGGCGGCGCTCGGCTCAACGGGCAGCCCGCAGCAGCCCCACGCTTGGCCTTTCCAGGGAGCCCAAGGCCGAGGCTTCGGGGCCCCTGCAAGGAACCTGCCCTCTGGAGCCACTTCCATCTGATGAGAAGCTGCTAAGATCCTTGTTTCCCACCCCCCCCGAGGGGGGATAATCGGTTCCACAAGTGAGGCAGGGGGGGTGAGGGGGGGACTCCTACAAGGCCCAATACCCAGTGGAGGCAGGGAGCCAAAATTTCACTCACTTCGCAGAACTACAGCCATCCAGCTGCATGGGAATCTGCCCCTCCCCCTCGGCTCGACCAGGCCCCCGCAGAGCACCACCCAGGGGAAATCACACCAGTGACTCAGGCTTGGGGGCAGATGTCGCTCACGGCATTCTCCATTCACCGAAAGCCTCAAAACCACCAACGCTCTGGCTTCCCACCCAGCCCCCCAGAAAGCGGGGGACTTTCCAGCCATTTTTTCCCCCTCCCCATCCAATCGAGGGGAGGGGAATGGCAGGAAAGGGGCGGGTCCAGCATCTTTGGAAAGGAAGCTGCCCTTGAGCAGGGCTCTTGGGATTCCAACCCCCTTGGAAGTCAAGTCACGGGGAGCAGGGGAGGGGGTTTCACAGCATCTGCCTAGGCTCCGGCTAGATGCCGGTAGAGCCACAGGGGCCCCAGCCTGCACCTTTCGTGATCCCCCCAATCCCCACCCCAGATAACAGCAGTTTCCCCAGGCCCATAGTTGAGTCACCCCAGTAAGCTGGGGGCCCCATACTCAGCCAGCTGGGGGAAGAAACACCCCATGGCCAGCCCAGCCCTGCTCTCCCCAGCCCCTCCGTTGGGGGAGCCCAACACGGCGACCAATGGAGACATGCCAGGGCTACTTCCTCGCTTACTCATGCCCCAGGGAAGTGGGGCCTCCCCCCGCTGAACCGACTCCCCAGCCGGAGCAGGGTCGGAGGGATGAGGCAGAGCCTTGTTCCCATGCCCAGGAGCGCATGGGAGACAAGGAATTCGCCTTTCCCTGCATGAGGCAACGCTCGCTCAGTTTCTGTATTGATCAGGCTGATTGTTGGAAGGCTCCTGGCTGGGAAGTTCCAGGCTCCACCCCCAAGCGACCCTGCCCGGTCCACCTTCCCGGCCAGATCCTTGGGAATTACCCAACTTGCAACACAGGAAGCTACGCTCATTGCACAGGCAACAACAATGGAATTCACCCCCCTAGGGATCACAACCCAGACCTCCCCACCCCCCAAAAACAGGGTCCTGCAGCCCATGGCTGGAGATACCAAAGCTGCAGACATGGCGGGACTTGGAGGCTAGCAACCAGTGCTGGCGTGATGCTCTGGGGCAGCCAAAAGGAGAGGCGGGATCAGCCAGCAGGCAGGTGAAGCACAGACAGACTGGACAATGTACTGGTTCCAGGGGCAGGGGAGGAGAAAGAAGCCGGTACCGCCCCTGGGGCACGCACGGGGAAGATCCACAATACAAGAGCTGGATTGTCACGGGGTTTAATGGCCCTTTAAAAGTAGGTGGGCTCACCCAGCCGATGGCCCTGGCCCTGCAGCTGGGTCAGCTAGCCAGGATCACTCTACACTAGCCTGGGGAGTGGGACCTCCTACTCCGCCAGCGTGGGCAAACGTAGGGGGGTGGCTCTCTGGGGACACCCCCACCCCAAACCAGGGAAGACCTGCTTGCTGGACCCTTTGTGGAACTTAGTTGTTTTAACCCTATGTTGGCAGGATGTACATTTGGCCTGCACAAGCAGGTGCGACAGTTAGAAAACCGCGTGGAAACTGAGGCAGGGGCCAATGAAGTAAGGCCCTGTCACAGGTTCGGCTGGTGGCAATAGAAGGGCCTAGACTGAGAGCAGGAGGCCCCCGTGCTAGGGGCTGTACACGCATAACGAAGACAGTCCTTGCCCCAAAGAACCTAGTCTAAGCAAGAGGAGGCCCAAGTCGGCTTCTCCATCTCCATAGCGGTTGGCTGCGGTAGGATGCCCTGATGGATTAAGCTTGTGTCCCCCTCACATTTCTCATAGCAGGGAGTATCACAGACTGTCCCTCCCACAGCTCCCTGGCAGGGCTCAGGGGACACTAGCATGGCTGCACAACGGTCTCACCTGGCAGGAGACTAAAGGCAGCAAATCACCATTAGCACTCGGTGGGAACGGTTCCCCTCACCCGCTGGCCTGGGCTGCAGAGGAGGTGCCCGGAGAACAGGCCGCGCTGCAGACGGAGCCCTGGCTGGGATCAGGCGGCTCAAGGAGCAGCCAGGTTGCAGGACAGGAACAGGGTGAGCCCGCAGGGTTGACACCTAGTGCCGCTTCCAAGCCTGGGCCCGGGCAACAAACCCCTCTTTACCACTAGATCCCTGGATCACCATCCAACCGCCCCACAGCGACCCACAGAGAGTCCAGCCGGGGCTGTGAGCTCACGTTTTATTCAGAAATCGAATGTGAGTGAAGCTGCCGCCGGCCCCTGCCTGGCACAGTCTCAGAAGTAAAAGCAACGGCTCCGGGAGCCCGTGGGCAGCAGCAGGCAGAGCTCAAGGGGATGTTTGGGACACTCCTTATGTGTTTCTCATTAGGAGAGGCGCCAGCCTCCCCGTATTCACGGCATCGAGGGCTGCCGCTGGCGTCGTGCTGCAGGCCTGGCGACCAGCCCGTCTGCCCCGACAGCACCAGGCGAGGGGCAGAGGCCTCCCTGGAACGCTGCACGGCTGCAGGACGTGGTCCATGACGATCCGTCTCTCGGGTCCACAGTCACGTGTCCGGAGCCCCCTGGCACTGCTCTGTGCCTGGTGCCCCCTGCAGGGCTTCGTCTTCGATGCGCCGGAAGACGGCAGGGAAGGTCTTGCCGCCGTTCCGTTGGACCTTCTTTCCCTCCTCGGTGGAGGTCCCCAGGCGCCCCACGACGGGATCACTGCCCTGTTGGAGAAAGGGCGGTTACCACGTGAGCTGCCGACCGGCCGATGCCTCCCCTTGCCCAGGGGACTCCATCAGCCTGGCTTATCTCCAGCGTAACGGGCACGTGGTCCAGCTGCTTCCACCACATCCGGCCCCTGTCCCTGCAGGGAGATTAGACCCGAGTAGGCATCAAACCACGTGAGCCAACAGCGACTGGCCCTGCCTGGCTGTGTTGGGGGCAGCCGGTCAATCCACCGCCAGGAGGGACCCCCGTGGCCCAAGCATGGGCCATATAGCCCAGCCGAACGGCAGCAGGGGACACTGGGCTGGGTCCTGAAATCCAGCATCTTCTAGTCAAGTCCATCGCCGGGGGCTCCCTAGCAACAGGACAGACGCAGGGGGTCTCCCTAGCAACAGCACACACCCTCCCCCCTCCCAACAAGCAGCCAGCGTGTGAACGTGAGAAGAGGTTTCGGTGTGGGACCAGGTTTCACTTTCCAGCTTCTGCAGGCTTCTTGGAAACCCCAGCACAAGGGAAGAACCTTTCGCAGATTGAGTCAGTCCAGGATGGGTGCAGGCCCCGCGGGTAGTGCAAAATTCCCCTTTCTTGCTCCTTCCCCTCCCGGCGCCCGCAACCCTCGCTCTTACCAAGTCCTCCAAGGGCACCTGGACGAAGAGTGGGTGCCCGCTGAAGTGCCCGACCATCCACTCGTGCACCTCTTCCACGTCGGTGATGGTATACACCAGGCCCTGCGCGAGAGAGAGGGAGCAGCCTGAGGATCCCGCTAGCTGGGACCAGCCCAGCAAAGAGGGGATGTGGAGGGGCCTTTGGACACCTACACAGGGTCGAGGGTCTGTCGCCCCATCCCAGCCATGCGGCAGTAAAACCCGAGAACCCAAATGGCTCATGCCATAGAACCACCAAACCTCAGGGCCCTGATGGGGAGGGGGTAATCGCTGCTCAGAGCAGCTTGTGGTCACGGGACTTCTTCCCTAACTATCTGAGGTGCCAACTCCAATTAGCCAAGGCCATTTTGCTCTCTTGAATAATTCACGAGGCTGCTTCCTCACCTCATCCGTTGGCTGGGTGCCCGCCACCTCCCCCCCCCCCATGTCCCCCCAGGGTTGCCAATTTTGGTGGGACATATTCCTGGGTGTTTCATCATACGACATCATCTTCAATTAAAGATCCATCTTTCCTTCCTGGAGACTCCAGGACAATCATGGAGGCGTGGCAACCATAGCCCTGCCCCTGGGGTCGGCACCATGGGGAGACGTTAGCGGATTTGCCTGTGACTCATGCAGCCGGGCTGGGTGGGGCCAACGCCTATTCATCGCCTCAATTTGATCTGCTGGTTACGATCCCCAGGTGACGGCACAGGAAGGAGCAGACAGGTTGCCCGAGGCGGCTAAGTCATGAGCGGGCAGGCGGGAGCTGCCGAGGGCAGGCAACGGGCTCGCTCTGCCAACAGGAAGCCCTCCCAGCACAGCTCTGCAGGAAGTGGGGCAAAGGCCAATCCTGCCGTGCTGGGACCCATGCAGTAAGTGGGGCTTACTCACCATGCCCTTGGGGCACAGCTGGGTTTGATAGAAACCTGCAAACTCTGTTGGTTGAAGATAGAATCTTCCTGTCTGTCTTCCGTGGCTAAGTCCCATCCAGGGCCCCACGGAGCCCTAGGAAATCATCAGTGGAACAGCCCAGAGGTCTGCGTTCAGGAAACTTGTGCCTCATCTCTGACCCTTGCAATAAACTGGACCCATCCCGTCCCCCCAGCTTGTTAATTTAGGAACAATGCGAACCCTTTCTTTGTGGGGAGAGAGGGGCTCTTTCCCTAGCCAGAGCGGCTTCCCGGAACCAGAGAGCCCACGCAAGCGTCAGCACCCCCGCCAGCGACCGATCCCAACTCACCCCGACGCGCAGGACGTAGGCGTATTCAGCCAGCAGCGTAGAGCTGATGATCCGCCACTTGTGCTTAGTCTTCTTGAAGTGCGGGTCCGGGAAGAGGAAGAACATCTTGGCCAGCTGCAAACATAGGGGGCAACCCCGGCAGGGTGGAGAGGGGGAGACAGTGAGCCCTTCTAGTCACCGTAGCCAGCAGCGCCAATACCTCCTTGCCCCATTGAGATCACCGTGGCCACGGATGCATTCTCTGGCTGACCGGCCCCATCCTCCTGGGACTGTTAACTCAATCAGTACTGCAGTTATCAGAGGAACCTGCTCACCCCTCCCTCCCCAGGCAGGAGGGGGTATCGCTGGCTGGGGGCTGCTCCTATAACTACAGTGTCAGTATCTCCGGGACCGATTTGGGATAGGGGTTTCCCCCCCACTGAATTACAGCTTGTTTAAAGCACATTCCGGGTTGGGGTTTCCTCTTTTCAAGCGGGAAGCTAAAGAGCCTTTCGTTCAAGAGCGACTTTCCTTCAAATGGGAGTAGACGAAGGGGTGCCCAGACACCACGGTGATGGGTGTCTTACGGAAGCTTATTTATCATCTTAGAGCAGTTCCCAGGATTTGAGGGGTGGGGAGTGAGGGCTCCGTGCTCCCCAAGGATAGCAAGGATTGAAAGCAGGAGGTTCTATATATGACTGCCTGGGACATCAGTGGCAGAGCCGCACGGCCCATGGCACCTCACCTGCCCCTTGTGAAAGAAGTTGGGCAGGTGCTTCATGGCATTGCTGCGGATACAGGCGATGTTCTGGTACTGCCCGGGATGGGATGCTCTCAGAGACTGGATCCGGTCACGGACGTAATCCGAGACCTTCACTCGGATCTCCAGGCCCAGCATTAAGGTGTTGGGGAAGAGAGGAGACAACTCGACTGTAAAAGATGAAAGAGGAATTACCATCTGCTCTCAGGGCAGAGCCAGGGCTGGGGAATCCCAGACAGAGGCAACTGTTCAGAACAATAAACCCCAGAGCGGCTACCTGGGGACAACTCACCCGCCTCCCAAAGACGGGAACTAGGGTATCAGACAGGTCATTCCCACTTGCTTGGGGAGAGGCAGTGATAGCAGCCCGGTAACAGAATCTATAGAGACACCAGGGTGAGACAGCCCATGTCACCAGCTCTCCCTGATCCACACCACCGACAGTGTAACCCGTTTCCGATTTCCCGCATCGGGTCTGGGCTCTGCTCAGAGCAGATCAAGGAGCTAGTTCCACTGGTGAGTCAGCGCTAGGCCTCAGCTAAGCATGCATAGTTCCACACCAGGTACTTTGGGACACATGGCTGTCGACAGACAGAGAGCGACGTGCCCAAGATGCTCTCTAGAGTCACAGCATGAAGTCAGGCATGGACCCAAATCTGGGCTTCCCTGAGCAAACCCCCTCAGGACCGTCCTGCCACAGCAGCCTCGACCACACCCGCCCATCTAGAACCTGCTGCGTCCAGACTGACGGAAAAGCATCACTGGGAACTTACCCAACAAGCCCCCATAACCGCAGCCAATATCAGCGAATTCGACTTGCGCCACAGGCTTCGCTCTCTCCTCGGAGTCCTTCGGGTCATCGTGACGGTCATCTTTGGTCAACGGGGCGAAGAACTCAGGGTAGTGTTCAGCCCAGTTCATCTCCTCAGGTTTTGTGGGACTAAAAGAGAGGGGCAGGGACAGAGCTGGATTAAAAGAGGGGACAGGAAAGCAGCTATTTGATTGGTGAGGGGATTTAAGCTGTGCAATAACTTCCCAATGGGCTAAAAATGTCCTTGCTTGGACCATTTCAAGCTGGACAAACACCCAAAGATTTCAGGGCCCAATCCTGGCCCCAGGGAATGAGTCAGGTGGAGCCTAATCTAACTTGGCGTTACAGGGTGTTTCTCCACCCAAGTGTCCCAGTTCCTCTCTGGATTGTGAGCGCTTTGGGCAGGGGCTGTCTCTTCCTCTGCGACCTGACAGCACATCACAGAGGTGCTTCAGGAAATAACAAATTAACAGTGTTTTCTTAAACACTCTGAAAGATGTATGTAAATATACTAGCACTAGCAACCTCTTAGGACTCTTCCCAAGCAGGCTTTAAATGCGATTGTTGGAACAAGAGAGTCAATAAAAGCATGTCAGGTCAACACTTGGAAGGCTTTGCACTAGAAGCAAATGCTGCTTATAGGGGCAAAACTGCGGATAGAGCTTATTTCAGTCTCCCTGAGCGAGACAAGCAATACCGATAAAAGCAGGATTTTGTCTGTGTAACGGCATTCACGCTTTCGGTCAAAAATCACAGCTCCTCTCACATTCTCTCTCACACACACACACCCGTGACAGACACAGTGGGCTGGCACAAGCTTGGGTAGGGTAGACCTAGCCTCAGTGTAACCTTTTAAACACATGCTACCCTAGGCGTAGCTTCAGTTCCACCAGCGAGAACCTGAAGGGAGCATTCCCTGTCTACCCAGATGTATAACGCGTTCTTGCACATCCTAGTCAAGACAAACCCAGCTGGGTTACGCCATTTGCACTCTGATTAGTTCCCCGGGGGGGCGGGAAAGAGGCCTGCTGGATACATACAGGGCTCAAGGTGAGGGGGTTCTCCCCCAGCTCAGGGGCTCTCCCACAAGGGGGGGAACCAGAAGGGCTCTTTCAGAAGACAAGGAGCTCAGGACGCCTCCCCCCTCAGGATGAGGAAGGGTGAGATCAGGGGCT
Organism: Terrapene triunguis; assembly: GCF_002925995.2. Classification (NCBI taxonomy): domain Eukaryota; kingdom Metazoa; phylum Chordata; order Testudines; family Emydidae; genus Terrapene; species Terrapene triunguis. The sequence continues at coordinate 4,158,690 of NW_020665187.1, read as the reverse complement.
TCCCCCAGGGCAAAGTGAATTCGGGATCGAGGGACCCCAAAATGGGAAGGGGGCAGGATGAAGGGGGCTCCCGGGGCATATGGGGTTCAGTGGGGCAGGAGGCTCCCAGGGTAGGGGGGCTCCAGGTGATGGGAGTCAGGGGACTTGGGGGGCTCCCTGGGGTGGGGGCTCAGGACCCCCCCCCACTCACTAGCGCAGCGTGTGGTCCGCCAGGGGGTTGGAGTGAGCCCGCTGCCGGTAGAAGCGCTTCTGGGGCGGGGCCCCCGCCATGGCGCCCCCGGG
>NW_020665187.1:3989654-4158008 GCF_002925995.2 Terrapene triunguis | reverse complement strand
TAGCTGCCCCTCAAATCCACTGAACACCCACCCCAATGATCCCCTCCAGGCACCCCCTTACAACCCCACCAACACCCCACTCACAAACTGTCCAGTGAGAGAATTTCACTAAAACCCCAGCATGGGCAGAGCTGCTGGGGTTCTGGGGGGTTACAGGCAGGGAGGCCTGGGGGGGGGCAAATGGGGCAATTTGCCCCAGGCCCCGCAGGGGCCCTAGGCCCCACCTCCGCCTTCCCCCATCCCCCGGCGCCTCAGCGCGCCGCGTCAGGAGCGGCCCTGGACAGCGCTGCAGCGGCGTGGCTCCGGTGGGGCCTGAGCTCCTCCCACTGAGTCAGAGCCGCATGGTAAGGGGGCGGGGCTGCGAGCTCCGGTCCCGCCGGAACCACGCCACTGCAGCGCTGTCCAGGGGCCGGGGCAGCTCCTGGACGCGGCGCGCTGAGGCTCCGAGAGAGGGGAGAGGCGGCGGTAACCCAAGAGCGGCCCTGGACAGCGCTACTGGGGGGGGCGGTCAGGGGACGGGGAACGGGGGGTTGGATCGTGGGCGTTCCGGGGGTCTGTCAGGACTCGGCGGGGGGGTGGATAGGGGTCGGGGCAGTCAGGGGACAGGGGGGTTGGTGGGGGGTGGGGTCCCGGAGTGGTGGTTGGGGGGGGAGCGGAGAGGGGACAAGGAGCAGGATGGGTTGGGGATTCTGAGGGGGGCAGTCGGGGGGCAGGACATGGGTGGGAGTCAGATAAGGGGCAGGGCCAGGCTGTTTGGGGAGGCATAGCCTTCCCTACCCTAAAGCTCATTCAGCAGTTTGAGGCTTGCAGACAGCTATTTAACACAATAAGCCAAGCTGTTACCTTTCCCCTTAGGGCTACCACCATCCCTTTCACTTCTCAAATGCCAAATTACAGTCTACATTTAATTTCAGTGCCGTAGGGAGATTCATGTCAGGGGAGGGGAGCTTCATTGAAAATTAGCCTCTTTAGATTAACAGTGATAGAGCCAAGAGAGCCATGGGGGAGGGATCACATGAGAAGAGCAATATCCTACACCACCTACCTCCTTCCCAACCCTACCAAGGGAGACCCCCCCTCCCCTGCATTCCCCGAGGCTCCAGAGGGGTTAATTCACTGGTTCTCAAACTTTTATACTCGTGACCCTTTTCACGTAGCAAACCTTTGAGTGCGACCCCCCCTTATAAATTAAAACCACTTTTTTATATATTTAACTCTATTATAAATGCTGGAGGCAAAGCGGGGTTTGAGGTGGAGGCTGACAGCTCGGGACCCACCATGTAATAACCTCGCGACCCCCCTGAGGGGTACCGACCTCCAGTTTGAGAACCCCTGGGTTAATTTAATTTTAGCACCCTGTGTCCATTCACATGCATGTGCTATTTTGAGCATTTCAGTTTTCACAACCTAGGCTCATCCCAGATTCTGGAACAAGCTCAAATGCTCAGTTCGTGGAGTATGTACATAAGCTATACTAAAGACAAACCCACAGTAACAGTCTCCAGTTTGTGAGGGACCCCACGGAGCCAGTCTCTAGGAAACAGATAAATTCATGGAGGCTAAGTCCATTAATGTCTATAAAGCCAAGATGGGTAAGGAATGGTGTCCTTAGCCTCTGTTTGTCAGAGGGTGGAGATGGATGGCAGGAGAGAGATCACTTGATCATTACCTGTTAGGTTCACTCCCTCTAGGACACCTGGCATTGGTCACTGTCGGCAGACAGGATACTGGGCTAGATGGACCTTTGGTCTGACCCAGTATGGCCGTTCTTATGTTCTTATGTTCTAACCTAAATGAACCCAAAGTTATGGAGACAGATATGAGTCAAGGAAGCCAGCAAAGTATCAGAAACCTGGAAAAATCTCTGACTGGATGGGCTGAGGTGTTTGGTCACAAGCTGAGGTGGTTCAAAAGTTTTGGATTTTTTTTAAGCAGAATTTTTTTATTGTTTCTTTAAACAATCAAACACAGCAAGCAGCAAATATTTGGCCACACACTTCTGAACCCCCAAACCATGTTCAGGTTTTGGCAGACTAATTTCAGCTTTTCAATTAAAAAACAACAACAAATTTTGAAGGAAAGCAGACATTGTCCGTGATTTTTTTCTGCTTTTTAAAAACCCCTAGTTTTGATCCAAAAAGAGTTTTGACGGAAAATATTTGTCCAACCATTTTAATGAGCTTTAGTGCCTTTTAGCACTAGCTGATGCTGAGAACCAGTGATACCTTGTAAAGGTGACTTGAAAAGAAGTTTTCTCAAAACTGTGTTTGTGCCAAGATGCGGAAGGTTTTCAAATGTTTATTTTCCCCAGGGCCGCCCCGGAGGGGTGGGGGGTGGGGAAGTGGGGCAATTTGCCCCGGGGCCGCAGGGGCCCCCACAAGAATATAGTATTCTATAGTATTGCAACTTTTTTTTATGGAAGGGGCCCCCAAAATTGCTTTGCCCCAGGCCCCCTGAATCCTCTGGGCGGCCCTGGTTACAGGGATGTGCAGAGGGATGTGCAGAGACCTTAACCACACACACCTAGCAACATAGTTTCACCCACAGGTTGTTTCTGCAGATTTCTTAGCTGCAGCTCCACCGAAGGTAGCAACGGAGGAAGCTGTAGATTAAAGAAGGTATATGTGTTTTTATCACCATGTCATCTGCCCCATCTGGCTACCACTGGCAAAGCTGCATGAGCTGGTGAATCGCAGCTACAGAATTTGCTCATGCAGACAACCAGGGCTTGAGCTTAGTTACAGATCGGGTCTGACGCTGGGCAGCTTGGATGTGGCCTAGGTCTGGGAACCAGCCCACAGAGGGGTGAGGGACAGAGATATACAATGAGAGTAAAAGAGGAAGAGATGCAACTATAAGGAACCCCCCACACACATACACACACACACACATACAAATCTTCCCGCTGGCTGACACATGGGATGTGGCCAGGACATTACTGTAAACCAATACATAGGGGGAATTTTGGGGTTGAAGATAATTATGAGTCATGCACCTTGGGCCTTTGGCTGTTCACATCGTTTCAAATTAATGAGCAATTAGGAAAATGCATAGGAATTCAGAGGAAATGGGGGAGTTGGGTAGGATTTTGCAAAGGACAAAGGCTGCCTGATTTTCACAGCGTTTCCTGCCTTGCCTCGTTATTGATAGCTCTTTGCATGGCCCGGATCCCTTTCCTCACACCTGAAAGCGCTTTACAAACAATTAATGAATCAAACCTCACAGCTTCCCCTGGCAAAACTGAGGCCCAGAGATGGGAGCTCACACAGTAAGAAAGTGGCCAGGGAGAACGGATTGGTTTGCGTCCTCACTCTGTCACTCACTACCAGAGCCCAGATGTGCCATACACCTGGCAGACAATCTCGAAAGCAGCTTTTATTTATTCATTTCAATAACCAGGATCTGACAGAGCTCTTTTCTGCCCTCTTAAGGCTCTGAAAAGTAACCTGCTTCCAAATTGTGACTGGGTAACTAGCTGCCAACTTCCATTCATTCAAAGAAATGTAACTAGTGCTTAATTTCCAAAATAAGTCCAGATACAGGCTACTGGAGCTGCCTGGATATGGCAAAATAGTGTCCCTTAGTGTCCTCTTATGTGGGTATTTCTGATGGTGCCTTTATTAAAAAGTTGTACCGGTATCCTGTGATATGGATTGAATCATACTGGTGCCATTACCACGCAGCCCTGCAGATTACGGTAGTATGCTCTTCGTGTAGGGGAATGTGTCACTTTCACTATGAACAATACAGCTGCAGCCTAAGGACAGACCACATGCCTGCTGAGTGTCTCTCCGTGAGTCAGAGGGACACGAATACACATTGCCGTAGGGGCATACCACTGTACTGTGAATCCAGGCAGGAGGAATTGCCGTAGTCAGCATGGTTCTGTGCTGGACACTTCATCCTGAAATGGCACGTTCCGTACCACCCTGCCTCCAAAATTAATTAAATGCTGGTTCTATCCAAAGCAGGGTGCAGGGCTCAAACTGGGTGATTCCCAATTATTTCTCATCAATCCCAGTAAGAATTCATCCATGGTGAAAAACTGGTGCATTGGGCCCAAAAAATGATATCCTGGCTCCTAAAGCAGGAAGCATTTGGGATGGGGCAACTTTTGCAATATTCTCTTGAAATCCCCACCGCGGATTTAGGAGTCTCGTTACTAACAGCGGTGACGTGACATAATTTTGTAGGTCAAAGTTTGCCATTGTGATAAGAGTGGAATAACCAACTCTCATGCTTCAGCGGGGCACAGACTGATCCCAGCAGGGTCAGGAAGGAATTGTGCACAAATGGCCAGGTACATTTTGTATGTGTGTGACACTTCCCCTGTGGCATCAAATATTAAGCATGGTTAGAGTCAGAGCACTGAATTAGATGGACCAGTAGGCTGATCCAACAGGGCAAATTCTGTGTTCCCATGTCTGTGGTGAAGTCCCAGCTCCGAAGTCGGTAGGTGTTTGAGAACAGGTTGAAATGAGCTCCCCAGTCATCTTCCCAGCTCTGTCATCTCCCCTCTCCGGTGTCTCAGGGCTGCTCCAGCCTGATGGATACGGGAAGAAACAAATTTCTCTTTCTGCTTTCCCAAGGAAATATTGGGGCTCCCCATCAATCCCTCTCCTCCCCACATGGCCGCCACCCTGTACAGCTTTTATAGCATTGCTGCAGAAGCAAACAGGTGCATTGTACAGCAGAGAGACTTGTGGCCCAGCCTGGGATGCTCTGAAGACGATCATCTCTGTGTGCGTGTATGACAGGAAAATTTAACTGTGGATAAGGGAGGAACCTGGTTGCTATACCAAACTGGTCTTCCTTTTCGGGGTCCTTGCACAAGCCCTCCATTGCCAGGAGAACCACAGTGTCGTGGGATGGATTTTGCCATGGCCCCGCATCTTTCTTGTGATCTCTCTGCTGGGAGCCAGATGGGAAGTTTCTTCCTCTCTCAGGGCTTCATCCGAGATGTTTTGCTGTAGTTCTTGGTGCTTCCTGGAAGGAGCCGGGGAGCCTCAGCATTCGAGGAGTCCTGACATCTTGACAGCAACGGGAACTCACCAGCTGTGGGGTTGTGCAACAAGAATTTGTGGTCAAATGGTATCCTCCTCTACTTCACGGTAATTGAGGTGACTCATGGGTAGAGAGCATTCACAGCCTATGAGAGATCCTAGAAGACGGTGCAGATGTGGGGCACTTCCCGGCTATTCGCGTTGCTGGACTCGAAAGCAGGGCTTCCGTTCAGAGAAAGGCGTTTTGGGCAAAGGGCCCATGGTAGCGTGGAAGAGGCACACCCTCTATGGGAAACGCTCCTTGCGCAAGGCGAGCCGCAGAGGAAGCAGAGGCCATGGGACCTGTGCCGACGTAGAAACACGGGGCGGTGAGGCACGAAGTGCTCATCAGATTGGGCAAATCTGGGAAGGCAGGCGCTGCCCCACCCCTGCACCCCCATAAAGCAGCTGAATCATGATGGAGAAGGGGGCTGCTTCCTGTTCGCACTCTTGAGCCTATAAGCCATCAACCCCCGGCCTGGGCACTCTTTCTGAGGTTCTGAAAGTTTTCTGGAGTTTCCCTTAAGACTTGCCCAAATCATATCCCACTCCATCCCATAGCCCTGTTGGAACACTGCTGGTGAGGAGCGAGTCACTTTCTCAGCATGTCCCACAACGCACCTCGACTCTTACAGCATCTGCAGTGCCAAACTGGGCCTCCCTTGAGCAGACACCAAAATTCACAGGCAAACCACACAGTGGCTTTCCAGGCACCCAAATGGGGGGAGCCCAACTGCATGATTGGCCCACGAGGAGCTAAACTCAGGCTGCTGATGCAGCCGGGGAGAGCCCTGAGCCATTAACTGACAAGGAAAGGAACCTGGTGCCTTGAGCCTGCGTTTCTCACGGAGTTTGCAGAGTCCCCAGGGAACATTAGGAAACTTTCCCCTGCCCTAACCACAGCACCTGCAAGAAGTTGGCAGCCCTGGGATTCCTGTAACACGGGTTTCTCATTGGCACCACGGCCGTGGCCACTGGCACAGGCTTGCCACCCGCATTAGCGACGGAAGCGTTAACAGCCAAAGAGCTGTGCAGGACGCTCCAGCGACCCATGGCTCTGACGCACTTCGGGGCCGGTGACGGAGGAAAAGGACGTCGTTAAAGAGTAATGGACCCTGGTCCGACCAGCAGCCCCGTGTGCGCCAAGAAGCTGTGGGTGAGCGAACACAAGGGCAGCAGGGGTCTCTCCAGTGACGGCGTTGGTGTGTTTGCAAGCTAGCAGAAACAGTGCCGGGACTTCGGTTTGCTCTCAGCTCTGACCTGACGAAGCCTGGGCTGGCCTCGCTCAGCCACTGCTATTCCCCTCCCGGCTGCACCCAGCTCTACACAAGGAAAGAAAGAATGGGGAATTCAGCTCCTTCTCCCCACTGCTCTCCACTTCAGAGAGCTCTCAAGATGGCTCAGCCACACATGGCGGGCGTCGCAAGAGGCACGTGAGAGTTTAGGAACTCTTTGGGTTGCATCTTGTAAACCCTGTTGGCTTGCCCAGAGGCACGTGCCTGCAAACTGGTCCCTGGTCTCTATTTAACCTTAGAAAGAAGACAAATAAAAGGGGAAACTATACAATAATGACTGGTCTAGAGAAGGTAGATTGGGAGTTAGCTGCTGTTCTCCCTGTCTCCTAGCACAAGAACAAGGAGACATTTCATTAAGCCAAAAGGTGGAAAAGTCATCACTGATCAAAAGAAATACTTTTTTTTTTCCACACTGTGTGCACTTATCCTGTGGAACTCATGACCACTGGATGTTGTTGAGGCCAAAAGTTGGCAAGTTTCAAAAAGGGATTAGACATTTATATGGATAACAAGAATATGGAAGGGATATCAAACCTCACGCTTCAGGCTTAAGCCGCTAGCTATAGAGATCAGGATAAGACTTAATGTGGGAGGCAGATTATCCCACATCTGCTACTGTGGGGTTCTTATACCATCCTCTGGTGCATCTGGTGCTGGCCACTGTCAGAGACAGGCTACGGTGCCAGATGGACCAGGGGTCTGATCCAGGTCTCTTGTTCCCGGGGCTGATGCCCAGGGCTGTGTCCTCTCTTGAAGAAGCAGCAAGTCCTGTTACCTAGTCGGAGAGTTTGACACCTACCCCATCCCCGGTTCGGATTCCTTCTGTGATAAGCCCCCACCAAGCCCCTTTTCCAGCACCAGACAATGTTAACTCAGATCTCATTACACAGAACTAAATGTCCTCACCAGATACAAGATGAGTTTGGTGCTGGCCATGTGGGATTTAGGACGCACTCTTTGTTGTATAAAGACCAGGAAGCGATTTGCACCGTCAACCTGGGATGTGTGAATGGATCAGAGCGTGCAGCTGGGTTACGATGGGGAAAGCACCCCAATGTTGTTAGCCCTGGGTAGCCGTGTTAGTACCACAGTGATCTGCAGGGATTGTGGGTGTGTCCCTCACTGGACAGACATGGGATGCTGTGAGAGTGCGGGCTGAGCCTGGAACAGACGTCCCTGATAAGCATGGGAAAACAATGAGGATCCAGCTGCCACGTGGGATCTACTATGAGGCTAGAGGTCTAGACTGTAGCTGATCATTAGCTCCCTGGCTGTTTAACTGACCTAATTATATCACCCAAACAAGCCGGGCTGGCTGTTTGGAGCCGGAGTCCCTAAGCATTGCCCTGCTGGGTTAACATTTAACTGCAATGTGCGTTGAGTGGTGGCATTATCCCCCCCCATGGCTCAGCAGAGGACACGGGTGGCTTCCGCTGGAGAATGAGATGTCGCAGGTAGTGCGGGGTTCCTGCTCTCTGATCCGAGTCAAAGGGCTGCGAGTGACGCTTCAGATAAACATCCCAAAGTTCAGATGTATCCCTAAACAAGGTGAGGCCCCCTCTCCCACTAGTGCCCCTGCCAATGGGATTTGAGCAGCCACGTTCCCAAGACAGCTTTGGAAATCTCAGCCATAATGCATTAGCACAGACACCTGTCAGCTCCAGGCCAACACTAGCATCTCAGCTCCAAGTCCAGAGCCTCGTGCCTTTTAGGGGTCTCTGTGCTGTTGAATCTCAGAAGGAGGGTGCAGAGGGAGAACCCCGCAGATTCTGTTGAGTGTTTTCTTGTAGGAGCAAGAGCAGCGCATTAGGCCAATAACTGTGTCATTTACCACCCTGGATTTGCCTTGGTGCCGTGTTGCTGGGACAGGACTACCACAGGGAGGACAGCGCCTGTTGAGATAACGTAACCCTCATTGTCTCTGTTGCAGACAAGAGCATTGTGGGAGCAGCAGAATGGCCTTGCCGGACACATTCCCATTCCAGATGAACCCTTTCCTGGTCTCGCTGGACACACGGACGTCTCTGACACACACCCACACTCTTTACTGTATGTAAGAACTTCTGGATTAACATCAAAACCAACGAAGAGTCCGGTGGCACCTTAAAGACTAACAGACTGGGGTGTTTTACCCATGAAAGCTTATGCCCAAATAAATCTGTTAGTCTTTAAGGTGCCACCAGATTCCTCGTTGTTTTTGTGGACACAGACTAACACGGCTACCCCTGATACTTGGATTAACATCGCCGCAAAACCACGGTCACGTCACATGCGTGAGCTGGCAGCAGTGTTAGAAAGGAATGACAACCTTGTGATTAAGGGACTTGGGAGATCTAGCTTCAGTTCCTGGCTCTGCCAATCCCTCCGTGCTTTAAAACAGGGCAAAAACAATCTTACCTCCCTCTTTGTCTCTGCTGCATGAGAAAGGTAGGAGGTCTGGTGCATTGGGCAGTAGAGTGGGATCGGGAGATTGGGGCTCTGTTCCTGGTGGTGCTACAGACTCCCTGCGTTTAAGGGAACCATTCAAAAGGATGGCCCCCCACCCTCCCCATTTCTTCGCAGGTGCAATTTACACAAGCATTTTGGCCCCTGCAAACTGAACATCCAGGGCCAATCGGCGCACTCACGCCTCTAACGCAATTGCAGGTGTGGCGTTGCCCACTCTTGCAATTTCATCACGAGTCTCGCGAGACTTGGTGTTGGTCGTAAAGTTCCAGCTGCTGGAATCAAGGGATTGCAGGAGACATTCAGCTTTCACTGCAGGAAGGAGTGGGGAGAGAAGACCTTGATGGAGCTACTATAAGGTGGGTGCATAACTGGTAGGAAACCGTTCCCAGAGAGTAGTTGTCAGTGGTTCACAGTCATGCTGGAAGGGCAGAACGAGTGGGGTCCCGCAGGGATCAGTTCTGGGTCCAGTTCTGTTCAATATCTTCATCAATGATCTAGATAATGGCATAGCAAGTACATTTATAATGTTTGCGGACAATACCAACCTGGGAGGGGTTGCAAGTGCTTTGGAGCAGAGGTTCTCAACCTTTTGCTTTCTGAGGCCCTCCCACCATGCTATAAAAACTCCACGGCCCACTTGTGCCACAATAACTGGTTTTCTGCATATAAAAGCCAGGGCCGGCATTAGGGGGGTAGCAAGCAGGGCAATTGCCTGGGGCCCCCCATGCCACAGGGGCCTCCACGAAGCTACATTGCTCAGGCTTCAGCTTCAGCCCTGGGTGACGGGGCTCAGGGACCGGGACTTCAGCCCCATGTGGTGGGGCTTCGGCTTTCTGCCCTAGGGCCCATCAAGTCTAATGCTGGCCCTGCTTGGAGGCCCCCCTGAAACCTGCTTGAGGCACCGTAGGGGGCCCCGGACCCCCGGTTGAGAACTACTGCTTTAGAGGATAGGATTATAATTCAACATGATCTGGACAAACTGGAGAAATGGTCTGAAGTAAACAGGATGAAATTCAATAAGGACAAATGCAAAGTACTCCACTTAGGAAGGAACAATCAGTTGCACACGTACAAAATGGGAAATGACTGTCTAGGAAGGAGTACTACGGAAAAGGATCTGGGGTTCATAGTGGATCACAAGCTAAACATGAGTCAACAGTATAACTCTGTTGCAAAAAAAGCAAACCTCATTCTGGGTGTATTAGCAGGAGTGTTGTAAGCAAGACACGAAAAGTCATTCTCCCGCTCTACACTGTGCTGATTAGGCCTCAACTGGAGTATTGTGTCCAGTTCTGGGCGCCACATTTCAGGAAAGATGTGGACAAACTGGAGAAAGACCAGAGAAGAGCAACAAAAATGATTAAAGGTCTAGAAAACATGACCAGTGAGGGGAGATTGAAAAAAATTGGTTTGTTTAGTCTGGAAAAGAGAAGACTGAGGGGGGACATGATCACAGTTTTCAAGTACATAAAAAGTTGTTACGAGGAGGAGGGAGAAAAAATGTTCTTAACCTCTGAGGCTAGGACAAGACGCAATGGGCTTAAATGACAGCAAGGGAGGTTTAGGTTGGCCATTAGGAAAAACTTCCTGTCAGGATGGTTAAGCACTGGAATAAATTGCCTAGGGAAGTTGTGGAATCTCCATCACTGGAGATTTTTAAGAGCAGGTTAGACGAACACCCAGGGCCAGCGCAACCATTTAGGCAAACTAGGCGGCCGCCCAGGGCGCCTAGTGGTTGGGGGTGCCTAAAAGCCTGCTCAGGCGAGGAGGTGGAGTGGAGGTGAGCTGGGGCGGGGGAGGGGGCACGGGGAGGGCCGCCCGCAGTAACGGGGGGGGGGCGCACAGGGGAACTGCTCCCCGCCGCAGATCACCTCCAGTCTCTGCCTCCTCCGCTGAGCACACAGCCCCCGCTCTAAGTCTCCTCCAATCGGCGCCGCAAGCCTGTGAGGGGAGGAAAATTAGAGCGGCGCCGGCGTGCTCAGCGGAGGAGGCGGAGCCAAGGTGAGCTGGGGTGAGCCAGGTGGGGTTAGCTGCCGCCGGGAGGGGGGGGGTTTAGCTGGGTGAGGGGGGGCGCAAGGTGGAAGTTTTGCCTAGGGCGCGAAACTTCCTTGCACCGGCCCTGCGAACACCTGTCTGCCAATAGCATGATTTTGGAGGAGATTTTTAACAGCAGATTAGACAAACACCTGTCTGCCAATAGCATGATTTTGGGGGAGCGGGGGGGGGGGGGTGGCTGACTGATGATTTCTGAGCATTCAGGGCTGACCGTGCAGCTGATGGAAAATAGATTGTAAACTCTCTGGGGAAAAGAGCGTCTTTTGGTCCGTGTTTGTACCCAGTGGGGGCCTGGTCTGTGTCTCCTTGCCGCTACCATGATAATAATTAATGATAAGTGGATGCTAGTTTCGCAGGGGCCCTTCCCCTCTGTGTGGCCCAGCTCAGCTGCCTTCTCTGGGCAGTGGGGCTGGCCGGGCTCGGCCCTTCCATGCCCCAAGTCACTTGGATGCTAAGGATAACGCCCCATGGAAACAAATGCCTAAGAACAGCAGCCCATGATGGACCACTTACCTGCCCCAGGTGAGCAGGGCTAGGCTCCTCCCCCCGGAGCCCATCCTCCAATGGGAGCAGCAGGTTGGCCCCGCCTATCCAATCAGGGGGCGGGGGCGGGGGCGGCTCAAGATGGCTGCGTCCAGGCAGCCGCCTTTCTGCCACGTGGAGTTCGGCGGGGCGGTGGCTGCCCGGGAGCCGCCGGAGGCTGCCCCCGAGGGGCTGGAGGCCGTGTTCCCCCGGGAGGTCGGGCTCTTCGCTGACGCCTTCCCCGAGGAGACCCGCTACGGCTTCTGCGGCCACGTGTTAACCATCGCCCAGCACCACGGGGCTCGGCTCGGGGTGGCAGCGCCCGTCTGGGAGGCGGTGAGGGTCAGGGGGCAGAGGAGCCCGGTGGGGGGGGGGGAGTGGGGGGGGGGGGGTGGGGGGGGGGGGGGAAGTGGGGGGGGGGGGTTGGGGGGTGGGTGCAGGGGGGGGGATGGATGCCCTAAAGTACAGGGGGAGGATGAGCTGGGAGATTAGGAGGATCTGGGGAGGGCTGGCTTGGAGGTGGTGAGAGCAGGGGCGGAGGGGTCGAGGGGGAAAAGTTAGGATGTTTGGCAAGGAGGTGGGAGGAGCTGGAACTTGGGAGTTGGCTGGAAACCTTTGAGCTCTGGGGCTGGGGCATCCCATAGCACATGGAGCTGGGGCTGGTGGTGGCTGTGTACAAAGTGGTGTCCCCCCCCCCCCCCAGTGCCTGTAGGGTGTCTTGGTGCTCCATTCACGGGGAGTGGCTGGTTCATCAGATAAGGTGGGGGCTCTCTGTGCGGCTCAGGAGATGTCCCTGGCCTTGGGAAGCTGTAGCCTCTCAATTGTTCCTCTACCCCAGAATTCCTGTTCTCTAGCTGCAAATCCCATCCATTTTAGGAGCTTCTGTGGAAGATCAGACTCGTGGCCCATCTAATTCAGAATCCCATCTTTGTCAGTGGCCAGTACTTCAAAGACAGGTGCAAGAAGCCCTGTAACAGGTCATTAAGAAATAACCAGCCTGGAGGGGAAGTTTCTCCCTAAATCTGCCAATTAAGAGTCAGTGCAGGAGGATCTGTCTCCCTTATGCTTTTGTTTTCCTGTCTTGTATATCACCGGATGGCCTCGTTCTCCACCTGTCCGTCTGCTCTTCTCATCTCTGCGCCGAAGGCTCTAACCCTGTGTAAATATTTTGAGAAGCAGAAGCTCAACTTCTGGGGCAAGAAGGTGATTGAGCTGGGCGCTGGGACAGGCATCGTGGGCATCCTTGCCACCCTGCTCGGTATGTACAGTTGCTTCACAGCGGAGCTGAAACATTGGGAGAACAGGGGGGCAGTCATGCATCTGATCTGTGACATTTCTAATCTACCTATCACCATAGTGTCTAACCACCTAAATGGGACCTGATGCGGACGCGCTGTACAGAGAGACCTGTTGAGGTTTTGTAACTGGCCTGCTGGCGACAGTTCGCAGGTGTGCCCAACTTTGCTTATCTCAAGATGGCATCAGCAGCTTAGTGAAAGTCCAAGGGCATCATCTGCTTACAGCGTGGCAAAGATAACAGCTGTTCCCCTATTTAGTACAGCTTGTAGGTTAAAGAGGAGGGCAGCTGCCGGCTCAGTGTGCTGGGCCTCCCCCTAGCCCTGCATTAGCTGGTATGTATAGCCAGCCTGGGGATGGGAAATATGGATCTGTTGCATGGTCATGGATCCAGGAAGCCAATGAAAATCCTGCAACATCTGGATAATGCGTACTGGGAGGGTTGGATTCTCCTCCTAACCAACATCCATGCCTTCTGGGTTGCTCTTGTCTTTTCCAGGAGGAGATGTAACCATCACAGATCTCCCTCTGGCTTTGGAGCAGATACAGGAGAACGTCCATAGGAATGTGCCTGCAGAACATTTGGCTCGGGCCAGAGTTTGTGCTCTGGCTTGGGGTCTGGACCATGAGGAGTTCCTGAGAGACTACGACTTCATCCTGGGTGCAGACATAGTCTATCTGAAAGATACGTACCCCATGCTCATCAGGACCCTCCGGCACCTCTGTGGCCCTCATTCAACCATCTACCTGTCTTCCAAAATGCGGCAGGAGCACAGCACGGCTGTGTTCTACGAGGCGCTGCTCCCGCTGCACTTCACTTCAGAACTGGCCTATAGGGATGAAAATGAGAACATTAACATCTATAGAGTCACCAGCAAGCAGAATAGCTGAGGTTAGGGAAGACCTTTCTCCCTGGCTGGAAAGGGACAGACCCAACATGGCCTTTGGCTTTTCCAAACTGAGAGCTATGATCCCAGCTGAGTGAGCCACCAGCAGCCAAAATGGAGCACGCAGTGTGGGTGCTGACTTTGCCTAGTTGAGGCAGATTCCTCCTTTCTGCCAGCAATGTGGACCCAAGATGTTACCACCACCACCACCACCCTCCAACCTGGGGAGAGAAGCTGGGTTTTAGCTTTTCCCCAGACCTGGAGACAGCGTTTCTTGCCGTCAGTGGAAGTTCTAAAAGCAAAGATCTTTAAGAGGATGGCTGTTTTAGGCCCATCCCTGGAACCCTGGCCTTCCAAGCCAAAAGGTCTTCTGCCACTGAAGCAGGCCCAGTGACTTGAAGCAACCATCAAGCGCATTAAATGTCTCTTAAGAGACACCATGGTGCCTTGTTCCTATAATGTGGCTAAATATATTTTTTTCATAACTTTTCATATTTGAATTAAAGATGGATTTCATGTGTCACTTCTCCTTGGGAATGGTGAAGGGGAAAAAAGAGTTAAAATCAAACTGTAAATGACTACAACCTATTTTGTACACCTGCACCCTGTCTTGGGTTAGGCTTTGGAGCCCTAGCTGGCAGTGCAGCTCTGCTTATGCGCCGGACACATACCTTCTCTTGAGGTAATGAAGGCTCTCCCTTGGGTTTTATTTAAGTAGAAATGGATGTGTGAGCGCTCAGCATCTTAAATGTTGCAGGCGCTAGAGGCTGCCCATGCTGTGGGAACCACCCCCGGCCTCTGCCCCAGGCACAGCCACTTTCTGCGGAGGAGGGAGGGAGGGAGGGGCACTTCCTTGGCTGCTGATCAGTGTGTCAGCTACCCCTGTGTACACCCTTCACTTTTACCCAGCAGGGGCTGTGACTATACCGCTGGATGCTTTCCAAGTGCTGATACCTCCCTCGTAACTACATCGCAATGTTCCCTTCCGGGAGAAAGCCTTGGGGCTCCGTTGAACAGGCATGTCCGTATGTACAGGAGAGGGGTTTTGCCAGAAGGTACCCGGGAAGAGGCGAGAGGACTTGCACTGATTGGGAAAGGTCCCTCGCTTCTGCTCTGCACCCTGAGTGTGTTACACGGGGCCGCTATGACTCCAAGGGGGCAATGAGCAATTGGCCCACAGCGCAGTATGGGCTTGGCTTTACTGCCTCCTCCCGTTCTATGGGGTAGTGGTCAGGAAGGGGAGAGCGCAGGCTCTAGGATAGGGCCGCAGGACGCCTGGGTTCCATTCCTGGCTGGGGGAGGGGAGGCAGGACGCCTGGGTTCCCTAGGTGGGAGGGGCATGGGCTGGAGGTATGGGGGGGGGGGGAAGGGTGGCCTTGGGGGGGGGGGGAGAAATGCCCAGGAGGTGGGTTGTCCCGCCCTCCCTGCTCCAGCAGCCAGCCAATGAAACGGCTCGTTCCTTCCCCCGCCTCCCTGCCATTGACTTCTGTCGTCACCCTCTGCGACGGCCAATCGGCTCCGCGAGGGTTTCCGGCGGAGGAGGAGGAGGCGCGGGTGGGGCACCCCTTGCGCACGCGCCCGTGGGCTGGCTGCCGACGCCGGCGCCTATAGGCTGCGCGGTGTGTGACGTATAACGTGCGCGCCGTGGCGTCCGGCCCCGGCAGGGAGCGGGGATGCAGAGGGCGGCGCTGACCGGAATTTGCGGCCTCCTGCGCGGGGGGGCCCGACCGGGGCCGGTGAGGGGGGCAGGGGGGATAGGCCGGGGTTTGCCCTCCCCCCCCGGGGAGCTGGTCCCAGCCCCATGGCTTCCCTGTGCGCCCCCGTGCCCTCGGCCCCTCCCGTGGAGGCCCTGGGGGGGGGCGGAGCAGGACGCCTGGGTTCCCTCCTCAAACCCACCCCCCCGGACTCGGGGTATGGGGCTCGCTTCCGCCCTCCCGAGCCTGGGGCACGGTGACACACACACACCCCTTCCCCAGGTGAGGCGGCACTGGGAGACCCCTGCGGTGAGGCGGCCTGGTGCTGGCCCGGGGAGGCCGTCACTGGAGCCAGGTGCTGCCCCAGCCCAGCCCGAGGGCCTTGTGCGGGCTCCTCCAGTCGCGGGGTGTCAGCCTGTGCATACACTCGCAGCAGGAGGCAGTAAGGAGCATGAAGCCAGTGGGAGCAAATGAGAGGAATGGGTTACATAGCAGGGGGCTGAGCTAAGTTAATGCTGAGATAGACAACAGGGCTGGGGGTTGGTCACCCCCAGCGCAATCATTCCCAGCCTGAGGCTGTTCCTTACCCCTTTCTTCAGCATCCAATGGGCCTCTCCTGCATGGGACTTCAACTTTTATCTTCTCCCCGCCAGCAGGTCGTTTCCTGGCAGCTGGTTTGTCTCTTTCACACTGGTCTCCGTGCCTTTGCGGCCGATAAGGAGCTGCTGGTGAAGCTCAGGAGGAAAACCGGTTATTCCTTCGTGAATTGTAAGAAAGCCTTAGAGAAGTTCAGTGGCGACTCCAAACAGGTGAGAGCTGCTTGAACGTCACCCTGACCTTGCACTGAATTTCAGTGGGATTTGGGTACCTGACTCCCTTAGGTGTCTTTCAAAATGTCAATCTGAGTGAGTTGAGACTAGAATTCCTACTTGGGTGGGGGGAGGGTGGTGCACTGCATTCAGGTGTATAAAAACAAAGGAAGGATATATTTAAAACCAAGCGGTTCCTCTTACTTACCTCAGTCCATACTAAAGGAGATGGTGCATAGATACCAAGGCAATAGGTTTCATTGCGTTTCTGTTGTAGTCATTATGTAGGATTCTCTCCAACGGGCATTGATCATTGAAGGCTTGATTTTTAAAAAGGTCTGGATAATGTTGTGATCTCTATAGCTGTACAAGCTGACACTGAAAGAAACATGGGGAATTTAGTTTCCTGCTCTCAAGGCATAAGTAGATCAGCGACAGAAGGTCAGAAAGACGACATCCCTAATACATAATGCCTGGAAATCCACCCAAAACATATTGCCAAACTCATTAATGTCATCCTCACCCCCATGATCACCCCATTTAACAACACTGTCCAAACCAGGGGAACAGCCATGGGTTCTGGTGTGGCTCCCCACTTTACCAACCTCTTCATGGACCGTCTCAAGGAAGAATTTCTGGAAAAATGCACCATGAAACCAACAAAATATCTGAGATACTTCAATGATATTTTCATCCTCTGGGCAAAGATCTAAATTCCCTTAATTTCCACCACAACTTCAGCAACCACCACCCATCCATCAAACTCTCTAGAACGCACCCACACGGACATCAGCTTCCTGGACACCACAATCCGCGTCAACAATGGGATCCTACTAACAGCTTTATAGAAGAAGCCACTGATCACCATGCAACGCAACCACTGCAGACACACCAAAAAATCTGTTATCTACAGCCAAGCACTCCGTTATCACAGAATTTGCTCCAACGAGAAAGTCTGGAATACACACCTAAACACACTTAAAGTTGCCTTCGCTAAACAAGAACACTCCCCCAGCAAAGTAGATCGTATCATGGAAAGGGACATCCAGATACCCTGGAAGAACCTGCGTCAATACATGAAAAAGAAACCCACTGACCTCACCTCCCTAGTTGTCACCTACTACCCCACACGGGAACCACTCTAGGTTATCATCAAACAAGTACAACCCATACTTGATGGGGACCATGTCCTGAAAGAAATGTTTCCTGAACCCCCTCTTCTGGCCTTTAAACAACTCCCAAGCCTTGCCAAACTCATCATCAGAAGCAAGCTCCCCACAGACCAGGGTGGATAAATATCAATGATTTAAAAAAAAAAAAATCCTTTTTTTTTTCATTTAAATTGGATTTTTTGATAAGTTTTTTTTCCCTCAAAAAGCATCTAAAGATAGTTTTAATTAAGATACATTATAGCTCAAAGATATCTCATCGTGGAATAGGGATTATAAATTCTAATTCTATAGTGAGACAATATATTCATGTAATGTTTAAGAAAAGTTTTGTGAATGAGCTCCAATAGTTCATGGATTAGGGATCCATACAGATTAGGCTTCTGTATAGATTATTTAGGTTAATCTTTCTATCTACCCAATGGGACTCAGTGCTCAGTCTAAAAGATACCATCAGAGATGCTTAGTTTTGCAGTTCTCAGACTATGGATTTGTGTCTCCAGAGATAACATGCTTGTTAACAGGAAAAATGTTTTTAAACAAAATAAATATATAGAGGTGAGAAATAAGACCTCAACGCTTTTGTTCCTCTGCAAATTTGTGTACACAGAGTCAATCTCTTACCTCTCTCTAAAATACAAAGTTTCAAAAAGTTCAATGAATAGAAGATGGTTCGGGGCGGGATAGATCTGGACAAGGAGAAGAAGTCTGGAGATAAATGTGAGAAGGGAGGGACAGGCAGAGAAACAAAAGTGAAGCTGTTTGAGCAGCGTATTCCAGAATGCACTTTTATGTAGAAATCCATGATTGAATAGAGTCTTCCTGACTAGTGATTGAAATCAATTTGATTTAAATCAAATCCACCCTGCCACAGACCAGGACACACCAACTCAAAAGCACCACCAGACCCTGCCAGAACAACAGATTCTAAACCTGCAGATACATCTCCACTGCTACAGTGATCAACACTCCCCAGCATACCTTTCAAGATTCACGGGTCCTACATATGCCTATTGCAACATGTGCTGTACCCCATCCAGTGCATCAAGTACCCCACTAACAACTAGATGGGTGAAACCAATCACTCAGCTCTTGAATGAATTCACCCAGAAAAATGGTATACAACAAAAGCACCGTATCACCTGTGGGTGAACACTTCACAAAGTGATTACTCCATATCTGATCTTTCAATACAGTCCTCAAGAGAAACCTGCCCAACACCTTCAAAAGGCAAGCCTGGGAACTGAAATTCATAACTCTGCTAGCCACCAAAAGCCATGGACTTACCAGAGATGCTCATTGCAACAATTTGTAACACACCTCACTGCTACTACTCTTAATTGCCCACTTAATGGGCAGCAGGTTTAAAACAAACAAAAGGAAGTTCTTCACACAGTGCACAGTCAACTTGTGGAACTCCTTGCCTGAGGAGATTGTGAAGGCTAGGACTATAACAGGGTTTAAAAGAGAACTGGATAAATTCATGGCTATTAGCCAGAATGGGTAAGGAATGGTGTCCCTAGCCTCTGTTTGTCAGAGGGTGGAGATGGATGGCAGGAGAGAGATCACTTGATCATTACCTGTTAGGTTCACTCCCTCTGGGGCACCTGGCATTGGCCACTGTCAGACAGGATACTGGGCTGGATGGACCTTTGGTCTGACCCAGTACGGCCATTCTTATGTTCAAACCCTTTATGCATAAGAATCTAACCCCCAATTGCCCACTTCATTTCAAGAGATCACCTCCAACATGCAATCTGTCCCAACTTGTATTTAGCTCAGACGGTCTGCTTTCTTTCCTAGACCTAAAGAAGAGCTCTGTGTCGCTTAAAAGCTTGTACCTTCCATCAACAAAAGTTGGTCCAATAAAAGATATTACCTCGTCTCTCTCATGTCCTGGGACCAACATGGCTACAAAGGCACTGTAAATAATCATCCCAAGTGGGCCAGCACCACACAGTTGGTCAGTGTCATGTTGGCTTGGGTTTCTTGCATTTTTTTGGAACTATTAGGACGTGGTCTGACCATTATGGTCTCTCCTATGAGGCAACTTTTCCACTTTCAGTGTTACAAAACTTAGGTCAAGCAGAGAGTTTGGTCTCTGAACTGAGTTTTGTTGGGTTCATCTTCTTGGTTTTGTCTTTAAAGGCTGAAGCCTGGCTGCATGAGCAGGCCCAAAAGGAGGGATGGAGCAAAGCTTCCAAACTGCAGGGCAGGAAGACAAAAGAAGGCCTTATCGGGCTGCTGCAGGAGGGGAACGCAGCAGTGATGGTGGAGGTAAGCTCCTCCCCTAGTGTGTGAGGGACCCTTTCCTTGGGATGGAGTAAGTCGTATTAACCTGGTAGCTTCCCCGTCCCTTGAGCTGGCCTGTGTGCATACATTCAAATCTTGCAGCTGTGAGTTGAACTAGGTTAAAATATGAAATAGACAAATCGGCCTAGTTAAATCCTGATTAACAGAGAATGTCTGGCATGACTGATACCACATGGATTCCTTTTCACTGTAGGACTGACTGAGGGTTTGTTTATTACTATTCTATTTAGAAACAGAGTCACAGGCAGTTCCTGCTCTGAAAAGGTGGAGGGCTTATTTCTGTCCCATCGGGTTGCTAACTTCCCTGACAGCAGCTCTGACTGCCGTAACGGCCACCCCTTAAGTGGAAGGGCAGCGGTCAGACAATGACTTCAGAATAATCAGCTGTTTCTCTCTACCAGGTGAACTGCGAGACAGACTTTGTGGCCAGAAATGTCAAATTTCAACAGTTAGTTCAACAAGCAGCAACTGGGACAATGTTCCACCATCAAGGCGCTAAGGACCAGTTAACCACATATATCAAGGTAAGTGAGATCTATCTAAAGTACTTATCCTCCCCATCTGACCACCTCTCTCTCTTTAATATATATTTTCCTCCCAACACCTCCGTGAGGTAGGGAAGTGCTATTGAGACACAAAGATATGGTGGCCTTGTCTGCACTTTGCCAATATAGCTCTGCTGACAGAGCCCCCTAGTGGAGACTCAGCATAGGCCGACAGAAGCACACTTCTATTAGCACAGTTGTGTCTACATCATAGAATATCAGGGTTGGAAGGGACCTCAGGAGATCTATCCAACCCCCTGCTCAAAGCAGGACCAATCCCCAGACAGATGTTTGCCCCAGATCCCTAAATGGCCCCCTCAAGGATAGAACTCACAACCCTGGGTTTAGCAGGCCAATGCTCAAAGCACTGAGCTATTGGGACTTTGATGTTACAACTATGTTGTCTAGGGGATGTGACTTTTTTTCACACCAACATAGCTATGTCAGCAAAACTTTGAGTATAGGTTTAGAGCAGATCTACACTAGAAAATTAGCTCGACCCAGCTACTTCGCTCAGGGGTGTAAAAACCCCACTCCCCTGACAGGTCAGCTTAACTATGTCGAAGGCCCGTGTAGCCAGCGTTAGGTCGACAGAATAGTTTTTCTGTCGACCTCGGTGCCGCCTCTTGGGCAGGTGGATTTACTACGTCAAATGCATCTCGCTGAAGTGGAATTCTCGCTGACGCTGGCCTGACTAAGACGTCCTTCCCAATCATGCGCATTCGGCCAAGCCACGTTGCTGGGATATGTCCCAGCGAAGCAGCTATCCCACCTCAAAATTCTTGTTTGAATTAGGGGACGTGAGGACGTGTTGGAGGAATTTGTTCTGCGTAATCTCCAATGTGTAGAAGTCGATTGACTAGGAGGTCATCTGGTGGTGCTGTGTGAGGATACACCGCGTGAGGCATCTCTTGGAGTTGCTGGGGGGGGGAGGCTACCGCTCTCCCAGAGTCAGGGGGCTTGCAGCGTAATCCGTTGTCTCTCGTCTCTTTCAGCGTTTCATGAAGGCAGCTGAGCTTTCTCAACTGCGGACCGGGCCTGCTGGATGTTTGCTCAGTGACCAGCTCGCTCTAGCTATAGGTGGGTGCTCTAGTACCAGCTGCCGGTTAGAAGATAGAAATCAGGGAGGCGATTGTGCGGCTTCCGTCAGCCTTGTGCGGGATTGACGGAGAAACCCCTTCCGCTGGGAGGGTTCCGCCTTGCGTTCACGGGGCTGGCTGCCATGAGTCTTGTCTGTTTCCAGCCTCGGCTTGTGCCGATGCCTCTGACAGCACTGAGGCTTAACTGGGGACCATTAAATTCTGTGACCTGTCCTATAACCACTCTCAGGCATTCAGAAGTAGTACTGCTGCAAAGTAGTTCAGAGGGAGTTTTCTGATGTGGGGCATCCCTTTAGGCTACTGCAATGTACTGTCATTCTAGCATTTCTAATAAGCAGTGAGCTAACCAAGCTCTCTCTTACAGAAAGGGCTTTTCTGTTTTTTTAAATGCAGGGGAGAGGGTCAGATACTGTGGGGACAGGCCTAGTACCTATATTGAGACAACTCTCCAGCCTTACAGTCCTTGAGCAGCAAAACTGCCAAGGAAACTGACATCTCAAAGGTGGGGCGGGAGAGGGCAGAAAGCGACAGCAAACGGCCCTGCCCCAGAACACTCAGCCTGATCTGTACCTTTAAAAGTGAAATAAGACCTGTTCTTGTTTTGGGTTTCTAAAGGTAAACTCGGGGAGAACATGGCTATCACGAGGGCTGTCTGGGTGGCCGTGCCAGCGACCTACTACATTGGCTCTTACGTCCACGGGGCGCTGCCAGCGGATAATCCCGCCCTCACTAACATGGCGCTTGGGAAGTATGGTGCCTTAGTGATCTGCCAAGCCTCTGACCAGAGCCAGAAGTCAAACCTTGCTGATCTAGGCCGGAGGCTGGGTCAGCATGTAGTGGGAATGGCCCCTCTGTCGGTGGGATCTCTGGAGGATGAACCTGGCGGAGACACGGAAACCAAAATGCTTGCCCAACCTTTCTTGCTGGACCCCAGCATTACCCTGGGCCAGTACGTGCAGCCCCAAGGTGTGTCTGTGCTGGACTTCGTGCGGTTCGAGTGCGGAGAGGACCCTGAGATACCAGAAGCGGAGCAGACGCAGCAACGTCTCACACAGGAAGAAAACGCTTCGTAATCTCACGTCTGCGGCCGTGGGCCGGGCGTTTACATATCGGATCAGTAAGGAAATAATGATGAGACGGGATCAATAGTGAATTAATCTCACATGTGCTGGACATTTAATACAGGGAACTTTTTTTGCAAAGCATTAAAGGACCTTGGTAACTGTCCTGTACTACGCCTATGAGGGCATTTTATATAAAATGGGCTGGCCTGTTTGTTTGTAGGGAAGTCAGCAGGGAGCGTTGGATCTCGGCTGATGCACGGACTGCTGGAGTCTATATTTAAATAATCTTAACCCTAGGGGGCCAGGATAGAGACCCGCTGGGGTTTAACCATTTAGACCAATATCCATCCACTGATCCCAGACTCTCCTACTCTTAAGCTACTCCCACAAAACCAGACTAGCCCCTTCACTCACATCCCCTCCCCTGGACAATAACAGTGTAGGGCAGCCAGCTAGCAGTGCTGCGGGGGTGTTGCCTTATGTTGCTTAGACCCACCCGAAGAACAGTTCCTTCCCCTGGGCACACACTATCCTGCCAGGAACCGAGTGATGTCTCAAGGGGCACAAGCTGTTTCTTCAGCAGGTGTAGCAGACCAGGGACATGTACGCTGCCCACTAGGAGCAAGGCCCCAGTGCTTGGCTAGCGAGCTGGAGAAGCTTCCACTTTGATTCCAGCCCAAACAGTAGTGAGTATTTGGCCTGTATGCAGGACTACCACCTTCCTCTTCAGCTGGCTCCAACCTGTGATAAAGGGGCCATGACCTTTGCCTGGAGGAAATTGTTTCAGCCTGTAATAGATCTCTGGCCAGGTGTGTCTCTGCTACAGCCACTCCCCTGGAGACAGAGCTGCAGTGCACGAGGGTGCATTTTGAGACATTGCTGCATCCAATCAAGGGGGAGTCTGATCAGTTACCGGCTGCAGCTGTGACACCTCACAGCCTTGGGGAGCTTGTAACTTGGTGACTCAGTTAAATGCCTGGCTGCTGAGGTGTAGCAGTAGGCTGGGATTTGTGGGTCTTGATTCTGTTTAAGACTCAACATGGACAGAGGCAAGACTAAAGAAATGGGGGTAAAGAACTTTTTGGCAGGTCCTAGGAGAAATCCACCTGGGCACTAGGGAATTAAGTGCAGGCCGCAGCACTGGTGGGTATCGCTCACACAGATTTGTCCACCCAGCTTGCTTGGTAGTAAGCATTCAGGCACAACATCTAGTTCATATGATACATCTTTATTTTTAAAAAATGACCCAGGCGGGGAGGTTACAGGCAGAAGATGTGCTAGAACTGGCCCTTCTACTGTTCGCAAACTAGCATTACCTGCGTGAGGTGTTCCTCTGGAGAGGAGATGCCAGCAGGTACAGTTGTCCTGCCAACAGCACTAAAGGTTGGAGACAATTGCTGAAGTTTGAAAGCCGGAGCTAGTGATACGTAGTATTTTGTTTTCCAGCCTCCTGCGCTTGGCCGGCCGGGGGAAGCTGAAATGCAGCCCGCATGCCTGGCTGCACTGCCACAAAGGAAATGACATTAAATGTGTATAAAAAGCTAAACTATCAGCTGATCGAATACACTTGCAAGAGTAAAAACCACCCCCCGCCCTCTCCTGTCCCTTACTGCATCGGTCCCAGGTGTAGTATAGCCCCGGTAAGCCAGAGCCCACCCCTATGATGTGGGGCTCTGGATGTTCTCTGCCTGTTGGCGGGGCGTGCCATTCTCTTCATTAGAAGAGCCCTTTTTCTTTCTTCAAGTTGATCTGCTTCCAGCTGGGAAGAGCAGCAAATTCCTCCCGCCCGATTCCAAACACAGCCACAAAGTCACTTTCGGAGAGGTAATTCTGGCAGAGAAAAGGCCGGGCAGATTAGCAGGGGTGGGGTGCGGTGCGGCGCAGTGGCCGCGGGAAGGTCATTTTGGAACCTAAGGGGGCGTAGCTAGGTAGGAAGGGAGGCCGGGCTGCTTTTCCGTAGAGCCGAGGGGGCGCTGGGCTGGGACTCGGGCTCCGGCAGCGGAAAGCCGGGGCTGCAGACAAGACAATTACTAAGAGGGGACAGAAGTTCATTGACTCAATGGAAGCCCAACAACCTGCTGGAACAGCCACTCCCAGGAGGTAGCAAGAGCCAGTGCAGTGGGTACTCGCTTCTCCCCCCTAGGCCTCGCCAATAAACCCTCAGCTCCTCCAGGGTGCTGCCGGCGGGAGGGAAGGTTTTCAGGGCTGGATTCCCAAAGGGGTTTAGGTGCCTGTTGAAATCAGTGGGAGTTGGGGGGCTAAAGCCCTGCAGGCTCTGAGCCCAAGCGCCTGGTCCCCAAAGCTCACCTCTTTCTTGGCTGGGTCTACGTCTCCAGGCAGTTCCTCCCTCTGGTTGGTTAGCACTTCTAGAGGGTAGAACTGAGCCACGCCAGCACTCTGGGCCCCAGGGCCGGGAGAGAGAGCTGTCCCGTTCAGATCCTACGCAGGAGAAACACCCCGGAGCACGTCAAGTTCGCTCGCTCAGGAGAGGCATGCCCCCTCTCTGCTGAGACTTTGGTCCTAACTCAGTTAAGGGGCTGCATGAAAGAGCTCCGCGGTCTAGCTGTTCTTGCTGGGATCCCCTCAATTGCATTCAGTCTCCCTGCAGGTCCCCTTACAGTTTCACGTAGCTACACGATCCCATGGCACCTGTACCCAGAAATGGGCTCTTTTTGCTATGCACTGTTAAACCGCTGTTGTGTTCTATCCCAGAGGTGGCTGCATTTCTCTGGCAGGGGAAAGCGTTCCTACATGTGCCATTTGCAATGTGCTTTGGGATCTCTCTAGTTGGAAGGTGCTAGGTAAACGTAGAGGGTTGTTGCTTCAGCTCTCTGAGCACAGCCGTTTGTCTAGGCGCTTAGGGGCTGATTTGTAGCCGTTGTGAGGAGATTAATGGGAGCGGCAGGTGCTCGGCGCTTTAGCCTGGCGGGTGGCTGCCCAGCACAGGGTCTTGCAGGAGAAGGGCAGGAAAGACTCAGTGGATTGGGCACGTAGGAGAGATCGCCCACCACCTAGCTATAAGTTGTAAGTATGGGCACAGTGGGGGCAAGGAGAGACCAGTTAGGGGCGTAGCAGCGTGCAGATTCTCTATTTGACTCCCCAGAGGGCCAGACACCTGCTAACCTGGCAGGAGGGGACATGTCCCACCCCACGCTCTGCAGCAGGGGGAAGACGTGTGGGCAGCTTGCTTCCTAGAAGTCCTCCCTATCTTTGGCCACCTGAGCCGAATCCCATCCAGTTCCGGCCGCCTCCCTCCCACCCCGCGCCACAAACACAACTCACGGCTGTGATCCTGACAACGGCACAAGCATCTCCCAGCTCCTCCTTCAGCTGCTCGTAAGTCTTCCCTTCCTGGAAGGACACAGAAAGCGGAGAACCCCATTAGCCATGGTTATAGCAACAACGGGGGGTGGAGTCTTGCCCTGTTCACGGGGAGGTGCCCCAAGTGGGTGCAGAACTGCCCAGCTGTTGCCGTAGCAGAGCGGGGAATGCCTGCGGTCAACCTGGGAATGCAACTAGAGGAGAGAGCAGCTTGAGTGAATCCCTTGTCAGCGAGTCTCCAAAGCCCGAAGGCCCATTGTGATCATCTAGTCTGACCTGTAACAGGCCAGAAAACTGCCCCAAATAATTCCTAGAGCAGATTGTTCAGAAAAACGGCCAAGCTTGATTTAAAAACAGTCAGTGAAGGAGAATCCACCATGACCCTGGGAAATGGTTCCAGTGGTTAATTACTCTCCCCATTAAAAGCTTTTGCCTTATTTCCTGTCTGAACATGTCTAGCTTCAGCTCCCAGCTGGTGGATCGTGTTCTACCTTTCGCTGTTCGAGTGAAGAGCCCGTGGTTAAATATTCGTTCCCCACGTAGCTACTTAGACGGCGATAAATAGATTGAGCTCTTTGAGTCTATCACTACAAGGCAGGTTTCAAATCCTTTCATCATTCGCGTGGCTCTTCTCTGCCCCATCTCCAATTTATCAACATCCTTCTTGGATTGTGGGCACCAGAACTGGACCCAGGATTCCTGCCGTGGTCGCACTGGTGCCAAATATGGAGGCAAAATAACTTCTCTCTCCTACTCGAGATTCACCTGGTTATGCAGCCCAGGATCCCATTAGATCTTTTGGCCACCGCATCACATTGGGAGCTCATGTTCAGCTGGTTGGCCATCATGCTCCCCAGGATAGAGTCCCCCACACTGTGGGGATGGCCTACCTTCCTTGTTCCTAGATCTTTACATTTAGCCGTATTAAAACGCATGTTGTTTGTTCGCACTCAGTTGACCAAGCGCTCCAGGCTGCCGGAAATGAGTGACCTGTCCTCTTCTCTGGCCCAGCCTTATTCCTTATGTTGCCTTGACTTTCTCCTCCCCTCCTTACATTCTCCATCGTTCCCATGCGAGTGAGAGGGGAGAAGAAACTGGAGACTTGAGTGTGGAGATCAGCCAGGCCTCCAGCCTCCGGAGAAAGGCAGTGGATACTGGGCAGCGGACTCCCCTGTGTGCCTTCAACAATCTCCCCGTTGGGCTCCTTATCAGCAACCACAAAGCCCTCACTGGTCCCTGCTAGTCTAAGGCTCCGTTTCCTTTTCCCCATCTGCTCAAGGCCAGGCCCTGTGTTAGCAGAGAGGAGAGGCAGGTGCCCCGGACGGTGCACTCTGATCCCAGAGCAGCAGATGAGCATGAGAAACCCGGTCCCGTCTCCCGGCTGGAGCCGCCCGCTGCACTCTCCCACCAGAATGCTGTGCTCAGGCTTCCACCTTATTTATACTCACGCTCCATTTGTGTGGGTCCCAGGCTACGAACCACCCTGTGAAGGTGGGGGGCTCAAAGCCCTGCTTGACCACCAAGATGGGCGTGTCAGTGTCTCGCCCGCTGGGGTGGGTGTGGAGATATTCCCAAGCAGTGGCCAGCGCTGCCTCCTTCTCCGTGGCGTTAGCGTCCGTCCCGAGCCACAAGAAGACCTGCAAGGGGAAAAGTCTCACTGGTCAGTGGAACGCAAATTAGCCAGGCACGGGAACGTAGGGTTACCATCCGTCCGTATGTCCCCGGACATGTCCGGCTTTTGCGTCTCTAAATAGCCGTCCGGGAGAAATTGGTAACAAGGTTAAAATGTCCGGGGGGGGTTTTCTCCCTCGCCTCCCTTCCATGCAGAGTGTGGCTGCTGATTGGGCGGCTGGGCTGATTAAGCTGCTCCCATTGGCCTCCAGCAGCCAGAGCCCTCCCCTGCTTCCCCCCCCGTCTGCAGCCCTGTGTAACACACAAACCGACCCACCGGGCAGCGTGTTTTGCTTACACGTGGAGCCAGAATGGTAAGGGGAGTCTGGGGGGGGGGGGGCAGTCAGGGAGCGGGAGAGTGTTGGATGGGTCCCCGGCCTCCACCTGCCACCCCCCCTCCGCGTGTCCCCCCCCCGTGGACCCCCCCCTCCCTGCCTGCCTCTCCCTTGTCTGCTTGTACTGCCAGAGCCAGCAGCAACTGCTGTCTGCTGCCCCCGGCTCCTAGTGCCCCCATCCACTAATGGGAAGACAGGCTGCCCTTACCCTGCCCTTCCACCCTAGCCCTGAGCCTCTCCAACGCCCCAAACCCCTCAGCCCCAGCCCTCATCCCCCCACACCCTAATCCTCTGCTCCATCCCTGAGCCCCCTCCTGCATCATGAACCCCTCATCCTCAGACCCACAGCCCTCACCCCTGCATCCCCTCCTATCCCCAAACTCCCTCCCAAACCCCCTGCCCCCTTCCCACACACCCCCTCCTGCCCTCAAACTCCCTCCCAAAGCCTGCACCCCCTCCCTTTGCACCGCCTCCCACCCCCAAACTCCATCCCAGAGCCTGCACCCAGCACCCAAACTCTATCCCAGAACCTGCACCCTAATCCCCAGCCCAGGACCTGCACCCCAGACCTCCTCCCCCCACCCAACCCCCCTCCCAGAGCCTTAGGCAGGTGGGGGGGGGGTTCTGGGCACCACCAAAATGTCTACAACCCTGCCACCCATGCACGTGGATAAGGGTTGGGGCAGTCAGGGGACAGGTAGGGTCCTGGGGGGGCAGTTAGGGTGGGGGGGTTCTCAGCAGGGGGCAGTCAGGGGACAAGAAGCAGGGGGGGTTGGGGTTCTGAGGGGGGCAGTCAGGGGGTGGGAAGTGGGAGGGAGTGGATGGGGTGGGGGCGGGGCTAGGGTGGGGCTTCCCCCCCCCCAGTGTCCTCTTTTTTGATTGTGGAAATATGGTAACCCTACGGGAACGGGACTGAAGCCGAAGCTTAAGGCCAGAAGGGCCGGTTGTAATAACCTGGTCGACCTCCTGCCTAACAGAGGCCAAAGAACCTCAGCTGGGATTTGTGCATCGTCCAGTCCTGGGTCCCCCCCTCCCCCAGCTCTACCAATGCCCCTCAATCCTGACCCGCAGCCCCCCGTGCTAGTCCAGCTCCAAGTTCCCCAGACAGCCAGTTCTACCAGGACCCCCCTGACCTGTAGCCAACCCCTCCGCCATCCCACTTCTGGGCAACTCTCACACTGGGACAGCTGACGTGTCCTTAATTAAAAAGCCCCCTGGAAAACCCACGTCCCAGGAATTTTCCTGGCTGACGGGCGCCCCTGTTCGGGGCTGGGCAAACAGGGAAGCCGGTGGCTTTTGCTCTCCCAGCGCACCTGGTCCCACGTGTCGAGCAGCATGACGTCGCTTTCGCTCAGGTCATCCTGGCCGAAGTCGGTCACTTCCGTCACCACGAAGCGTCCCGTCTTGTTGGAGCATTCAAAGAGCCGGGGCGGGTTATCTGGGACCTCCTGCTGGAGCCTGCAACACACAGCTCCTTCAGCAACCCTCCGCGGCTGAGCCGGGCAGCGCAACCCGCTCTGGGCCCTGGTACCTTTTGTCGCTGGCGTAAGGGGCTTTGCCTCCCAGCACCTCCCAGAACACGGCTGGCTCCTGCCCTTCGGCCACGGTTTCCTGGGTGCCGTCACAGATGGTGGCAGCGAGCTGCTTCGCCATTTCCCGCTCGTCCCCGCTGGAGCCCTGGCGGGCAAGGAGACAAGCTGGCATTCGCTGTCGGTGGCGCACGGCGACGGGCCGCTCGCGGGGGGGTTCGCTGCCCGGTGGCTGCCCCTTACCTTGCCGTACCACAGGTAGTGCTCGGTCTGGGTCCGGAGCAGGAAGACGTCGTTGGAGTTGAGCGACGAGGCGAACGCCGGGACTTCCACGGCTTTGGTGTTGGACTGGTCGGTTCCGTGGATCTGGAAGAGCCTCACGGGCGGTTCCGGTTCGTTGCTGCTTGTCCTGGATGTCCCACCCTAGAGAGAAGTGGGGCGGGGGGGGGGGGGGCCCGAGGCCGGGGGCCGGGGGCCGGGCCCCGAGGGGGCCCCGGGGGGGGGGGGGGGGGGGGGGGGGGGGGGGGAACCGAGACCTGGTGCCTGAGACCGAGCCCCAACGGAGCCCCAGGAGAGAGAGAGCGGGGCCTAGTGGTTCCAGCTGGGTTAGGACAGGCATGGGTAGGGTCCGTGCTGGGGAAGGAGAGAGCTAACGGGGGAACCTCATGCTGCAGAGGGTTTGGAGGGAGGCCACCACAGCTGGGAATGGGGAAACACTCATTAGTGAAACGATCCACCCCCAGCCCCCGCACAGCAGAGTTACTGCTCCATCTGCTTCTACCTCACTCCAGCAACAAGCGGGGTGGAGGGAGGAAGAGTCTATGCCCTGTAACTGAGGCAATGTGGAACAGACACCTGGGCTCCATTCCCAGTTCTGCCACTGATCTACTGCGTGACCATGGGCAAGTCCCTTCCCCCCGCCCCCCGCTTCGTGCCTCAGTTTCCCCTCCCAGCCCTTGTCTGTTGTAGATGGTGCTTTTCAGGGTAAGGGCTGCCTCCAGCTCTGTGTTCGTGCAGTCCCTGGCGCAAAGGGGCCTTGATCTTGGCAGCAGCCTCTAATTGAAACAGCAACTGCCCCGGTGACTGGAAAATCCAGCCCAGCATCTCCTGCCCCCAGCCTCCCCTTCACCCTGCTCCCGTTCGCCGCGGCCGTACCTCGAAGATGACCAGCTTCCCTTTGAAGATGGCCAGGAAGTGGCGCGGCTCCTTGCCCATGCTCACGCGCACCTGCACCGGCTCCCCGTCGAACTGCCGGTCCACTTCCACCGCCTGGTACGCGGAGGCGGCCAGCTCGTCCGGCGTGGCGTGCCGACCCTGGGTACGCACAGAGGAGCCAGCTCAGACCGGCGGCCCGGAGGAGTCTCCGCTCCCGCGGGCGAGGCAAGGCCCCCGTGCGGCGCACCGTGAAGCGGAGACGGGGCGCCGGGTTCCGCCTACCTGCCAGATGTACAGGATGTAGCGGGGCTGGTGGTTCACGCCGTAGGTGTAAAGCACCAGGTAACAGTCTCCGCCGTAGAAGAAGCCGTGCCACTGGGATTCCACTGGCGCCAGCTCCAGATTCTCGATCCTCCAGACCTAGAGCGAACGGAAGTGATGTTAGCGCGGGAATTGTAGCGCTGGGCTCTTCAGGCGGCCGGTCGGTCCACGCTGACCCCGGGACGAGGGTGGACCCTTTGTAAAAGCAGGTTCCCCTCCCCCACACTCAAACTGTTGCCCCCATAGCAGAGGGAGCTTTGGCTCATGGGGAGGCCGCACCCCGCCCATTCCCTGCACAAAGCTTGGAAGGGGAAGGGGGCCATGGGAAATCGGCCAGACGCGGGACCCTCTTTGGGGCAGGAGCTTGCGCAAGGGGGGAGCAAGCCGGGGCGTGGGCCCTCCCCAATCAATGGGGGCACAGAACTCCTCCAGCCCAGCCAGGGTGGGAGATGACAGCTCCTTTGGCCCTGGGGCTGCAGCAGGGAGAACCAGATCCTCCGGCACTGGGGAGAGTGAGCTCCACCACCCCAGGGTCGTGGGGGAGAGCCGGGTCCACTGCCCCAAGGCCGTGGGGGAGAGCCAGCTCCTCCGGCCACGGGGAGGGGGGGGCCCCAGAAAGTGCCCCTCCGAAAGCAGCCAGATTTTTATTCCTGTGTACGCCCCTGCTTCGGGGTCATTCAGAAGGTCTTTGATCAGCACCAGGGGCCCGGCCAGGGCTGGCCGGCTCAGCCCAGAGACGCCGCGAGCCACTCGGGCGTCTTCCGTGTGCAGCCAGGCCCGACGACTAAGGATTCCCAAGCCACTCGCAGGCGCGGGACTCCCCTGGGGCTTGCCAGCTTGGGCACTGCGATGGGCGCGAGGGCTAAAGCAGCCACGGGGGCTAAAGAGACACCTGCCCTGCCAGGGAAAGGGCAGAGGGGTCACTCAACAGAGCAGTCGGCTTCAGTGCGGCTCGCGGCTCCTACCTCCACCTTCCCTTCCCCGTTATCCACCATCCGCTCCTGGGCGGCCAGCTCGGGCCGGGCGTGCAGCAGCGTGGCATCAAACTTCTCCTGGCTGACTTTGGCTGCAAAAAAAAAAAAAAAAACCATCAGGGTTTGGGCAGCAGCCTAGCAGGAGGGAGGGAGCAGCAGATGCGGGCGTCAGGGCCGCAGCTGTCAGTGTGGACCCTATAGCCCACAGCATCTCCCCCTATACGCTATATCCCGGCACCCTGGGGAAGACCTCGGCATGGGGGGTAGGGGGTTAGTTTAGGAAACGACCAGAGCAGCCGCGTGCCCCGTGTCTCCCTGCAGACAGATCGGCGGCCGCGCCCTGCAGGCTGGGGGGAAGGCAGCCGTGCACGGCGCGAGCTCCAAGAGAGAGGAGGCTCTTCCTTACCCACTTTGCCAGCGCTGTAGGCTTTGCCCAGCCCCACCGTCTGGTCCCGGACGGCCCACGTCTGGAACAGCTGCTTGAACATGGCGGATTCGGCTCCGTCGTTCACCGTCTCCACGTTGGTGCCGTAGGGGTAGCCCTTCATGTTGATGAACTCCTGCCGGGCCGGGGGCGGAAAGCGGCAAGGAGCCCGGTCAGGGGGGCGACCCGGAGGCCCGGCCAGGGGCCCCCACCCTCTGGCGGCAGGGAGTCAGGAATCCTGCTTTCACTCCAGGCCCCCAGCTCGTCCCCGGTCTGTATCGGCTCCTCCCCCTCCCCGCATCACGGTTAGCGAGACACCCCACCCCCAACCTCGGTCCTACCAGAGCTTTGGCCATGGCTGTTTGCCTCTCTGCCTTGGTAGCCCCCTTCCCCTTCCAGACGTAGATCTTGGTCCCAGCGTGATCCAGGATGTAGCAGTCCTGGGGAGGAAAAGGTTAAACCACGTCCTGGGGCTGCTGATTTGGCCCCATGCTATGCTCCCTGCCTTGCCCTATAAGGCGCGAAGGGGGGGTTGGGCTTAAAATGGGGTGCAAGGGATCCAATCAGGCACCATGTGCTGGTTCGGGGGGCTTCCCGGACCACACCCCAGTGCTCAGTCCAGCCCCGGATTGAAGGGGACGTAGGAGGTGCCAGAGTGGATCAGCCTCGACGTCCGTCCAGCCCCGTCTCCTGTCTCTGACAGCGGCCAGCGCCAGACGCGGCAAAGGAAGGCGCAAGAAGCCAGCAGATGCGGGATGATCTGGTCCCCCTATCCCCCGCCCCAGTCTCAGAGTTAGCCCCATCCTGCAAAGAGGACTCTAGATGGCTGGGGACGCAGGGCAGAGCCGGGCAGGCAGAGGTGGGGCTCTGGGTGAAGTGGAGCGACAGGAGCAGAGCCCCAGGGCGCAGAGGTGGGTTTTAAACGGCACGTGGCGAAAGTCCCGACGATGCCCCAGGAGCCCCCGTCTTTCACTCACGTCATGGTTCAACAGCTCCTGCACCAGCGGCCTCGCGGCCTCTTCCAGCACCTGCATTTTCCCTCCGGAGTCCGAGACGCTAGAGAAAGGAGAGGGGTGGATTTATTCCCATGGCAGCCAGGGATGTGGGGGCTTCCGGGCCCAGGAGGGGAGCAGACGCCAGGGCAATCCGATGGGACAGTTTCCACCCGCTCCCCTTTCTACTGGTCTCTCGGGCACGGGGCCGTCAGGGCCCATCCCAACGATGCTGCAGCAAATCCAGGAGCCACCAGGCACGAGGAGCCCTGCTTGGTTGTGAATTCGCCAGCCGCGGTGGGGGCGTCCCTGGAGGAAGATCCCTGAGGAACAAAACCCAGCCAGCTCTGTTGCGCTTGGATCAATCTAAGCCTGCGTGGGAGCTGCGGATTAGCGAGGGATGGGGAGTGAGGCCAGGCAAACGCCCTGGAGCTAGCGAGATGGGGTAGCCTCTGTCTGATGTGCCCCCCGCTGCTTTGCGCTGCACCCTCCTCCCCGCTTACCGATAGAGCAGGACGGTGGCTTTCTGCTGCTGGTCCACCACCTCGTCCGGGGTGCTGGGTTTGATCTTCCGCGGCCTGTCCCCGAGCACGCTCTGCAGCGCCGTTGTCAGCTCCGGGCTGGCTCCCTCCTGGTCGCCGTCCACCACCCTGATCTCCGCCCGCCCCCCGCGCTCCCGGTCGCGGATGTCTTTGGCCAGGAGCATGGCCTAAATGAGACCCCCCAAAGAGAACAATCATCGGCTCCCCGCAGCGCACTGGGCAAAGGCACCAGATCGCCCCCGCCCGAGAGCCTGTGCTGTCTGAAAAGGCAGGACGGCCGGACACGGAGGGGACAGGTGAAGGGCAGATCACAGACTGAGTACAAACACAGACCGGCCTCGGCACCCCGCACGCTCACCTGGTCTGTGGAGAGAGGAACCAGCGCTCGCCAAATGCCCTTCCAGGGTGTCGTACAGAGCGCACCCACCTCTAGGGTGCTGGTTCCGAGCCAGCCTGTAGGGCCAGGGAGCGAGATATGGGGCCTTTCCCCTCTAGGGCGCTGGTTCCGAGCCAGCCCCGTAGGGCCAGGGAGCAGGATACAGGCCTTTCCCCTCTAGGGGTCTGGTTCCGAGCCAGCCCGTAGGGCCAGGGAGCGGGATCCAGGGCCTTTCCCTTCTAGGGCGCTGGTTCCGAGCCAGCCCAGTAGGCCAGGGAGCGGGATCCAGGCCTTTCCCCTCTAGGGCGCTGGTTCCGATCCAGATCCAGGGAGGGGAATGCTCCAAACTTCCCTTCCCTACAGCGGAAGGAGTAATCGGAATCCCAGGCAGGGTGGGGCAGGTCCAGCGAGGTTCCTACCTTCAGCCGCTCCCTGGTGTTGCTCTCGGGGCCGTTCCACTGAATAATGACCTTCCCCAGGTCCAGCAGGAACACGTCCCCCAGGTTAAAACTGTCCCAGCTCATCTCCACCTGCGGCCGGGGGCAGGGGAACGGAGAGGAGGCCGTGAGGAGGCTGGCACCAGGGGAAGCGGGAGGACCGAGCAGCAGTGGCCCTGGTGGCACTGAAGTGGGAAGGGCACTGGTAGGGCGGGCAGTGGGGCAGCCGCCACGCTGGGGGAATCGGGAGGCAGGGACTGTGCCAGCACTAGGGTGGGAAGGCAGCGGGGGCATGGGGCGGGTGGAGCGTTGGCTCTACCAGGAAGGCAGTGGCGACGCTGGCCCCAGGGAATCAGAGGCCAGGGGACGCAGGGGAGAAGGGAGGCTGCCTTGCGATAGGACAGGCGGTGGCCCAGGCCAGGGTCGGGAGGTGGAGGCCGCGCTGGCCAGCACAGGTGCCGGAGCCCAGGCTCACCTCGGTGGCCGTGACGTTCCGTCTCCCCTTGACGTGCAGCAGGCGCCGGACGTTGTAGACGTTGGTCTCCACGTGTGTCATCCCTGAAGCCACGCCGCCCTTCTTGTAGCTGGGGGAGAGGGGCAGGGGAAGGGTGAGCGCCCACAGCAGGGAAGGGGGGCCCGGGCCAACCCGGCAGGGAGGAAGGGCCGTCACGGGGCAGGAAGGGGAGACCTACACGGGGGGTGCTAGGACCGTCCTCACCCCGGCAAACACGGCCCCGTCACCCCCCCAGCCCCGGAAGGTGCTACAGCCACAGCTCCTTGCAAAGCTTGCAGGCTGATGTCTCCGCGTGGGGGCTGGGTGGGTGGGGTGGTCTGTAGGCCACACCCCCCGCCCAGACGTCCCCGCGTGGGGGCTGGGTGGGTGGTGACGGTCTGTAGGCCGCACACGCCCCGGACGTCTGGGTGGGGTGGGCAGCCGGAGTGAGATCCTGTCCCTCCATGGGGCTCCAAGCGGGAGGGTCGGTGGGTCAGGCCCACCGGGACCAGGGCCCCTCGGCCTCCTACTCACATGATGCCCTGCTTGAAGTAGCCTTTGAAGAGGTCTGACTCGTGGCCCTGCACCTCCCGGTGCTGCACGGGGCCCCCGCCCAGGTAGTCGTCCAGCTGGGTGGTGCAGATGGCGGCGCAGCCCTGCTCGTCCCGCGAGGAGCTCTTCCCGACCCAGTAATGGATGTCGTAGGCCAGGACGCTGCCCGAGCGCCGGGTCTGCAGCAGGGACAGAGCCCGAGGAGTGACCCTGCGTCTTCCCCGCCGATCAGACCAGCATCGGGACTGCCGGGGGCCAGGTGCTCCCGGATCCCAGCTGGCAGATGTCCCCCCCTCCACTGCATGGGGGAGGGAGGGAGGGAATTTCTTCCTGACACCCTGCCCCGCTACAACTGGGGATCAGTTTGTCGGGGACCGCCCGGAAGCCGAAACAGACAAGCCCTCCTTGCTCTATCCTCACTCACGCGCTAATCCGAACCAGAACGATTGCCTCCAAATCATGTGGCAGGGAGTCCCACAGGCTAACAGGACGTCGCACAGAGCATTTCCTTTTGTCAAGCTTAAACCTACTGCTGTTGCTTTCGCCTTTCATCAGCACTACTCTCCCCCCCCCCCCACACACACACACCTTCTCTGCAGCTCTTCCAAGGCGGAGGGGAGGGAAATGGAAGGAGGAAATGGAAGAGATCAGCCTTGCAAAGCAGCCTCCCAGAGCTGCTTGTCTGTCCCACACCCGTCGGGGTTAAAGCAGAGCGAGGGGCCCTGGAGCGAGTCCCAGCCGGTCGGTGGCCTGGGGGGGGGGGGTAATGACCCTCCCCCCCAGCAGGGGTGGCGGCAGCCCTGGGGGCACTCACCGAGAGGAGGACGTAGCAGTCGCCCTCATAGAAACTGCCGTGGGATTTCGGAGGCACCTGCACCAGGTCCATTTTCTGGGGGGGAGGCAGAAGTGCATTGAGACCAGAGCAGCCCCCTCTTGTCCTGGCGTCAGCCATGGGGCACACAACAGCCCCCCTCCCAGAGTGTCCCTCACCTCCCCCCCCCCACCAGCAGCTCAGCCGAAATGGTGCGTTGGGTGTGCACCCAAGGGGAAAAGCACCAGCCAGACTCTCCCCAGCGGGCCGGCCAGAGCCCATGGGCCGCTCAGCTCCCCCAGACAGGGCAGGGCCGGCAAAAGGAAGAGCCAGGAGGGAGGGGCCGGCTGGGCCATCGGGGATCTGGACAAGCCTACGGAGTTGGGGGTGAGCATTGGCCTGGTGGTCGGCAACAATGCAGCCACCTCTGGGGGGTGGAATGGCAGCTGTTTATGGAAGTCCTGCACGTCCACCACTGGAATGCAGCCACCTCTGGGGAGGGGCGTGGCAGCTGTTTATGGGAGTACCCCACATGGATCACCAGGGGCACAGGGCAGCTGTGCCAACAATGCTACACCATCGTTTGGGACAGGAAGTGAAGACACCCGCCTGGACACTGGAGCCTTTAGGGACACAGAGCATAAAGGGCTAGAGTTGGAATTAGGCCAGGGCACCGCACCCCAGCCCAGCCCCCACGAAAGGGCCGTGGGCAAAGACAAGTGGCCCACTGGAAGCACTCGCTAGCCCACTGCCCATACCCCTTTCTTCTGCACTCTGGAGGTCTCCCAGCCAAGTCCTCGTTACCAGGCCAGACCCGGCTTAGCTCGGGAGCTCCAAGGGGATCCCAGCCCCGCTTACCTCGACCCTCCAGACGATGAGGCCGGGCATGTTGTTAACAGCCTTGAAAGCGCTGCTCAGAGCCATCGCGCCCTGCGCCGGGGACTCGCCAGGGAGCTGCTGGGCAAGAGGAGACAGTCAGCCCAGAGCCAAGGCCAGCCCATCCCCGACACTGCAGCCGCACACGTCCCAGCTGAGCCAGCCAGGGGTGTAAAAAGCTTCTGTAAAAGCTTTGCCCGGAAGCTGCATGCTTTGGGAGGGGGGGGAATTAAAGGGGTGAAGCGAGGCAATGTGGGGTAGGGGATCCCCCAAATCGCACGAGATGGGACCCAAGCAGCTCAGCAGGGTGCACCATCCGTATGAGACCCCCCCCCACACACACACACCAAGGGCCAGCCCGGATCCTGGATACAGGGGCTGCCTGGGACCCAGGAGAGGTGGATGTTCCTCGGGGGTGATGCGTGCAGCGTGAATCAGCAGCCAACGCCCAGGAGAAGCTCCCCCCCCACACACACGTGTCTCACAGCACTGGGGATCTGCCCCGCCCCACATCTCAGGGGCTCACCTCTGCAGATGTCCCCCTCCCCCGAGTGATGCTAAAGGCTGGTGCCTGGTATTTGGGGCTTTCCCTTGGAGCCAGAGCTCACCAGCTCCTCAGGATAATCCCCCCGCCTCTCCCTGAGTCACGCCAGCCAGGGTTTGGGAGACTCCATGGCCCCTTTAAGGAGGAATTCTCCTTCCCAGGCCTGGCCTGCCCCCCCAGCAGATGGAAGCTGTTAGGGCATGTGGGCCCCACCCAGCTGGTTCTTGTGCCACCCCAACCGGAGTCAGGCCGAGCTGCGCATTCACACTGCACAGCAGCCTCTCCCGCCCTCCCTGCACCGGCGGGGATGGAGCCCAGCAGAGAGCAGGTTTTCTAAGCTCTGGATCCATTCTCCATGCCCTAGATCTTGAGTCCCTAGCTGGGCTGGGGCGCCTCTGGCTTCGCCGGGGTCAGGGGCTCAGCCCCAAGGGCACCCTGCGGATACTTACGAACACCGCAGGGATCTCTCCTGCCCACTGGGTGCTCCCTGCCTGGGGTGGGTCCAGCTACCCAGCACGCTGGCCCGGGCACAGACAGGGCGTGGGCCCTGCTCTAGCCACGCTGCCCGTTGCACTGCAGGGAGGGACACGCCCTGACTGCAGGCTCTGGAGGAGAATGGGTTCGAGGGGCCGGGCTCACGGCAGCCCAAACCGTAACCGCTCTTCCCCCCCCCCCATGTCTCCCCCAGTTTTCAGTCATTGAAGCCAGATGGTGTAACCTGACCCAGGGAGCCGGCCCAGCCGCAGCGCTAGGAGAGCCTCAGCTCGGTGAGACACCATCAGCTGGGTTTGATTAGCCAGGAATGTGCTGGTTTCGGGGCTGGGCCAGGCTGCGTTGGCAGAGGCCGTTCACACTGGTTCGTTCCTCTCCGACACGGCCAGCCCTTTCCGACCATTGCCCGATCGCAGGGCAGGCGTCTGCTCGTGCTGAGCCCCTGGGGGGAAAACCCCAGGGCCAGACTTTCCCTCCCCATGTGGCACCAGCTAACCCAGTACTGGGAAACCTGGCATGGCATTCCCTGATCCAACCCTTGGCTGGCACCAGTTCCTCCTGCCTAGGGCGCAAGCGATGGACGCTCTCGGATCCTGCCTCAGCTGGGATCTCTTCCCCCCGCCCCGTTTAGATCTACCTTAATTCAATAATTTTCACTCTTTCCCTGCCCGAGTCGCCGCCGAGGGCCCTTGCCAGTTCTCTCATTAAACAGCCACATGGTGGCATTATGCACCAGGAACCCAACAGGAATGGGGGGGGGGGGGCTTCAAGTTACTTCTCTGAGCCCCACCACTAACCCTCTGCCCTGAGCCCCACAGATCTGGGGCCAGCTCAGACAGCCCCTTTCCCTCACCCAGCCCAAGACAGGAGTGGTCCCTAAGGCCGCTGATCTAGGTCTTCGGCCACCCCGAAGTCAGGCCGGGACTCACCTGAATTCGCTGCTGTCCTCTGCGGGCGGCTGTTGAGGAGACCCCGGGGCAGCCGCTGGCACGAGCCCCAGTCACCCGGCGCGCCCGGCCCCAGGCGTTATATTTGCCTGAGTTTGCATCTCAGCCGCCTTTGGGCGGCCCTGGCCAATGAGCACTGGGCTGGCCGCACGCTCGACATAGGCAAAGCAGAGGGAAAGCAGCTATTTGTTTCTGGTCAAAGCACTGAAGCGGGGGTGGGGGCGCAGGGACTCGAAGGCCGGCACCGCCTGGCTCGCCTCCGTCCACGCCCTCTTCCCATCGATTTTTCTTAAGTGCTCGGGCTGATTAATAATTCAAAGGGGAGGGGGGGAAATTAACCACACGCGGGCGACATGCACGGAGCCGAGGCAGGAGACGGGGCGGGGGGAGGAGCTGAGCCCTGAAGGGGGCAGCTCTTACCCTGCAGCGAGGGGGCACCAGAGATTGGGGGGGGGGGGGGAGAAAAAGCAGCAGCAAGATAAGCAATTAATAAAGGGGACAGGCCCAGGAAAGGGGGCCCCATCCTTTCCCAAATGGGGGGGGTGTCTCCATCCTCCCCTTGTTGGAGGGCTTGGACACACCCCACAGCCCCTCCTGCCCCCCTGAGCGTAGGGCCCACCCCAGCGCCAAACATCTGGGCTCTGGCTGGTGACAGTCAACCATCTCCTGAGCAGACCAGGCCTGCAGCTGTAGGTTATTGAGTGTCCTGGCCCGTGCGTGGCCATCCCCAGAGCCGGAGCAGCTCCTGCTACCCCGATACCAGGAGGTTAACGGCATTGGCCCCAAGCCCAGAGCTGGCCCCTTGCTGCAAGGGGGGTGGGGGAGAGGCACATGGCCATGAACCACGAGCTAATGCACCAGCAGAGCAGCCTTTGGGACATGGGGTGAGCTCCCAGGCTCACGCTGCGGATCCTATTAACCTAGCGGCCGCCGGGGCGGGGACGACTCTGGGAAAGCAGAAGCCGCTGACCCAGCAAAGGGACAGAGCATCACCGCCTGCCCGCTGCCTTGAGGGCACAGATCCAGCATCATCCTTTCCCCACCACCCCCGGCTTCGGCAGCCATGATCCCACGGAGCAGGAGGGACGCTCTGCCCTGGAATGGGGCAGCCCCGGCCTGCTGGGAGTCAGCCCAGCCACAGGCCATGGGGATCCAGCAGGGACTTCTAGGTCTTTCCCATCTCCCACCCCCCCCAGGGGGCCTCCTTAGCAAACCCCATCCAGGGCCAGAGCCGTGGCCCACCGCCAGCCTGCCGCTGCACCCTTTGCACCTGCTCTCTAGACCCATATCTTGCTCCACGCCAACACGCCACTTTCAAGGCGTCTGCCGGCATTCTGGTCAGCCAGGGTAGCATTGCCTAGAGGGTAGACCCCCTCCCAGGGACTCAGGAGCCCTGGGTTCTAATCCTGGCTCCGCTGCTGACCTTTGTCCCCGTTCTGTGCCTCAGTTTCCCCTCATCTGCCTTGTATTTAGATGGCAGGGCCTGAATCCTTGAAGTCTATAGAAGCTAGGAGCCTAAATACCTGTGAGGATCAGGGCCTAAGCTCTTCTTGGTGGGGTCGGTCTGTCTGTCTATGCAGCACCCAGCAAACTGGGCCTTCGGTCTTGGTTTGAGCCTGTAGGGGGCACTGTCAGACAATTAGTACAAAAAAGCCAGGCCCTTATCAACCGAGCAGAGCCAATAACCAGACCCAATTCAGTTTCCTTTCCTGGCTTTAATCGCAGTTAATACAAAGATTCCAAAAATAGAAAGAGACCGAGACAGCGGCGCCGGCTTCAAGTTTTTTCTTTTGAATAAGACAAAAATGTAACAAACCAAAGGAAGTGACCGTGTCACCAAAGCAACCGAAGTCTTTACGCCCCGGAGGGGGGGGACACCCCAGGGCCTCACGCTGAGTGCACCGACCCCCACCGTGGGAGATGGGGGCACCCCCCCCGATTGCAATGGGGGGGCCTGAGCAGAGCTATGGGGTTTAGGGGAACACGGCCCCAGGTGAAAGGCAAATCAGTGAGCTCAGGTGAGCATGTGCATGCTGAAGGAGGCCTGGGGAAGCCCAGCTCCGAGGCCCCGGCCAGGCTGCATTTTGGGGCTCACCTGCTGCCAGTTGGGGTGTCGGAGGCATGAGACCTGCCCAAGCACCTGCAGCTAGACTCCCCCGTCCTCAGGGCTCCTGGCTGCAGTACAGGGGGTGGGGATTTCCCACGGCCATGTGCATTTCGGGGTGACTCACCAGAGGCCGTTGAGTCAGCAGACGAGGGATAGGAGTGGGGCTGGACCGGATGCTGGGGCAGGCCCCCCGGTATGTGCAGGTGTGTGTGGGGGGGAGAACAGGTCAGATGTGGTAACCACTGCTGGAAAATTTCTACAATACAGGTGTGGGGTGGTGCCCCCACCTGGGGGGAGGGGAAGCAAACAAGGGACCAATTTCACATCCTAGCATGGGCATTTCAAGCCACATCAGAGGTTGGGGTGGAAGGGTCCTGAGAAGCTCGATGTAGAGTTGTGTTCCCGAAGAGGGAGGGAATTCGAGGGGGGAGAGGAAACCTGTATTTATTATAAGTTGGGGTGCCCCCCCCCCCCACCAGGCCTGGTGCTCCACTGCTCCCTGCTGGGCTCCCCTCTACAATGTGCAGAGCTGGAGTCCCCGGTCCCGGCACACACCGGCCTGTTACTAAGATCTCCCCTATAAGGCTCGGATCCTGAGGGGCAGGGGGAGTGGGTTCCCGGTTTCTCCGACCCCAAGCCTAGGCTGTCAGCCCTTCTCCTTCTGAGTCACTCCGACAGGTCCCGGCCCTTCCTAGCTGGGCCTGAGAACGGCACCCCCCGAGGGCAGGAAGGGGGTCGGCCTGCCCCAGGGCCCAGCCAGGCACAGGTCTCACAGCTTTGGTCCCATGGTGCCCTCCTCGGGCCTGGGCCGTGACCCACAAAGTTCACAGTGGGGGCCAGGCCCAGACGGGGGTGCCCCCTGGCACAGCAGGCACTGGCCTGTGGCCTAATGGCACTTGATGGTGTAACAGCCCAGCAGAGTCTGTCCTGCTGCCGGAGGGATGTGCGCCAGGCCCCAACGCCACACGGGCAGAGCGACAGCCACGGCCCAGCCCTCCCGAGAGCCCCCTCGGGGAGGGGATGCTGCCTGCAACCCGGTCGCCATTTG
Source organism: Terrapene triunguis (assembly GCF_002925995.2). Lineage (NCBI taxonomy): Eukaryota > Metazoa > Chordata > Testudines > Emydidae > Terrapene > Terrapene triunguis. The sequence continues at coordinate 4,115,822 of NW_020665187.1, read as the reverse complement.
GCTCGGACGAAGAGCTGGTTCTCTTTGGAAATGCCAAAGCAGAAGGTGCAGCAGGAACGGGAAGGCACCGAGATGGAGAGGGGCGGTTGCCAATGCTGGAGTGGCAGAGGTGCCCGGAGCAGCCACCGCTCGTCGGGGCGGCCACGGATATGACATGCCACAAACTCCATCCCGGCAGATTCCTCCGGGCCTTGCGGGGTTGTGTTGTGGCACCGACGAGGAATGCTGGGAGATCAGAGAGACGGAGATCAGAGGAAAGGGCCCCGTCTCGCCAGGCTGGTCTGGGGAAGTCAAGCTGTGCCGAGAGAGCGGGGTCAGCACAACGCAGAGTTGGGGGGGGGGGGGCTGGTGCCAAAGTCTCCTATCGCCAAGGGGCTCAGCTCCAGTGAGCGTTTCCTGAGACCACCTGCAGGAGCTGTTGAAGCTGAAGACGTCACCACACTGGGACTTCAGTGTCGGGGGGCTTCTCACACTGACTCCCGACCCCTTCAGCACCCCACGGAGGGGATGTTCCAGGCACCAGCCTGCTGGTGGTGGAGGAAGCATCTTGTTTCCGTGGGCCCCATGTCCCACATGGAGGGCAGCAGTTAAGAGAGGGGGGTGGGCGTGGTCCCCTAGATAGAGAGCGCTGCTTTGGACTGTAGGAGCGGGAGTGCAACGTGACCGTCTCCCTGCAGCTCAAAGGTGCCCCCGCCGGCCCCTGCTTTGGGCTAAACCGGCTAGGGAGGTGGAGTGTGGCTTTGGTTTAAAGTTACCCGTTACGGCAGCCTCTGGCTGGGCCGCTCTCAGCATCTCCCCCTCCTTCGGAGCCGAGCGGCAATTGGTATGAGGCAAGGATCTCGGCTCCACTGGGCAACGGCAGCTGTTGGGAGCCACGGGGCCCAGCTGGGGCTGCTCCAGGAACATCCTTCAGAGCGACGCTGGCCCGAGGCTGGGATCCAGGCCAGGGAGGAGGAATCTGGTTGGGCTGGAGACCCAGCTCCTGGAAGGAGCCGGCTAAGGGACAAGGGAGGATGGAGAGGCTCCCTCAGGATATGAGTCCCTGGGCCTGGGCCTTGCCGGGGGGATGGGTTGCTGACCCCAGACAGGCCTGGCTCCAGCTCCAGAGGCCTCAGTAGGTGCCTCCTGGGGGAGAGGGTGACAGGGAATGGGATCAGTGGCTCCACTTGGGAGGATGAGACTGGGAGGGGGGGATGGCAAAGGCAGGGCTCTGGCCCAGCCCCAGGCACCGGCAGTGGGACTAGGATTCGGAGAAAGCCACAGCAAAGGTGCTGCAGCAGCTGCCCCGCCATGCGGAACGCCTCCAGGGGCCGGGGACGCCTCCAGGGGCCGGGGACGCCTCCAGGGGCCGGGGACAGCTGGCGTTTGCCCTTTGGAGAGCTGGAGGGCCGTCCTGCCGGGAGGCTGGCCGTCTGTTCAGGCAGTTGCTCTCAGAGCAGCACGTGGGGGGAGAAGGCAGGCATTGGGATGCACAACCCTCCCCACCCCCCATGGCAGGAGTCGCCCAGCCAGGCCCTCCACGTGGAATCCGCAGGCGCTGTGTGTCAGGGAGGCGAGCGGGGCGGGAAGCAGAGCCCCGTTTGCGAGTCGGAGCGCGGGGAGCCCTGCACCCCGCAGTGCAGAGACCCCAGGGCTACCAGGAGATGGGCTCAGACCTGTGACCGGGGCTACGGAGATTTCCCCGCTTTGCAATCCAACATCCCGTCCTGCGCCCCGGTCCGAGAGGCGAGGGCTCTGGCACTGCCACTGGGGCCCGGGAGCCGACTCCTTGCCCGACCCCCTCCTCCCGGCTGCTAGCGAAGGCACTGAGTGAAAGTCCCCTGCAGAAATGGGCCACCAGGGCGCTGGAGGCTCTACGGCGCCCGCAACTGGCCGAGGCTGGTATAAACGTCCTCCGCTTCGCTCAGCTCTTCGAAGATGGGGATGAGGTTGAGCAGCTCCGTGTCCGCCATGTCATCAAACCAGGACTGGACGGGCACCTGCAGGGGGGCAAGGACGGGAGGGGAGGGTCAGCAGGAGCCCCACAGAGAAGTCAAGGCAGGCTGAGCCCAGATCCTCGACGGGGCATGGCTTGTCTCCGCTCCGTTTAGCCACCCCCAGGAGCTCAGCCGTGGCCCGGGGATGGGGGCGCTCACCGCGTTCTCCGGGTGGAAGATGTAGGAGGCCGGCGAGTTGTCCAGGATGAGCGTCTTGTGCAGGTCCCGGCCCAGGCGGCTCAGGTCCTTGACGTAGCAGCCCTGGTGGAAGACGCAGGACTCCCGGAAGAGCCGCGCCCGGAACACCCCGCACTTGTCCAGAAGGTCCGTCACCGGGTCGGCGTACTGGCAAGAGCAAGAGAGCGGCGTGTTGCTTAGCGCGGGCTCCGCCGGCACGTGGCCAGAGCGGCTCGGTTCCCCGCCGTCCCCCGCAGCCCAGCGCCAGGGCTAGCAGGAGCGGCTCGGCTTGCCTAGAAGATATCCCCCCTCCCGCCATGGCTACGCCACGGCCAGGCCAGCAGCACAGAGAACCTCCCCCAACCACGTCCCCTCTGCCCGGAGCAGGCTGGCAGCGTGGGGAGCACCCCACTCCCCCAGCTTTCCCTCACCTTGGCCAGGCTGGCAGTGAAGAGGACACACTCAAACAGCTCGCCCATCCGCCTCAGGAATTCGTCCACAAAAGGTCTCTTGAGCACATAGACCTAAGGAGGGGAGGGGCCGTCAGCAGGGGGCAGGAGAGACTCCGGGGTGAGGGGAACACAGCCCCCGGGGGGACGATGCTCGGGTTCCCTGCTTCTGCTGGCAAGTGGGGGGGGGCCCCCAACATTGGCCTGGGGCTTATTCTCAAGCAGATGGAGTCTGGTGCCTAGCGCCGCCTGCCCAAGCTGCCCCTTGGGAGCCAGCTGGAGGGGCACCGACAGCAGCACGGAGGGGCTGCCCCGTGCTCGTCGCTGCAGCCAGCGTGGGGGCTTCAGCCCGGGTCCCGTCACCGCTCCCCTCCCCCAGCCACGCCCGGCGCCGAACTCAGCCCCGTCGAGTCCATCTTCCTCCGGCGCCAGCAGCCGCCTCCTGAAACAAGTAATCAAGAATAGGCCGTGCTGCCTGGTAACAGCCTATCCTGGATTACTTGAACCGGGCTACGGCCTCCGCAGATCCTCCGCGGCCCCAGGAAACTGGGCCTCCTCGCAGACAGGACAGGACGGGCCCCGCTCCTGGAACGGATCCTGGTCACAGCGCCACCCACCCCATCAGAGGGACTCGCTTACCTGGTGCAAGGTCCCCTCTATCTCCACAGGCACTATGAAGTCAGCATTGTTGATTGGCTGAGGGGGAAAAGGAATCAAGGAGTCTGTTAGCACAAGAGCAGAGGGGGTTCCTCAGCGCCCCAGAGGGGCAACCCCCAGCTCCCCAGGGGCAACAGAAAACCAGACTGAGAGCAGGCATGCCGTGGTGTCTCCGCATGCATCTGGCTCTGCTCTGGGGGAGATGGCGTCGGAGAATTTTGCTTTGGCGGGGGAGGAGCCTCCAGGACCTGCTCCAACCCCCAGCTGCTCTGCTGTCCAGCCAACGGGGCGCAGCAGATCCCAACCTCCACGGCTGCCCCAGTCCCTCCAAGAACATCTCATGCCTCGTTTCCAGCCCCCGGCGCGTCACCCGTTTATCGGGCATTCACGGGATCTGGGATTAAGTATTCTCCATGGCCAGCAGTGGCTCCGAACCCAGGTCCGGAGAGCCAGACCCGCCTGCTCCTGCCCCCGCACCGTCTCTTCCCACCAGCAGCCTCCCTGCGCCACCCCTCCACCCTACCCCCTGAGCAAGCACGTGGGGTCACCTTAAAGGAGCTGTGCACCAGCGTCTCATCCAGGTCGATCACCACGCAGATCCTGCCCTGGTCCCGCTGAGTCACCTCGGGGAGCAGGCACGTCCCGGGAATCTGCAAGCAGATACACGCCCAGCTGCCAGAGGGATTCGGGGAGCAGCCCTGGCCCACATGCAGTTCACAGGTTGAGTTGCCCCTCCCCAAAGCGAGACCCCTCCATGGAGATCAGGGTCAGTGGAACTAACCAGCAGACCCCCCCCCCCCCCGCCCCACACACACACTCCTCATCTCCAGCAGCTCCCCCATCTCACACCGAGTTGGGGTGTCCATCCATGTCCTCACACTGGAGAGAATTCCAATGGGGACCAGCAGGGAGACTCTAAACATTCCATCCAGAGATCTGGGCGATACCCTCCCCATGACCCGGAGCACCCTACAGAATTACTAGCCTCCTTCCCATCTGGACCATCCTGAATTCCCACTGGGAGCGGACAGGGACTGGGGAGAGACCTCATGCCAAAGCTGCACGGACCGTGGCACATAAGAATGGCCATACTGGGTCTGACCAATGGACCATCTAGCCCAGTGTCCTGTCTTCCGACAGTGGCCGGTACCAGATGCTTCAGAGGGAGTGAACAGAACAGGGCAATTATCAAGTGATCCATCCCCTGTCGTCCAGTCCCAGCTTCTGGCAGTCAGAGGCTAGGGACACCCAGTGCATGGGGCTGTGTCCCTGACTATCTTGGCTAATAGCCATTGATGGACCTCTCCTCCAGGAACTTATCTCGTTCTCTTTTGAACTATGCTTCTGGCCTTCACAACACCCTCTGGCAACGAGATGGTGGCGCTAAGAGATGGCGACCTTTCCCTTTTCTCCAGTGGAGGAGCGGTCCCCATCCCACAATGCTCAGGGACGAGTGGGGAACTTTGAAGCGAGGGGGAGTAAGGGAATGGTACAGTCTTAAGCTTCTCCACCTTCCCTGGGAAGGCAGTTCACTCTGGGCTGGAGCCAACACCCCAGCAAAATCCGCAGGACTCCCACGGATACTGTGGGGTTCGGATCAGGGCCTGTTTCGGCAGGAGAGGAAGGGGCCTTTGCTTGGGAGATCGGAGCTGGGAATCTCAGCCACCCACCCAAATACCCGGCGGCTGCTCGGCACATACCTGGTAGAACTGGTACTGAAGACACTGCAGCAGATCGGACTAAAGCGGGAAAGAAGAGGAGAAACACAGGTATTAGCGTGACAGCCGGCAGCAGCAGAGAGACAGCGTGGCCCTGACTGGGCTGCGGGACTGACCCGCCCCTTAGCCCTAGCCATCCGGGGACAGGACAGAACTCCCCTGCGATTTGCTGCCACGTGCTTACAGCAATTCTCACCGGAGAGAAGGGGAGAGAAATCAGTTAAGAAATAATCAAAGGCTAATGAATAGCAGCACAAGCACTGGGTCAGCCGGAGAACATGAGAATTAAGACAGATCAAGCAGGGAAGGGCTCAGAGACGAAACTGCAGCAGGTATATTTCTCTCTCTCTCTCTCTCACACACACACACACACACACACACTTGTTTATGGAGAAGGGGCCCAGTGCTGCCACCTGGTGGAACATTCCCATCACACAGGTGGGGGTACCTGCACACACACCTGCTCTATGAGTTTTGGGGGAGATGGGTGCAACTTTAGGGGGCTGTGCTTGGATGAGGGTTCCTTCCATTCGCATCTGCGGCACGGCTCCAGAACCAGACTCTCTGGCTTTTTGGTTTACCGGGATCAATGACAAACAAGCTTCGTTCTTAAGACACAGGCATGTCCTATGTGGGGTCAAACACACTGGTGTCTAGCGGGTCGGTAGCCCAGCTCCAGGTCCCCCCTGCCCTGCAGCCCCCTTACCTTAGCGATGGTGCTGGGTTCCTCCTTGTGCGGTGCATGCTCCCCACCGCAGCCTGACTGACCGACATTCTGTGTGCGGAGGCAACAGAAAAGCGCCTTGAATATGTTCCGGCCACGAGGTTTCTTGGGAGAAGACTTGGACACCAACCCTGGAGCACGGGGAGAGAACCACAGCCAAGCGTAAGCAGGATGGTCGCCCGCACAAAGCCAGCTCCCTACGCGGGATACAGACCCAACCTCTCGGTATTGCAGGGGCTGGCGGGAGAGGTCCAGTCCACTGCAACGTGTCTGGGAGACTAGCTCAGCACAAGGGCTGCAATCAATGAGGAATATGGGCCCAACAGGGCAGGACCGGAGGGGGCGGAGAGGAGTGAGCCCCTGAAAAACGAACCATAGCAGAAATCCAAGCAAAGGACTGTGGGCAAAATTCCTTGAAGGATGGAGTGGATTCAGCCCAACGGTCCTCACTCATCCACGTGCTAACCCACCACCACGCGTCCCTCCCCACTGCCCCATCCCACCCAACGGCCGTTGAAGGCTGCGACCCTCCCAGCCCCAAACTGGGAGGGACCCAGGGCTGCCATGTTGAGTAGCAGCCAGAAGGTGGCGCTGCAGACCCACAAGTCCCCAGCGCCTTTGAAGTACAGTCATGTCCGGGAGCTGCCGGAGGACCAGAAGTGGGAGGGGGAGCCCCCAGGAGGAGGGGGAGCTGGCAGGCTGGTGAGATAAACAGCCAATGGTGGGGGAAACAACCTGGGGGCACATGTCACAGCCCCCTAGCGTGATCATTAGCCAAGTGACGGTCACTGAGCCTGGATGGAAGGTGAGCTGGGGACAACACATGCTAAATCCAGCCATTCTTGGGCACCAGGTAGTAAAAAACAAACAAACTCACTCTGCAAGGTTTTCCCCCCCAAGAAAACCAGGCAGCTGTTCACAGGGCGGAGATGCCAGCCTGGGCTCTGAGCCGCTGGGCTGGGGAGGGACCGCAGCGTCTCTGGGACCATTGTGCAACTGAGACCCCCAATCCCTCCCTCCCAAAGCGTCCGAAAACGAAAGGCCTGATCTCCTCGCTAACGCTGGTGTAAAGCGGGAGCAACTCCGTGGGAGTCAGAGCGGTCAGACCAGCAGGAGCGGCAAAGCAGGGCTGGAGCCTGCAGTCGGCGGGCCGCACTCCGGAGCGGCTCCGAGCCTCGCTCTGGAAACTGCATCCTTCCATCAGCACAATCCTGGTGCCATAACTCCACTGCCCCGGGGTGAAAGGGGGCCCCTCCCTCGCACTCTCTGGCTCCACCCCCTCCGCTGTCATTCTGCACCCCAGGTTTTGCTCCCCTCCAGTCCCAGCATCTCATCTTGGGTTTTAGAGTCAGTTGAGAAGAATTCCCATCACCTTCCGGGCCACCTGAGTCACCAGCACCTCCAGGCAACCAGGTGCTAAGGGCCAGCAGCATCTAAGCACAAATGGGCACCTGGGCATGGTAGGGCTGACTGGCCAACTCCAGGCACCGTGCACCACAACTCTCCCAACTCCCCACCACCACTCCACGCTGGTCTCTCGAGGACAGGCTGCCCACTAGGCCAAACGTTGCACCACGCTCCACGGAGGTGACGTGGGGCTTATCTGCTCTTGGGACCCAAGCCGGGATTTGCACCCAGGGCTCCAGAAGTGCCTGGTATCCTTCAAGGGTGCTGAGCACACGCAGCCCTTTGAGTAAATGTCTCCACAGAGATTCGCCCCTTCCTTATCTGTGCCCCACCTGCCCATGCAGCACAGGCAGACACAGCCCATGGGCCAGAGGAGCAGGCAGAGAGGCTGGCGAGTTGGAGTGAAGCCCATGTGAAGAGACTTCACACCAGCGCCGCTGTGCAGCCAGCCTGATCCGGGAAAGCAGCGTGGCCACAGCAAGGCACAGGGGGGCTGAGGGCTAAGGATTCGCCCACCATGAACTCCGCCACCGACTCATTGTGTAGCCTTGGGCAAGTCCCTCCACCTCTCCTGCAACTAGTACCTTCTTCTGGGGGCTGAAAGTGCCTCATGCATCTGCATGCTCACAGCACGCACCCGGGAGTGTCTCGCCTGGCAGGCTTCATCCCCGTCCCATCCTGGAGAGATCTGAGCAGAGTGTCCCCAGGATTGTAACTGGGGAGAGGAACCTGGGGCCAGCAGCAATCCCAACCCATGGGTAATCTGTGTCTAGAGCTCCCTGCACCAGCTCCCGGCGGCGAGAAAGATCAGGCTGCGTCCCTGTCCTTCTCCAATAACTGCAGCGGCATTTCCTCTTTCTCTGGCGCCGTGCTCTGGCGGACGAGGTTAAACAGCGTTAATCACCCCAGCCGCATTTGGCGATGGCTTCCCTCCCGAGAGCCCTGGCCCCATACCAAGAGAGCCGTTCTCAGGGTCAGGGTGCAGAAGTTATAGGACAGCACAGAGGGGGAAGCTGGGCAGGCGACTGGCTGGCTCCAGAGAGTCTGTAAAACCTTAGCCTTACGGATCACGGGCCAATGGTCTCCTCACACCAGCCACCTCCCATTTACAGAGGCAAATGCAGGGTTCGCTCCCAATCGTGACAAGAACCGTTGCAATGGACGTGCCAGCTAGAAGCAGGGCCGGAGCCCTGCCGGCTCAGGGCTGGGATCGGTTAATGATAAGCCTGATGTTTGCTTTGCTGACAATCCAAAGGGACAAGCTCTGTGGGGTGCTAGGAGAGCACTGAGGGAGGTACCAGGCCTGGAGGCAGCAGGAGGCACACGGGGTGGAAAGTGACAGGCGCTCTGCCCTTTACAGGGTAGCCTTCAAGGGTGGAACAAAACAGCCTCCCCACACACCCCCACGCGCACACACCCCCACGCACATACCCAGCATCTTTCCCGGGCTAAGATTAATTTCTAACCCTTGCTGCATTTCCTTGTTCCTCCCTGGTCAGAGAATCTCTTCACAAGCGGATCTTAAATTTCCTTTTTAAAACCTCCATTTTGGGCCGAAACTCTTTCCCCGTCTCCTTCACAATGCTGAGCTAAGCACCGGGAGGGAGGAAGCACCTTTCACTCCTCCACCAGCTGCAGAAGCTCCACAGCATAGCTCAGTGGTTTGAGCGTTGGCCTACTAAACCCAGGGTTGTGAGCTCAATCCTTGAGGGGGCCATTCAGGGATCTAGGGCAAAAAACTGTCAGGGACGGTACTTGGTCCTGCTGGTGAAGGCAGCGGACTAGACTCGATGACCTTTCAAGGTCCCTTCCAGCTCTACGAGATAGGACCGGCAACCAAGAACCCCCAGGCCACGGTCAAACTCAAGTCTCCAGATCAGATGCTCCCAACCCCATCACTGCATTATCTGCTCTTTGGGGCTTCTCCAAACCCCAAAGTGCCAGGAACGTGTCCCTAGGAGAACGAACATTGAGAACGCCCCACCGAAGAAGATATAGGAACAGAGGATTTGCCATCACAGCAGCCTGTGGGCCCAATGTGTCCAGCATCCCAGCTCCAACAGCGATTGCTACGAAATGCTACTGAATACTCCATGCTGAACGGTCAGGGCACGGTGAATTGCCCCCCTCAATCAGGAAGTCTGATCACCTCTAAAACAAATCAGTTGCAAACAAAAAGTAGCCACAAGCCATGGAAATGGAGGAGAAGGCACGTCTACACATGGAAGTTAATCCAGACTAAGGCAGGGTGTGAATATAAAGCAGTTTAACTATTCCCGATTACCCCCACATGCGGGTGCTGCTCTTATTCCGGAGTACGACAGGAATAGCTTTTGGAATAACTCCCCGTGTACACAAGCCTTAAAAATCTCTTTAAAGTACGGACTTCAGTGTCCCATGCCCAGCTGGCTTCATTCTCTCACTCCTGGTGACATTTCAGACCACACTGGAACCCAATCAGTTATTTCCCTTCTCCCGCAATTAGCGCCCGACCCATAGATCCACTCCCACCTTGGGGGAATCTTTCCAGGTTGTAGGTTTCTATTTTGATGTTGGGCCGGGGGAAGCCGGCGATTTGGCTGATACAGACGAGACAATGAGCAGTTCAAGAAGCCTTCTCCACTCTCCAAGTTTTATGCTCATCTTGAACCCTAACCTAACCCCACCTGGCTCCCTCTCTGAATTTGCATCTCCAGCTGATGCACCAGGAAGCAAGCAGGACAATTGTCGTCAATGAGTCAGCAAGGAGGCTCAAGCCGGGCTTTGTTAGCTGATGATAAAGACAGTATGTGCAAAGCAGGGAGGGGATCCTAAACTTTATTACCTCAATTAGCCTTCCAAATTACCCCTGTTCTCACAGGGCCAGCCACCAGGCTCCAGCAGCCCAACCGCTTTGGGAGGTTTCACTCCATGCGCCCATCTTTTAACGAGCGGCAGTTCCAGCAGAGCCATCTGCGGTGGTGGCAGACCCTGGCGACAGAGAATCTGGTGCAGCCCATGTTGGAAGCTAGCTGCAGCAATACCGTGGCACCTGCCTGCAGAACCAACCCTCCCAGCAATTGAGATGGGCCTACAGCCTTGTCCTCTCCAACAGCTTTGCCTGGTCCTTGCAGCCGAGTTGGTGGCCGAGGAAGAGGCATGGCTGCACACGTTTAACAGTGGCATTAGCAAGGTGACGGCCAGCACGCTGGCCATAGCAGGACCTGGAGGGCGGGCTGGGGCTACTGAGGCAGACCATGACCCAGCTGCATTGCCTATGGCAGTATGAGGAAGGATTCAAGTTGACAGCCATGAGGAAGACAGAAGCAGGTGGTAGAGGCACCTGGATACCAGCAAGACTCCATGATGGAAGCACTTGCTGGGCTTTGATTCGCTCTCAATGATTCTCCTGCCCACCCCAGAGAGAGACAGCCCCAAGTCACCGCCCCATGGGATTCCTACACACCCCCCCACACCTCCCCCAACGCGGCTCACACGTGCGTTCCAGGAACAGCAGGCAAGTTGGGAATAGCTTCATGCTGGGTGAGGGGTCGGGCTGCCGGGGTAGTATCGAGAGAAGTGTTTTTGCAGGGAGCCCTAGCTTGGGAATGCTCCAAACCATCCCAAAGCGCGTCAGAAGGTTCCTAGGCTAGAAGGGACCACTGGGATCATCTAGTCTGCCCTCCCGCGTAACGCCCCTGAATTCCCTCTCGTTTGCCAGTAATGGAGAATTCACCACAACCCCTGGTAAGACCCTGACCTCGCTGATCTGACCTCGCTGTTGCTAATCCAACACCTTTGTCACATGCTTATTTGTCTAGGGGGGCATTAGTGGCTTGAGATCACATGTATGTGTTTTAAAGGCGGAGAGAGATGGGGAATGGGTTCCTTAGGGCCAGCTCCCAACCCCTGGAATAACAGGGTCAGGGACATAGCTATCATCTGGCTCCCAAATGGAGACTCCAGAGCATTTCCGGCATCACCGGGTCCTTTATGGGCCAAAACACACTCATTGGAAAAGACTGTATTTCCTACTGTATATGCCGAGGCGCACCACCGTTTGGGGACGTGGTGGCGAAGGTCAATGCACGAGTCAGCCAGCAGCTCTCAAAATAGCCAAGACTGAAGTCAGTTCTAGTAACCCAGTTTCCAACGCAGCTCTTGAGAGGAGGAGACAAGTGACAAGGAGCCAGAGGCAAAGGTACAGGAGGCCGTGGTATATATATATGGTATCCAACCACTTCTCCTGAGCTGGGTACCACTGTCTCAGGCCCAACATCCTGCAGGGAGCTGGGATGGCTGCTCTCCAAGACAGGCTCCTGGTCGCGATGGACGCCTGGGCTCATAAAGGGAGGCAAATCTATGTGCCAAGGGAGCCAGGGTCATGAACAGGGAGAGGGGTAGTGAGCTGGAGAGGTTCGCGGGATACCAAGTACCATCTGTGAGAAGAATCCAAAGTCAGCGGAGACCTTTTCCTTGGCCACAGCATGGATCCCTCCGATTTTTTCTATGATCCAATAAACACCTTTCCCCAAACCGCTCCAGGGCTCATAGCAGCACCAGCTCCAGCTCCTTGTAGGCTCCCAGCACAGGGCAAGAACGGATCTGGCTTGAAGTTCTCCTCATTGTTTTCCAGGTGAATGTGGCTGGGCAGGTCCTGGAGCTCGCTGCAGTAGCGGCAGCCCCAGGACCGGGGAGCCCATGGAACAGACCAGGTGAGGTTTCAGTCTGCCAGCATGAAATCCCATCTGGCAGGACACAGGGGAGCTGGAGGGCAAGACCCAGCAGCAACTGGTCACAGCAGAGGCTCTTGTCCGGAGAGCACTGGATGCAAATTGCAGCAACAGTGGTTTGGGGGAAGAGATTAAAAAGGTTTTGCACTTGGAGCTGGAAAAAGATATTGGACAAGTCACCGCAGTGAGAATACAAATCCTGGTATTTCTAGAGCACCCATCACCGTAGTATCTGGGCACAGAGGGTGCTGTCGTACTGCGGCCTTCATCTTATTTGTCCACCTTTCCGGATCTTCTGTCTCCACAGTGGCAGTTCCAGCCGGATGCTGCAGGTGGTGGGGTCTCGCCACCTCCCTTCCAGAGCCACGCCGTTCGGGGTGCGGTGCGGGGGTGGGTCTTCCAATCCGAGGCAGCTGCTCCCTCGATTCCCAAGCCTAAGTGCTGAAGGTTAATGAGATGCAAGCATCCTGGGCTAAGGTAAGGCATGACTGTGGGGAGGGCCAGGCCCAGCCATTGCAGGGAGAGCAGAGGGGCGCATCTTGCTGGTGACTGAACTCACCTCAGGAACCAAAGTGCCACCACTCTGTACCCTGGGGGTGGGGGCTTTAGTGTAGTACCCCCACCCCGATTGTCCCTGTAAAGAGTCAGACTCACCTTCCTACGGCAGCCCCTGGAGAGCCTATGCCTTGGTGCAACAGGATAGTGATTTACTTCCTAGGAGGCACACAAGGGCACCCCCCTTTCTGTCACTCCCGCACATATCCTCCCCCGCTCCCCACCCCGTGCCCACCCTTTGCTTTGCCAGACCCCTCCCCTCCAGTGCACTTCAGTCCCCTCCCACCGCCCTTTCCTCTCACCCTGCCCTCCTGATTCCCTGTTCTGCCTAGGTACCAATGCAGCCATCACACTGCACCTGTCCCCTCGTCCCATACTTGGACTCTCCCCAGGTGGTTACTTCTCCTCTGGGTTTCTAGTTGCCCTGGGGAAGGGGGAAATCTCAAAGACCCTCAGCCCCAGGGGAAGCCACCCAGAGGAGCCCAATAAACGTCACCCACCCATTTCCAGTCTGTTCGGACTGAAGCGAGAATGACAACAGAGGGGAAACGGACGGCTTATCGGCCCGTCCCAACAAGCCCAGACTTCCCTCCCCAGCCCGTCCCCATAATGAGGGGGAGATGACCCCCCCTTTACACCTTGCAGCTGGAGGCAAGTTCGGCTTCAGCCCACAATGCTGAGGGGCTGAGCCCCCCCATCCTCCCTGGCCCAGGCACCCCCCCCCCCCAGCAAGCTCCATGCACCAAAGCTGCCAGTTAATATATTCGCTGCCGATGCACGTAGCAGTTACTCAGTGTCAAAAATACACCGAGTGCCTCCTCAGCACGTCTCCGTGACCTGGCCCGGGGCCCCGTGCCGCCGGGTTGCTAGCTGGGAGGGACGAGCTTACAGGGTCAGGAAGCGATTGGGATTGTCTCTCTTTGGGGGGCCAGGGGGAAACTAGCTACTCCTTCTAGGAATCCCAAGTGGAAACTCCCTCTGCCTGGAGCCTGTCCCCGGCGTGGGGAGATCAGGGCCAGGCAGCAGAGCGGGATCCCCTGGGATGAGACGCAGAGGGGAGGAAGGGTCTCCGGCACCTGACAGCTTGCCTGCCCTGTGAGGACACTGGCCCAGGAACAAGCAGTGCCAAGGGAAAGGCGACTCCCCCCTGCGGCTCCCAGAAGCCGCTGCCTCCTTCCTTAGCTTCCTGCCTCCCTCGCTCTGCAACTTCACTCCCAAGACAAGCGGTGGGGTCCCAGGTCAGACTGGGGGTGCTGCAGAGCAGATGAGAGGGAAGGGGGAGGGGGTGAACCCACAGCAGTAAGGGCGGAGGCCCCAGAGCAGAAAGGAATTCTGGTAGGTCCCAGAGCAGATGAGCCCTTCAGAGCAGGCAGGGAGCTCCAGGACATGAATTATTCACATGGCAGAGCCCCTATTCTATCAAGTGTCACCAGTTCCAAGGGGCTGGCCGCTGCAAGCACTAATAGCCCCCTGGCCAGGGGGGTGGGGCTGGGAAGGAGCAGGAGACTTTTCCCCTTGCACAGATTTTGCAGCTCCCAACAGGGGGGAGATTTAGAGCTCGACCGAGGGACCTTCCCCTTGCACTAAGGAGGGGGGTTTAAACAGTCCCTACACCCACCCTAGACCAGTGATGGTGCAGCTTCCGAGCCCCAATCGGTTGCAATCCTCCTGGTACTTTTCACCCTGAGCCGAGCCCAGCCCTTGTGACATGTACCCAGCCCCACTCCTCAACTCCAATATTTCAGTGCAACTTTGCAGAACAAAGACCAGTCCCTCTGTCCAGGCAGCCCACAGCTGCCTCTCGCTGACAGCTTCCTCTCACAGAGGGGATCGTGGAGAGGGAGAGCTAGGGCAAGCATGGTGCTGGGCGTGGTACAGAGGGAGTTGCTTTGCAATAATCCCAGTGCATTCCCAATCCAGGGAACTGTCATTAAGGTATCGAAGCAGAGAAATTACATGTCAAAAGTATGGTTTATTTGTTAAACCTCCCAACAGCGTCTCCCACCTGCCCTGGGGAGAACCTCCAACTTGTCTCAATCACCTGCACGGCATAAGCAGGGCCAAGGGCACAGGGAGAACAGAGATGTAAGATCTTAGCAGCACGTTGGCTGTGTGTAGGAGTAAACTATCCAACATCCTGCAACCACCCTGCAGCACCCACTGAACGAGGAGGCTGGACGCTGGAGATAAATACACAGCTTGACTGATTTCGAGACACTGAATAAACATACTTTGGCGTTCTGTGTGCCAAGGACCAGACCCCCCGGGCAGGAGATTATGCCCTGAAACGATCCTGAGATTCAGGCAAACCCTTCCATGCAGTTCTGTATGTTTTCTGACACTACTGGAAATGCTCCCAGGATATGCTCCGGGTTTCCTGAAGCCAGCCTCCGAAACGAAGGATTTTAGCCCTGTAACTCCCACCACCAGTGGAAGTCGAGAGACAGACAAACCTCAGATGAGCTCAGGCATTTTTAACACCCACGTCTCTGGCAACGCACAGCACAGTCACCCAGACTGCAAACTGGCAGCCGGCAAGACTGAAGTTCAACCACCCCCAAGCAGGTGACTGCGCTTACAGAAGACAACAGCGCACGCTCGCTGGGTTTTCCTTTTTAAAAAAAGACCAGAACAAGTCCAAACGGATCATCTCAAAATCAGTAGAGCCAAAAAAAGGATATGTTGCTCCTAGCCCTAGCCAAAAAAAACAACAACTCAGGAACCAGTGGACTCTGGAGCGACAAACCGCAAAAGTTCACCTCTCACTTCAGTGTCGTCACTACCCCAAAACACAGGAACCCCAGGGCCCAGCCCCCGGAACCCCAGGTGAAGGGTTTGATGGACAGCAAAGAGCAGCACGGGAGAGGGGTCACTCCTGCTGGAGCAAAGAGATGTGGGGCTGGGGGGAAACGGCTTTCAGTCACAGGCTATCCTGAGTCAAATGAAACCTACTTTCACTCGGAGAGTGACCCAGCACTGAGTGATGCCCCAGCCCCTCCCATCCTCCAGGCCAGCCTCTGCCCAGACTTAGAGAGAAGTTACAGCAGGAGAAGCCATGGCTTTTGCCTGGCACACAGCTGGTCCGGTCCCTATGAAACACAACCCCACTCACTGGGGTTGAGCAGCTGCCAGTTCAATCATCCACCTAGCACAAGGCAACTGGTGAGGACGAGCCAGGCAGCACAGGCTCACCCCCAGCTTAAACCTGTTTAGCAAAGGCTAACAGGGCAGAAAGACAGGAATTCCTCCTGGGCTGGGACGCACAGCATAACCCTCCTCCACCCACCAGCTCGTTAAGAGTCTGATTCGCAGCTTCCCAGGATTTCCTTCTTGCACACACTGACGGGAGGAGGTTGGTGGTTGGGCAGGGCGAGTTTCTTCCATTAGCAGCCCAGATGAGCTAATGCTCACAGCCAACGCGCCAGGTCTCAGTCATGTCACCTGGGTCAGATATGATCTCCCACTCCTCTACAAGACAGTGGATGGGCCCCTTCCTCTATATAATTTCTGTCTAGCCTCGCCTTAAGGAGGAGATCACAAAACTGGTTCAATGCTATTTGAGGAGGCTCTGAGGACCCGGGGTTTTTCCAGTTCTGGAAGGTCACACAATGGTCTCTAGGAGCAGCATGTGAAACTTTATTAATTAATATGGAGATACACCGATCTCATAGAACTGGAAGGGACTTGAAAGGTCATCGAGTCCAGTCCCCTGCCTTCACCAGCAGGACCAAGTACCGTCCCTGACAGATTTTTGCCCCAGATCCCTAAATGGCCCCCTCAAGGATTGAACTCACAATCCTGAGTTTAGGGGGCCAATGCTCAAACCACTGAACTATCTGGGTGAGGAATACGCTCTTTTGCTCCCAATCCCTGTTCCTGAACCTCAGCCACAGGTCGGGAGATGCGCCAGGGCAATATGTCGTCTCACCCCAACCCGCTAGCTCACAAAGTCTTCCCTGGAACTCAAGAGGTGCCCAAAGCCAGAGGGGCAGTGACAAGCTTCACCAACCGTCGTAAGGCCGAACTGCCTGGTCGGAGATGTTCAGGGCTTGTCTACACTGGATACGCTACAGCAGTACAGCTCCAGTGTAGACACTATTTATGTGGCTGGGAAGGGTTCTCCCATTGGTGTCGGGTAATCCACCGCCCCGAGAAGCAGCAGCAGCTCGGTCGATGGAGGAATTCTTCCATCAACCTCGCACAGTCTATGCCAGGGGTGAGGCTGGTATAGCTACCTCGCTCAGCGAAGAAGCTATGCTCATGAAGTTCCCAGCGTAGACCAGCCCTTAGCCAGCGTAAAGAGACACCACGACTGTGACAGACATTTGAAAATGGGATATAGGCCTTTAAAATCCAAGGCGTAGATCTCCCCTTCCTCAGCTGCATTAAGGAGAGAGAAGTCGAGTCAAATTAACGAGTCTGTGGCTGAGAACAATCGAGCTTCGGCTGAGCATCCTGGCCAGGATTGGGGGCACCTAGTTCCCATTTGGAGAACCCCCAATCCTTGGTCTCATCTATGCACCTTCCATTTACTGCATCTAAGTCCTGACACATAAG
Source organism: Terrapene triunguis (assembly GCF_002925995.2). Taxonomy (NCBI): domain Eukaryota; kingdom Metazoa; phylum Chordata; order Testudines; family Emydidae; genus Terrapene; species Terrapene triunguis. The sequence continues at coordinate 4,098,890 of NW_020665187.1, read as the reverse complement.
GTCCAGTGGACTGAACGTGAGGCTGGGATCCAGGAACTCCTGGGTTCTAATCCCAGAGCTAACACCGGCTCCCGCTATGGCCTCGGGCAAGTCACCTCTCTGTTAAACAGGGACGATCGCAACCACCGCGCGGGGAAGGGAAGTGCTAAGGTTAACCTAGTGAGCATTTGTACTATTGAAAAGCGTGATGTAAGTGCTTGGTTGGAGCACTGGCCTGCTAAACCCAGGGTTGTGAGTTCAATCCTTGAGGGGGCCACTTAGGGATCTGGGGCAAAAATCTGGTCCTGCTAGTGAAGGCAGGGGGCTGGACTCGATGACCTTTCGAGGTCTCTTCCAGTTCTATGAGATAATAAATATACATGGAGATATACCTAAGTCTTCCAGAGCAAACCAGGGTCTCTCCCAACAAAAGACACCGCTCCTCACCCCCAGAGGCCGTACCTACATTAATCTTCTTTCTGAATTCTTTCCCATCGCTAATGCTAGTACAATTTCAAAGGGGGAAGGGGAGGGAAAAGCAATAGTGTAGACAAGGCATCAGGCGCCAGTCTGTATTTTAAACACTAGGTCATCTGACCCTGTCATTTCACGCCCCTAGGGCATGAAAAACGCTGATGGTCGCCCAGAGCCTTCTCTACACTAGAGCTCCCACCAATGGTGCCGCAACAGTACAAAATAACCACCTAGAGGAGGCCAAAGGGAACACAGCCCAACGACACTCCAGGTTCTTGCAGGAAAAAACCACGAGTCCTGCTGTGAAGGGGGGAGGGAGTCAATCATGTATTTAAGAGGGAAAGGCCTCGGTGTTCTACAACCAGAGAGCTCTTACTGCACCTCCTCTGCAACCCTCCCAACGATACCCGAGCCCATGCTGCCCTTGCGCCTCTCACGGCCTATGCAAAGTGCCCTTATTTAGGAGTTAGGTGCGGAAGAGGCCAATTAAGAACGGTGAAGTGCGACCCTCTTAAATGGCCGGGGCTGGGTTTGCCGATCGAGGTTATGGGGGTGGGGAGCACCACGCTAGATTCCCCATCAGCTCACTGCCTAATTAATGGGCATCTCCATTTAAAAAAAAACCAACACAACAATGGCCTTTCACTGCATTATATCACTGAATCAATACCCAGCGGGACTTGCTTCTCTAAGGCAGGCACCATTTATAGCGAAGCAGAAGGAAAATGCCAAATTATTTCAAGCACATGCCAAGGTGTAAAAGGCAAATCCAATTATAACCCAGAAGCCTCTGCCCAGAGGGACATTATTCTGTGAGGCTGACGCTATGGTCTAGTTTATACAATCTTTAGGGCAGGAGCGGTCACTTATCACAGATCCGTACAGCGCCCGGCACAACAGGCCCCAACTTGGTTGTGACCTTTTATGTGCCGCTGCAATATATACGTCGAACAACAATACATAGCCTATGTTGGAATTTCTGCCACTGATGTAGCTGCACCAATGCAAACTCCTGGTGTAGCCCCCCGCCCTCATTTACCCTGGTGCCCATCACCCTGCGGTGGCGCACGTCACATCTACGCTAGAGGGCTTACATTGGCATGGTTACATCTGTGGGGGAAATCCCAGCGTTGATTCAGAGATACCAGAAGGCACCACTGTGATTATCTAATATGTAAAACAAGACTTAAGGGTGTAAGACAAGGTCTAAGGGTGTGGGGATTCGTAAGTCCTTGGCAAGATCTATCTTGTCTACTTATACGGTCCTCCTTACCATGATATCTGAGTACCACATACTCTTATCTTCACCACCCCTCCTGAGATAGAGCAGTGCTAGGAGAGGAACTGTGGACAAAGCAACTAAGGGTGGGATCCACATATTAGGCGTTGCAACACTCAACCTCACGGCACCTAACTTCTAGGCACCTAGAAATTCACAGGAACGCCCCCCGCCATCCGCAAAGCCCAAACCAGGCTCCCTAGACAATGAATGGCGAGAGACAGGTGCCTTAAAATGGGCAAAGCCAGCATGGGAGGTGGGGAGCCACCTAAGCTAGCCAATGGGAGATGTCAATGATGGGGGGGGGGGCGGCGTGCTAAGCCTTTGCCCCTTTCATAGAGATAGGCACCTAAATCCAGGCTGCAGGGAGGCATCTAGCTCTGTTAGCGAGCCATGAATGGGAACCCCGCCCCTGGAGTCAGGGCACTGAAGCGGTTTGTTGCCTGCCTCGCACTCACCCGGGATGTGGGAGACCGAGGTTCAATTCCCCCTCTCTGCCAGAGAGGGAGAAGGGAGACACCTGGTCAAATCCTCTCTCTCGGGAGAGTGCTCTAACCCCTGAACTATGGGCTATTCCGATCGGGGGACCCAGTGTCTGTTGCTGAAGCTGTTCCACTGTGGATAAATCATAAAGGGCTGCACGGGACTGGACCCGAGGTGTCCTGTCTCCCACCTAACCACTGACCTATACAGTGACTCTCTCTGGCCCAACGACTTAAGTATTTAACCAAAGTGGAACAGCTTTAACAGGAGGGACTAAGGCCTGGTATGGACCTAGTTACGTCATTCAGGGCTGTGAAAAAACGTCAGGCCTTGTGCGACGCAGTTCGGTCAATTTAACTAACCCCACTAGCTCAAAGGAAGACTCCTTCCGCCAACCTGGTTATCGCCTCTTGGAGAGGTGGATACGCTACACTGATGGGGGGGAAAAAACCTTCTTTTGATGTAGGAAGCGTCTACACTATGGCACTAGAGCGACACAGTTGTGCGTCTGTAGTGTAGACATGGCCTCAGGGAGCCCCACATCAAAATACCCCCTAGCTCAGGAAATCTCTGTTCAAATCCGTTCTCCCCCTCTGGCAGAGAGAGGGAACTGAACCTGGCTCTCCCACAGCGCGTGCTCTAACCACTGGGCGAAACGATTTAAGGTGGGAACCATCCCCACCTCCTCCTCTAGTTGGATTCTGACAGGGACCCGATCCTGGAGGCAGTTTCTCAGCACGCCTACCGGATTGGACCCTGCATGCAACATAGGCAGATGTGTCTCTATCTCCCCCCAGTTCGTTAATCGCTCTGGGGCTTAGGCAGGACATAAGCGTCCAGGTGCCTAGAGGAAGACACTGGTGCGCCTGCATAAAGGCAGGACATAGGCGTCGAGGGAACCGTTATCCTGAAAACTAACTTACAGGGTTCAGCAGGAGTTTTGGGGATCGCAGTGGAGCCAAAACTGGGATTTAGGCATGTAAATCGGGGGTGTAGATGCCTAAGTACCTTTGTGGGTCCCACTTCAGGGTCACAATGCAAATCTGTGGCAAAGCAGGGAATTGAACCTGGGTCTCCCGAGTCCCCAGCTACCGCTCTAACCCCTAGACAATCCTTCCTGTTGGACATTTTGGCATCATGTTCTCTACGCCCCTAGTTTTCCCAGGCAAATACAGCTATCCATTATAATGGGATTAAGAAACGTTTCCAAACTGTAGATCTTTTGCAAAAATCAGCAAGGAGCACGTTTCAGTATCAGATTCATGCTAAACAAGGTTTTTGGTGCCTCTCTTTCAACAAATAAAATCAGAGAGAAAAGCTGTTTTGTGGGATTAAGGGAAGAGGGGTCAACCAATGCCGCTCCCGATCCATTATTTTGTAAACGGATTGAAAGGGCTGGTTAAAATGTATCTTAAAATGGCCTCACGCACCCCAGTCAGTTACCTCCCTGAGCCCTGCAATTTGCAGTGCACGTTGCTGTTTGATCTGGCTCCAAAAATGGCTGTCACGACCAGAAATCCTGATCTCTTGCAGCAATCAAAATCCAGCCCTGAGAATAACTCAACAGGAAAAGCAATCCTGCCCAATCCCAGCCTTTAGGAACACCAACCACCCGGGGAGGGGGTGGCGTGTGTGCCCCTGGTACTGAGCTCAATGGTACCGAAGATATTGTACTCCCTAAGGACATATGGAAGGAACACATACTTTCCTCCCCGAGGATCCGCTCTGGGGACATTTCAGCACGAATCATTTGCTTTAGGCAAAAAAAAAAAAAATCTGTTTGGGAAGTTCCTAGAAATGGGGGGAAATGCACACAGACAAAGTCCCAGCGCGGCTGACTGAGTTAAACGTCATGTTGCAATATTGTGTTCAAACCACAAAGAAACATATAGAAGAGGAGGAAATACGTTTTCTGCCTGGGAAGTTACTGAACATTGAAAGCCAGAGTGGAGAGAGAAAGAGAGAGATCCTCTAGAAAGGAGAATTTCACTGGCTTTCTCCCGCTTACACATAAATCACTGCTTCTAAGAAGAGAAAAACCCATTAAAACTTTGCTGTTCTGTAAACATCCCAAAGGTATCAGGAGCAGCTCCTACCGAGTCAATAAATTATCCTTAACTACAAATCTCACCCACAAACAGTGGGAATACCTTTTTAAAATTTGTGTCTGTATTTTCAAGATTAAAAAAAAAATTGAGAAAAGACCCCAAAATTCCTCTGCAAAGATTCCAAACCTCTAAAATTGAAGGATCATTTCATCAGACAATTAAGGACTTAATGATTTTTTTCCTATTAAGTGGCGTTCTTCTAAACTAATTCCAGTAAGAAGGTTTGACAATCCTGTGACTATCTTCCGTGCTGATCATGCGGGGAAGGACTGGGGTCTGAGAAAAACTCAGGTCAAATATCAAGAGGGATCTCTCTACCACTGCAATTGTGAAGGTCCAACAACTAGTTATTTGAAACCTCGCTAATGAATTGCTGAGGGCAAACTCCAAAAGGAAAAAAACAAACAAACATACACAGAAGCAGAGAAACCTCCACTTTAAGAGGAATTTACACTGTCAAAAGCCAACGACATATCAAGCAGATTATAACAGGGAGTTTAGACACTAGGGAAATTTCTCTTTGAAGTGGTCATTTGGGGTCCACAAAAATCCAAAGGATGATCAGCACACACAACCCAGAAGGGCTCAGTAATGGGGAAGGACTCATCTCGTCTGCACTAAACCCAAAGTCAGCACTGCTAACAGTATCCGGTTGTGCCAGCGTCCAACAGCAAACTACGGAATGAGGGGATCCAAAGCCGCGTGCCCCCCACGCTCCGACTTGTAGTTAATCGCTCTCCAAAAAACAACACTTGTTCCACTTCCTTATCAAGATCAAGTTTTACTAGTAAAATACTTAAGAATTATTCATCTCCTTTACTGTGCCACCCACCGAGACAAAAGGAGAAAGAACACACAGGCCTCCTCACGACCAACTTCCAAATAGAGCCAACTTGTTTGTTTGCTAGGGATTTCTCCACCCAAATTAGTGTTTCTCTGGGCGACTGCCATGAGCCTCCATTTCCCTGAAACAAGGCAAGCCAGAGTAGCGACTAGATGCTGGCATTCAATTAAACCTTTCTGCATCAGCCAGGGCACCAAGAAGAAGGGGGTGGGGTGCGGGGGAGAACAGCAACGCAAGTTCAAAGCCAATGCCACCTCCAAGATCTCTGGCACTCCTGCCAAGAGCTAATCAGTAGGTAGGCCCCAATCAGCCAGAGGGAATGGTGGTAAACAAACTCCCTTCGCTCACGGTGGGGCACGTAGCTGATTTCTAGCGTCCAAGGGGCAAAATCTACTGGACTTTTGCACAGTTTCGCCAATTTCAAAACACTGGGCGCACCCAACATGCGTGCAGCTCTCATTCGGGCACCCAAAGAAGCGGCTGGCGCATGGCGTGGTTGGCTCTTTTGGAAGAAAAAAAAATTGAGGAGAAGCTGCCAGGTGCCCAGCACTTTGGGGAAAAAAGGGGCCTTTATTTAGAGGCCTAAAAATTGGAGCGGAGCTCTTTTGGAAAATGTGCGCCCAACTGTGGGTGGAGGGAAATAAATCGACCCCTGAACTTTTTCAGAGTTCTGGCCCTAAAAGGAACAACACTGCCTCTTTAAGAACATGGAGGCAGTGGGGAAAAGGAACTGGAGAAAAACTGAGGCCCCAAATTAACCCGCATGCAACCCCAGAGCATTCAAAAAAAAAAAGGAGACAATTCCATGTTCTGTTGCACACAAACAAATGCATCACCAGGGCAATCAGAAACACCCAATAAACAATGGACTAATTATTCCTACTCCTCCAGTCACAGCACTTCACAGTCTCCAAGTACAGTTTTGCACAGCTGACTTCAAGATCTCATCTCTCCAAAAACCTCCCCCCTCCCTCAAAAAAATAATCCATCGCACAGGTTTTATTGCCCGTAGATGAAACTAGTGGCTAGTAAAAAAACCAAAGCAGAACTGGACTACAGAGCTACCAATAAGGGGCACATTTAAACCGGTTCGTGTTTCCAGCTAGGTTTTCCATACAGAAGCCAAAGAGGATCGATCTTTCAATCCTAGTGTCCTGCAATTGGCAAAGCCCATTGGGTCAGTCTTGTTTTTTCCATGATGAAACCATGGCGCTCTATGCTGGGGAAAGCCTGCAAAGTTAGCAGCCTGTGGCATGGCAAAAGCAGGAGACAGTTTGGGATTGAACTGCCCCCCCCACATCTCCTATACCAGCTTGGAAAACGCCAGGTTTGGGAAAAGGCTGCTTGGAGGGGTCAGCACAGAGCCACATCCAGTCCCTTAGACCAACGTGAGAGCACCCACTTGTAGACAGGGTGACCAGATAGCAAGTGTGAAAAAACTGGGACACTTTTGGGGGGGGTTTGGGGGGGGAGTTGCCTATATGAGACAAAGCTCTTAATATCAGGACGTCTGCTCACCCTACGTGTAGACAAGGGCAGGGCGGAACAAACAGCAGCGAGTAGGAAGCAATGCAGCTCAAACCTGACGTTTTAAGATCTCAGATGCAAAAAAAAAATAATCATAATAAAATAAATCGTGTCCAATGCAAAGCACATCCAGGCGCTGGGCTCAGCGGAAAGGGGGGAGGAGGGGAGTGGGAACGCATGGGAGCCCCTGGCATTCCTTCCTCTCCACATAACTGGGATGTTTATGAAAATTCCCCAAATCCCAGCCGCCCAGGACAGAAGAGGAAGGAGGGGAGGGAGCCGATCACAGCGACAAAAACAAACCCACCAGCGAAGGGGAAAAGGCAGAAAATCGCCACCACGTTTAAAGGGTCAAGTGAGGATTTTGCATCTGGGTTGAGTCGCCCCCTTTCCAAGGCTCTTTTTGCAAAGGGGGAGGGGGGGGACGGCAGGCGAAGGGCCCCGCGTAGCTGCAGAGATGGAAGAGCAAAGCCCCCCACGCAGGTCGCTCGACAGCGCCGAACCCGAGTGGGGAAGGGTGCAAGAGACGCCCCCTCCGCATTTGCACAGAACAGGAACAGCCCCTTCGCCCCCACGTTGCCTAGCTCAGGAGTTCGCTCCCCCCCATTGCACAGATTGGGGAGGTGGGGGTGATAGTGGGGGGTGGGGAGAGAGACGCCTCCTGTTCCTTATTGCAAAGTTTCTAACTTTCTCTCCCTTACCTTGTTTTGCAAGCACCAGGGCTTCTTCCCTCTGCACTTGGGTGATGATAGAACCGCTTTCCATCTAACAATCCCACAGATCCAGGGGATCCTTTGGGTGGGAGGGGGTTGGGGGAAGGAAGAGGCCCAGGGAGGTGGGGGCGGGGGTGCTGTGTGTAGGAGGGGTGGGGTGGTCCTCAGCTGCAAACGCCCTGGAGTGGGCTGCATGCATGCATGCAAGCCGAGCAGCGGCTCCGGGCTTCTCAGATCGGGTCCAACATGGAGAATCCGGGGCTGGAGCGCAAAGAAAAAAAAAAAAAACCCCCCCCCCCCCCCCCCCCCACACATACACACACACACACACACACACCAGAGGAAATGGGACACAGGCGCGGTTTCCAGGCTCCCCCTCCCTCTTCCAGATAAACAACCAGCAGCAGCTCCCCGGGCCCCCGAGGCAGGCTGAGCCCGACCTGCGGAGCGCCAACCCCGGGCAAAACACACGGGGTGGGGGGGGGAGACCCGCCAGCCCAAGGCGGCGCACGGGGAGGGGGGGGGGGACGCGCCCCCCGGTTACTTTGTGGCAACGTTCGAAGCTTTGTTATTTTGTATCAGGCCAGAGGCGCTCAGAGTGGAGGGGGGGAACCTTGAAACTGCTCCCGGGCTCTGATTGGCCGCCGGGGAAGAGGGCGGGGCTAGAACGCTCACTATGGGGTGTTTACCTAATAAACATTCCAGCCGCCCCGGGAGTGGGCAGGGGCGGCCACGCCTCTCGCACCAGGGGCTGCACCTCGCTCTGCTTGTGCCTCTGTTTACCCCAGGGATCCGTGCAAGCAAGGCCAAGGGTCAGGGTGGGGGACAGACCCCCTCCCCGCTTGTGCAAGAGAAAGACCTGGCAGGTTAGGTCACGGTGCAGGATTGTGTAGCCCACCGTAAGGGCAAGAAGCGGTATGCCACACTTTCTAGTGTGATAGTGGCATGGCCGGCTCCAGCGTTTCTGCCGCCCCAAGCAATTGGGGGCAATTGGGGAAGAAAAAAACAAAACAAACCGCGATCGGCGGCGGCAGTGCAGCGGCGGGTCCTTCGCTCCTGGAGGGAGTGAGGGACCCGCCGCCCCCGAATTGCCGCAGGTGCCGCCCCTCTCCCTTGGCCGCCCCAAGCCCCTGCTTGTTAAGCTGGTGCCTGGAGCCGGCCCTGGATAGTGGCTTCCTCCCCCCTTACCCTGAGAAGAGGACAATCGCTATGAGGCGTGCATGCCCAAGTAACCTTAATTTGCCCCCCTTGTACTTATGCATTATGATCAGGAATCCTAGTTCTCAGTGATAACCCCCCCCACCCCATTCTCTGATTTAAAAAAACCAAAAAAAAATCTATGTTTTTCCACAATTAAAATGAAACGCTGAACTTTAGTTTCTCCAGCTACAATAGGGAGCCCCGCCGCAGGGGGCTGACAGCCCAAGCCCTGACCCAGGATAATAGGGAGAGCCGGATAATGAAGGCTCAGATAAACAGGGTTCTACGGTATGTTTTTCTTTTTTCCACAGAATGTAAAAACTCAACATTCTCTGTAAAAAAACTCAAATTCGTGGCAAACGGATTTCTTGGATCCCTGTTATGATATAGACTTGAATTGCACTCTTTTTTCCACCTGTATCCCTGCTTCATTCAGGGGACAGATACATAGTACTCACGGATTGAAATTTACAGAGCTGTATTCAGTGCAGGATTTAGATGGTGCACAGAAGGATAAAAGAAAAATAGTCTACAACTACCTCATCCACTGTGCATGGAATTAGGCAGGGAATGAATATATGATCACATAATTAAAGACTACCATCATTATTAATTATTGTATCATTGTAGTGTCTGTTGTACAAACACAGAACAAGAATATAAGGTTGTGCGACCTTAATTCTGTCATTTCCTCACCTAGGTGCCTTTTGTTAAAAAAAAAATGTATAAAGACAGCATCCATAATCAACACAGGTGCCCAAATTTTTCCTAGCTGTTGGCCATAGCTAATTTGGATAAAATAGAGCAATAAATTAGCCACTCTCATATTAAATACAGAGACCCAACATTGCAGAAACTACAGGCTCCTTCATGAAATGCTCTTCGGACACCTGCTAATTACTGTGCTAATTCGATGATAGTTCTTTCGTAGAAATAATTTTTATTATCTCTGATTTTCCCCATATACCAAATTTTATCTGAAGATGGTATAACCAGACCTTACCTTCTGGGTACAATCTCTCTCTGACACTGAGCAATTATTCCATGATTTCTGCTGACTCCTGATTATAAGCAGTGTCTCAATAGCTCCCAGCTCGACTGAATTAGGCTGGTTAAAGATCACCATGGCAAAAACTGCCTGAAAGGTGCACCTGGAATACTACTCCAGTAGCATCATGGAACACTGGAGCAACTTACCAAAGGTCGTGGCAGATTCTCCATCACTGGCAATTTTAAAATAAAAATTGGATGTTTTTTTTTCTAAAAGATACACTCTAGTTCAAAGAGTAACTCATTCAGGGAAGGCCTATTGCCCGTGTTATGGAGGAGGTCAGACTAGATGGTCACAACAGGTCTGTCTGGCCTTATAATCTATGGTCAAAAAAATCCCCCCACAGCCCCTTAAAAGACGGGCAAAAGAAAGATGACATTTTCACTGTCCCTAAGAGCAGCACCTGGGATTTATTACACAATATCTGATAGCTTCCTACACAGCATCTGAATTAGAATCCTACTTATCAGAGAAGTATCAAGACTGCCTGGGACCCCTGGCCCAACCCAGCACCCTATAAATCTTTCCTGATTTAATTAAAACAGGTGTAAAGGCGGCTGCCAGGCCAGGCAAGGATATAGGGATACAATCAGTAGCGTCTGGGATCAGGAAAATAAAAGGACGCCAGAATAAGAGTTGAAAGAAGAAGTAAAGGGAGAAATGGCAAGGTCTATGTTTCAATCTTTACAGCATTTCATGGCAATAAACCTTATCTGCAGCGACTGCTCCATCCTGCAGGGCTGGAGAGCATTTCCCATGCTCAGTGTAATAAACGTACAACAAAGAGGGAACTCGGCTTTCTGGGAATCAGCTGCTCCAGCAGCATTCTCTCCCTCTCTTTCCTGATGATGGCCCATGTCTTCTTCGCCTTGGTTGCCCAGGTGAAAAGGCTGCAAGAGGAAGTCGGAGGGTGAGGTTCAGGAGACAGAAGGGTGCAGACTTCTCAAAGGTGGAGAGTACCTGTTTTTGTTGAAGCCGCGGCTGACGTTCAAGAACATCATCGCTGCTCCCTGAAATGAATGCTGGGAAAATCTCTGAGCTGGGAGAGGGCACTATGAACACTGTCTCGTGCAGAGCAGACTCTCTGAGTGATGTCCACAGGGAAAGCCCGCTCTTCAGCAACAGAATGAAATAAGACAGCAGGCCAGGAGCAGAGAGAGAGAGAAAGAGGAGGCTGGATGCCAGGGAATGGGGAGGCCCTGGGGACAAGAGACAGGGTAGGAGAAGAAGGTGAGGAAGCCATCCATTCGGTTTCGTACTGTATACCTCTTTCCCAGCTGACAGCCACAAGTTCAGATATGCACGGTGCTCTGCTGTGTGACTGAAACCTCACAGTGCCATTTTGACACTGAGGATGCATTCCGAAGCTAAGCTCTATAAATAGGCATGTCAGAATTTGATTTTTTATATATATAATTTCAAGGGATATCCATTTTTAAGCTTCCCCCCCTCCCATTGTTTATCAATTTAAATGTTCACAATTGCAGGAAATTATGGGGTGGGGGTTCAGACAGGGCAGGTCAGATAATTATTTAATGACAGTAGACTTTGATTTCAAAGAGTTAAAGCTTTATAATTGGTAAAACACAAGCTGTCTCCACCACATGTCAAAATATACAAAGTAAACATCCTTAATTCAAACTCTAATAACTTCTCAAACCGCATTTTTCTTACTTGTCTAGCTGTAATTCTCTATTGTTATCAATGGAAATACGTTTTCCTCAGTTTGTGCATGGATGGTGGAATTGACATTTATCAGCATTTATTGATAAAAATCGAGTCTTTCCAAGCCTCCCTTTAAAATGGAAAGCAGAACTGAAGTTAGCAGAGAGCAGGCTATCTTGGGAACTATGGAAGAGGCAGGTTGGCAAACTATTTTATAAATGGCTAATAAACTTTTGTAGCAACATTTAAAAAAAAAATTCCTCTAACACCTGTTTAACTCAAACATCTGACAATAAGCAAGTGAGAACAAAGCTGTTCTCTGTAATAGAATTTTGCTGCTGGTCCACATGGTTTGACTCTGATGGTTTATAGACTAATATAATTCCTCACGAATAAGGGTGGAGACATTTATGGATAGGTTTAAAAGTAGCTGTTCCCTGCACACAGAATCAACGGCTCCTTCTGTGTATAATTTCACTAGGATTTCTAGTGACAAGCCCTGGAAAAAACCAGGAAACCCCAACACCACATCCCACGAAGAACAAACACATCATTCACTGAGGCCATTTGAAAACATCCTACTTCTCAGCAGACATCTGAATCTCGTTTGCGGTGTTCCTAGCGGAAAAAGGTTTGTGTGTGGACATTTGGCGTGTGCAGATCCGCTCCAGGGCAGGCAGCAGTGTGGGATGCATGGGGGAAGATCAACTTAATGGCTGTTGTTTTAGCTGCACCAGGGTTGAAGGAGACTCTTCTTTGTCCCAACGCTGAGAATCTCTAATATACTAGTTATCAGAGGCAAATAAAATTCTGCCTTAAAGCAATTCTAAGTTGTGCGTTAAATGTTGACAAAAAGTCCTCAGTCCTCTGCAGTTTGGAGCCGTCAACTATTATTTAATTTTAAAATGTGCGGTGGGGGAAGAGGAGGGGATTTTCCATCCCAGTAGAGATTCTAAAAGTAATTCCTCCCTGAAGGAGAGGAGTTCCAAAGCATCACAAGGTCTGCTCTGGTACTTCATCTGTCTCCGAGAGAGTAATCCTGCCTACTTCTGCCTTCCTTCCGGCTCCCAACTTTCCTCTCAGCACTTCCTTCCATTTGCTTATACAGGGGATACTTCCATCCAATTAGATCCTCAGCTGTACCTCCATTCATTTAATTGGCCTCTTCTGCGAAATGCCAAACAGTTGATATAAACTGGAGGGGATTTGAGTGACAGGGTACTGAGTTAGCTCCTGAGTCCACACCCCCTGTTACGCACCACCACTACCACCACCCCCTTCTTCCCAGCCAGGGTCTCCTCTTCTCAGTGCTCTGTTTTCTCTTGGTCTGAGCTCTTCCCTTCTTATCATTCCCTGCTCTGTGTGGGACCCCACCTTTGGGGCTCTTCCCGGCCCCTTGACGGGTGTTCTCTGATGTCCACCCACACAAAGAACAATGGGCCGGCCTCACAATTCGGTCTTGGCCCATCTATCCTCACACTGAGGGCACTCGGCAGGATCTTCCGTTATCTGACGTCCCTCTTTAACCTGTCGCTGTTCTACTCCTGGTTCTGTATTCCTTTCACTCTCCAGGATATTTTGTTCTGACCCTTGTTTGTCCAAAGACTGATTCTCATACTGGTCTGTTCTTGGGACTACATGAGAGACCCCTTCTTCGGTGGCTAAATCGGTATAGGTCTCAGTCACTAGCCCCTGTTTTACCTCTGTTTTCCCTTCCTTCTCTACCATCTCCATCTCTGCCCGGGATTCTTTCTTCTCTTACTGATCTTCCTGGCTTGTAACCTATCTAGGCTCTCCTATTTCTTTTTGATCCCCCCCTCCTCCCCACATCCTAACTAACCCCATGGTCTCCTGGAATTTCCTCATTCACTCAAGGGGAAGGGTTTCCAGTCAATTCCCAACATGACTGGATGGGTCAAAGCCGTTGCCACCCCCACCAGTTTCCATTTAAACACTCCTTTGACCTCTAAGGGGACTTCCACTAATGTACTGTGTCTCTTTTCCCCATGTAGGCATTCTAACTTTAATGCCCTTCCTGGCTATCATCCAATAGGGGTTTACAACGTCCCCCTGCATGAGCGACCAGCCAGCCGCCAAATCCACTAACCCTTCACCCATTTCCTGCCAACATTAACCGTAAGAGTAGCCATTAGTTTCCCCCCGGGCATCCCAGTCCATCCACAAAATTCTGCCAACATGGCATCCATCTATGGACAGTCTCTCTATATGTCCTGGCCGCCCGCATTGATAATACACCCCTCTGCTTGCAGAAGAGGAGGGCCCCTTAGCAGAGGTGATGCATGGGGGGAGGGCATGAGGGGGGGGTCACGTGCCTCCTCAGATTTGCTGCTTGGCTTGTACTAAGCATGCTCAGTAACACTGGGGCTGCCATCTCTGTGTCATCGCCCCCCCCCCCCCCCCCCATCAGCTGGCATGGGTCATCTCTGCTCCTTACGGCTCTTCCCACCATTTTTGGTCCCTTTCCCCCCTTGGGTATCTACAGTCTTCTTCCCTATCCGCACAAGGGATGGACTGTTCTCCTGGGTAAGTCAGCTTCCAAGAACCCTTTGGTGAGCTTCACCGCATTGTCCAAAGTTCAGGGTCACCTTGGGGGAATTTTGCAAAAACTGTTCTAAATTCACTGCATCTATCTCTTCCTCCAGCCTCATCCAGCAGCCCAACAGTCTGTGCATGAAAGCTCTGGGCCGTATTCCCTCCGTCCACTTTACAGCTCGAAATTTCTGTCAGCATTTCTCCGACAACAGACTCATTCTATCCACGATGGCTGTCTTGGCTACGCTGTAGTCCTTGGCACTTAGGGACACGGGAGCCTGCTTGGGCTTTGTCTGTCATATAGGGAGCCATTCGCAAAGATCATGATGCTTTATCCCCGCCAGAACCTAGCACCATCCACTGAAAAGGTCGAGAAAGGCCTCAGAGTTGTCTGTCAGAGCCATTTCACATAGCCAGATTCCCGGGGCTCTGCTGCCGCAGACGCAGGACTCAGATTCTACAGCATCTGGTGTTGTGCTGCCATCTGCTCCTTAGTAAATTCCTGGAGAGTAGGGTGACCAGACAGCAAATGTGAAAAACCGGGACGGGGGTGGGGGGTAATAGGAGCCTATATAAGAAAAAAAACCCAAAATCGGGACTGTCCCTATAAAATCGGGACATCTGGTCACCCTACTGGAGAACCTTCTTCCGATCTGCCTGCCAGTCCCTCCTGGACCATCGCTTTGCTTGTTGAAAGAGCTGCATGGGCCATTGCAGATCCTTTTGTTGTTCTACCCACCATTTAAGGATTTCTTCCATTTCTCCCTGACCACCGAACCTCGCGCCAGTTCCCTCTTCAACTTCCCACTCAGATGAGGACTGCTAATCCTGGACAAGGCCCCAGAAACTCATGGGGTGGTTGGTCCCCTGAGAGTCCTTTCCAGCCTCAGTCACTGAGCACAACCACTCCAGGGCTTCTTAACCACCACTGTGCTTTAACCACCACTGGAGGGGATCTGAGTGACCAGGTGGTGAGTTAGCTCCAGAATCCACACACTCAGCTACAGAAGGGCATGTTTCATATCCTCACAGTGCCCCCTTCTGTTAATTAAAGACCAGTGCTGATTAGGTCACTGCTGGCTGAGATGGCTGGTTGCTGCAAGCTGAGGGAGGAAGTTAATGCTGGGGGTGGGTGGAATGGGCAGATCCCCAGAGCCATGGAATATGTGCCCAGAGAAGCCACAGGGGTCCATGTCAGCTACTGGAGTTTGAAGGAAGAAGGTACCAGAAACTGGAGGGTTCATTCATGTTACAGAACATAGGGCAGGAAGTGGTTAATAGTCAGATCTGTAAAGTAGAGACCTGTGTATGCTGCAGAATAAGGACACTTATTCTGTGAGGAGAGAGGTTATTGGCTCTTCTCTGTTTTCTGGGCTAGTTAAGACCACTGGCCTACAGCATGTTTGGGACCTCTCTGCTCCAGTCTTTCTGGCTTGCCAGGGTTTGATTTTACTGCTGAGACAGCCTGTATCATTGGTAGATTAACAGCTTCTATCTGAGCCCAAGACTCCCTGTTTCAGCTTGATTTGGTTCTTCAGATGCATTCAGGAGAGACTCAGGAGAATTCATCTCCATACGTTAGAGGGCAATTAGACACACATGGGAGATTTCCAACACAAACAATACTTAATAAACATTGGATTGTACACACATTCAGAAACGAATGGTAAATAATGAACTTGTAATTGCAGATGATAAATTAGGCTGAATTAATTACCCCATGGTGGCTCTTTCAGTTACAGACACGCACTTGAGCGGCAGCACTCATGCTTCAGCAGAGTACTCGTCCCCTAAGGGTTGTGAGCACAGAACTGACAAACTAATGGAGACAGGACAATCTGCTTGGAGGAGATGAAGATGGACTTGCCAACACTATGGAGTGCTGCAGGTTGTATGTGAGTTTATAGGTAGATCTGAGGCACATGGGTAAAATTGCAAAGGGCACCCAACTTCACATCAAATCACTGCTAATGGTAAGCTCAGCCCCTGCTAGCAGAAGCAAGAAGACAGCCTGATGGAGGTGGTCCTCTGATTTATATCCAAGTCCATTCTCTCTGCTGATCCCGTCTCCCATTTTAATGCCACCTATATCATTAGTAACATCTAGGATGCTGGTTTAAAGAAATCCCAGATCCAGTAGCAACCAAAGGTTGTCCTCATCTGAAGGCAATTTGGTTACCGGTGAGAAATGATTTGGCAAGTCGTAGGCCAGTTTCTAGAAAGCACATCACAAAACCAGCACTACCGCGACTGGGCCCCTTGCTGGCAGTCTTAGCAGCGAAGCCAAGGATGAAATGGGTCACAGAGAATAATTCCTAGTAGAGCTGTCCCTCCGAGTTAGGGCGGAAGCCTGAAGCATTTTGGCAGGATAGTTTGGGGAAGGTCATACACAGACCCTGCTCATGTTGTATCTATTCTGGGAACAAACAGAGAAGGGTTTAAACCTCCAAGCCCATCAAATTGGGACGGTTCACCAGCATTAACTTCCCTTAAAAATGTAAAACGAAAACACAACCACCACCGTAGATACAAAAAGAGAAGAACAATTCCCCTCATGTCTGATGTGTGAGTCAGAATGTTCCTGGTTCTGCTGCCTTCCTCAGCACCGTTCACCTTTGGATATTAGCCTTTCCTTGAGCAAGTCGGAGCAGAAAGGCCCAAACGAAGTTTTGATGCAGATCCAAGAGCTGTGGGCAATAAAGGGCCGTGTTTCCTTTTGGGTTCCAGCTATCCCTGCATGTGGCTGGTAAACTTGTGTGAGTGTCAGGGATATCGTTTCTTGTTAATTCTCTGTCAACTTAACATATCGAAGGAGAGAGTTCTTATGATGATGAGAGACAAGTAGAAACTCAGGTCTCATCTCCCAGAGCCGGATGAAATGGCATTTCCCTTTTCTTTCTCTCTCGTGGTTATACGGTACACTGGCCACTGAGTAAGATAGTGCAGGACTTGGGAGGAGCACACAGCTCCAAGGATGAGGCGATTGCTGTGTGATAGCGAATACATCATCCCCGTAGCCTGGCTCACATCTCTGACGTGAAGGGCGGGCTCAGCAAGAGAGGAGCAGAAAGGACAAGGAAAACCAATAGTTGGGAAAGCAAAATAAACTGGGATCCTCAGCATAGCCATATAATAATACCTAGCACTTCCCAGCTGTAGATCTTTACAAAGGAGGTCAGTATCATTAATCACATTTTATGGACAGGGAAACGGTGTCAAGGAGCCACCCGGCAGCAGAACCAGGAACAGCCCCCAGGTCATTTGACTGCCAGCCCAATGCAGTCTCCATAAGGCTACACTGCTTCAGAATGTCGGAATGCCCTACTGGGTCAGACCAATGGCCCATCTAGCCCAGCAGCCAGTCTTCTGACAGTGGCCAGTACCAGATGCTTCAGAGAGCAGGAACAGAACAAGCCAATTTTGAGCGATCCATCCCCTGGCGTCCAATCCCAGCTTCTGGCAGTTAGAGTGTCAAGGCTGGATCCCCACTTTGAACTTTAGGGTTCAAAATGTAGGGGCCTGCATGAAAACTTCTAAGCTTATCTACCAGCTTAGCTTTGGTCCGCTGCCACCATCACAAGAATTCCCTCCCTGGGAAGCCTTGAGAAACCTTTCACCAATTCCCTGGTGAACACAGATCCAAACCCCCTTGGATCTTAAAACAAGGAGAAGTTAACCATCCCCCCCTCCTTCCTTCCACCCTCCTTTCACCAACTCCTGGTGAATACAGATCCAAACCCCCTTGGATCTTAAAACAAGGAGAAATCAATCTGGTTCTTAAAAAAGAAGGCTTTTAATTAAAGAAAAAGGTAAAAATCATCTCTGTAAAATCAGTATGGAGAATACTTTACAGGGTAATCAAACTTAAAGAGCTCAGAGGACCCCCCTCTGTCTTAGGTTCAAAGTACAGCAAACAAAGATACACACTCTGGTAAAAAGGTACATTTACAAGTTGAGAAAACAAAGTAAATCTAAGACGCCTTGCCTGTCTTTTACTTACTAGTTTGAAATAGGAGAGACTTGTTCAGAAAGATGGGGAGAACCTGGATTGATGTCTGGTCCCTCTCAGTCCCAAGAGCGAACCACCCCTTAAACAAAGGACACACACAAAAGCCTTTCCCCCCCCCAAGATTTGAAAGTATCTTGTCTCCTTATTGGTCCTTGGGTCAGGTGTCAGCCAGGTTACCCGAGCTTCTTAACCCTTTACAGGTAAAAGGATTTGGAGTCTCTGTACACAGAGAGCTGTTACCCTTCCCTTTATAGTTATGACATAGAGGTTTAGATGGCATTTCCCCTACGTGACAGGCGCTATAGCCTAATATAATTCCGAGGGCACAAGAAAGCAGTAACAAGGTGGATCCTATTCAAGAAGGGAAAAGTGGATGGGTCTGATTTTTCATCCAGCATGAACCTTTCATTAATTTGGATAACATTCCTACTGGGAATAGCTGCCTTGAGGTTTACTGTTATTTTGACCTACTTTTCCCCCAAGCAGTTACGCAATATTGAGAGAAATTAGACCACAACATGTAACATGCCTACACATACGTAATTTGTGTGCACATATATAATATATATTTCAGTATGTCCAGACTACTACAGCGTTCTTATGTCAGGCTTTGAAGTATTTGCAGTGGAATAATGTAGTGTTTTTGCATAAGAGACAGCAGCACAACATGGAATACACCGAAACACGCAATGTCGATTCTATTTGCAAGCCCTTGTGTGCTTGGTCTCCGTATGCAGCAGGACTCTCTAACAATTAAGTCATTCTTTTCGCAGAACACTTGACTCAAAGCAGAAGTTTCAGCTGATGTTGGAGAGGGAGGGTGGTCTTGTAGTGAAGGCATCATGCTAGAATTTCTAGTCTGTGGAGATAGAGCTAGAGTATGAGGTTAATACAAGAACCTGAGTGCCTTTTAGCATGAATAGGGATAATCAGGCTTCCCGTTTTGTCTGTCTTGAATGTAAGCTCCTCAGGACCGAGCCTCTTGCTTCATATGAGCTTTACATACTCAAAGGGGGCCTTAGGTGCTTCTGTAATAAGTGTCACTAGAATGAGAATTTGCAAATACATTGAAACAAACCAGAACTCTCATCCTGCTTCATTATGAACAGCACCAGCACATCCAAGCTCACCATGAGTGAGCACACCTCCGCAGGGAGTGAAATAAAGAGCACGGATGTGCAAAATGACCATCCGAGGAAGGTAGAAACGGGTGAGTCTGGGTCTTCCAGCCAAGCATGTCACTCACAATCCCCTTTGCACATGCTGTGTGGGCCTGCAAGCTCTCAAAGGATTTCGAGGGAGAATTATTAGGACTTCAGGAAAGCCCTTTTGCCTCTAAGGTACGACAGCAGCAGTGAGTGGTTTAATGGAGCAGCAGCTAGGAAGGTGGTGATCGGGAAGCTAACATCCTGTTGAGATTTCTTCCTACGCAGCCAAGCCAAAGAGTTGTGCTGATAGAAGATTTCCTCTGCTTGTGCACTGCCTCCCACGACTCAGGAGGATCATAGAATCATAGAATATCAGGGTTGGAAGGGACCTCAGGAGGTATCTAGGCCAACCCCCTGCTCAAAGCAGGACCAATTCCCAACTAAATCATCCCAGCCAGGGCTTTGTCAAGCCGGGCCTTAAAAACCTCCAAAGAAGGAGACTCCACCACCTCCCTAGGTAACGCATTCCAGTGCTTCACCACCCTCCTAGTGAAAAAGTTTTTCCTAATATCCAACCTAGACCTCCCCCACTGCAACTTGAGACCATTGCTCCTTGTTCTGTCATCTGCCACCACTGAGAACAGCTGAGCTCCATCCTCTTTGGAACCCCCCCTCAGGTAGTTGAAAGCAGCTATCAAATCCCCCCTCATTCTTCTCTTCTGGAGACTAAACAATCCCAGTTCCCTCAGCCTCTCCTCATAAGTCATGTGCTCCAGACCCCTAATCATTTTTGTTGCCCTCCGCTGGACTCTTTCCAATTTTTCCACATCCTTCTTGTAGTGTGGGGCCCAAAACTGGACACAGTATTCCAGATGAGGCCTCACCAATGTCGAATAAAGGGGAACGATCACATTCCTCGATCTGCTGGCAATGCCCTTACTTATACAGCCCAAAATGCCGTTAGCCTTCTTGGCAACAAGAGCACACTGTTGACTCATATCCAGCTTCTCGTCCACTGTGACCCCTAGGTCCTTTTCTGCAGAACTGCTACCCAGCCATTCGGTCCCTAGTCTGTAGCAGTGCATGGGATTCTTCCATCCTAAGTGCAGGACTCTGCACTTGTCCTTGTTGAACCTCATCAGGTTTTTTTTTGGCTCAATCCTCTAATTTGTCTAGGTCCCTCTGTATCCGATCCCTACCCTCTAGTGTATCTACCACGCCTCCCAGTTTAGTGTTATCTGCAAACTTGCTGAGAGTGCAGTCCACACCATCCTCCAGATCATTAATAAAGATATTAAACAAAACCGGCCCCAGGACCGACCCTTGGGGCACTCCGCTTGAAACCGGCTGCCAACTAGACATGGAGCCATTGATCACTACCCGTTGAGCCCGACGATCTAGCCAGCTTTCTATCCACCTTACAGTCCATTCATCCAGCCCATACTTCTTTAACTTGGCGGCAAGAATACTGTGGGAGACCGTATCAAAAGCTTTGCTAAAGTCAAGGAATAACACATCCACTGCTTTCCCCTCATTCACAGAGCCAGTTATCTCATCATAGAAGGCAATTAGGTTAGTCAGGCATGACTTGCCCTTGGTGAATCCATGCTGACTGTTCCTGATCACTTTTCTCTCCTCTAAGTGTTTCATAATTGATTCCTTGAGGACCTGCTCCATGATTTTTCCAGGGACTGAGGTGAGGCTGACTGGCCTGTAGTTCCCCGGATCCTCCTTCTTCCCTTTTTTAAAGATGGGCACTACATTAGCCTTTTTCCAGTCATCCGGGACCTCCCCCGATTGCCATGAGTTTTCAAAAATAATGGCTAATGGCTCTGCAATCTCATCCGCCAACTCCTTTAGCACCCTCGGATGCAGCACATCTGGCCCCATGGACTTGTGCACGTCCAGTTTTTCTAAATAGTCCCGAACCACTTCTTTCTCCACAGAGGGCTGGTCACCTTCTCCCCATACTGTGCTGCTCAGTGCTGTAGTCTGGGAGCTGACCTTGTTCGTAAAGACAGAAGCAAAAAAATCATTGGATCAACCAGGGGTCAATCGTAAGGACTGCAGGGACAATTTTCAAAGCTGCCCAAGTTACTTAGGAGCCTATGTTTTACTGAAATGCAATGGGCTTGTGCTCCTAAAGGCCTAAATCACTTCCCCGTGTGGTATTTACAAAGAGGTGAAAAGGAGCCCTAAGAGACAAGTGGGGAAGGATTATTCCGATTCCCAAAGATCAAAAGCAGGAACACAGCTGGGGCAGTGCTTGAACTTTTAACCAATCATGAGACACCTTTTGTCCTTTCACACCCCGCATTCCCTCACTCCACACCCTTTCTGTTCTTGACATGCAAGAATGACAGGTAAAACTCCATAGCTTCCAAGAGCTGATTCCCTTGGGACATGAAGGAAGTGGCTGGTCTGCTACTCCAGAGCCAGCTCAGGTGGTTGGAATTCATTAGATACTTGAACTGAAGTGGGCTGCAGCCCACGAAAGCTTACGCTCAAATAAATTTGTTAGTCTCTAAGGTGCCACAAGTACTCCTGTTCTTTCAGTAGGAAAAGAAGCGTGTAGCTATAATTGCATGGTATCGGGGCAGCTGACTCAACATCGTTAGGACAGTTCCGGCTTCTGGAGCGTTTGGCTGGAGCCTGAATGTGTCTGTGAGGCAGGGTGACCAGATGTCCCGATTTTATAGGGACAGTCCCGATTTTGGGGTCTTTTCTTGTATAGGCTCCTATTACCCCCCCACCCCCGTCCCGATTTTTCACACTTGCTGTCTGGTCTCCCTACTGTGAGGTGAGAGGACAGGAGTGCAGTCTGTCCTCTCTACTCAGCAGATTTGCAAAGTCTAAACAGTAGCTTATTGTACGTTAGCAAGGTACATGCTATGTAGTACTATTTTTCTTTGTATGCCTGATCTATACTACCATACACCTACCATATTACAGGAGGGTGTATGCTTTGACTCTGCTGATCCTAAACAAAGAAGTCACCTGTCATATTACACTCCATACAGTTCTCTGAAAGATACAGATATAGGTAAAAACAACTGTGATTATGGTAGGCTGGGTACCTGTAGAAAGGTCCCTGGCTGAACCCCTTCTCTGACTTTTCACACAACTAGGTATTTGTGACCTAAAGCCCATCCTTAATAGTGATCTCCCCTATTTCCCCAGGCCAGGTTTAGAATCTTCTTTTCTTGTTGGTGGGCCCTATCGATAATCTCCTTTAAACCTTCCAATTGAAGTGTTTTAAGATCTCCCAGTCATTTCACTTGAAGGAAAATTCGAAATCTGTAAGACTCTGGAGCTCTTGCACAATGCGAAAATCCAGGCTGTGATTTACTTACTGCCACAGCGAGGGTTAAATAGTTGAGGTAATGGAAAAAAGAGAGGACAAAGCCTCCAGGGTGAAACCTACCTCTATGCAGGACAACATAAGGTTAACACCCTTATTAAATCACACTTAACCCCCATGGTGAGGACTTAAATGGTGTGTCAGGTCAGCCTCGCGCTGACCCTCTGAATAGGGGTGAATTTTGCCCTAAATTAATACAATCCATTCCATTGACTAATCTTTAACCATTGTTCAAGCCCTATTACTCCAGGACACCCAGTCCTCACTGACACTATGAGAATGGCCATACTGGGTCAGACCAATGGTACATCTAGCAGTATCCTGTCTCCAACAGTGGCCAGTACCAGGGCTTCAGGGGGAGAATATAGGACAGGGCAATTTTGGAGAGACCCACCCCTGCCGTCTTCCTGGTTTCTGGCAGAGATTTCGGGTCACTCCGAGGACGGGGTTACCTCCTGGACCATTCTGGCTAATAGCCAGAGATGGACCTATAGGCTCTTTAGAAGCAAATACATGGCAACAAAAGGCCTACAGGGCAAGAGAAGGGAAGACTTCCTGAGAGAGACCCAGAAAGAGGTGGTCAGAGATAACGAGAATGAGAGATAAGCCCAGAGAGACAAGTCAAGACATGACATAACAGGGTGACACTGGACTAGGATCCAGGAGACTTGGTTTATTTCCTGGCTCTGCCACAGACTTCCCATGTGACCTTGGGCATGTGACTCCATGGGCCTCAGTTTCCCCCATATGTAAAATGGGGTAATAAGCCTTTTTCTGTCTGCTTTGTCTATTTAGGCTGAAGCTTTTCAGAATAGTAACTGTCTTTTACAATATGTGTGTAGAATGGGGGCCCCCAATCTTGATTAGTAGCTACTTTAATACAAATAACAAATAATAATAAGATATGAGGCGAGAGAAGTGGGGAAGGAAACAGATCTGAAACTTTTCCTCTACAATAGAATGTCAAATGGGAAATTATAGCTTGACTGTTATTTAGAGATAAGGGCAAACAGAAATAAAATAGGAAAGGGAGGCAGAAATGACATCAGATTCCTGTCTTCCCATTGGATACATCTCTGGAATGTATGATAACCTTATACCATAAAGGTCATGTGACATCATACCCCAGGAGTCAGGAGTTAATTTAGCAGCAAACGCCAGTGTATTCTCCTAAATAGGGAAGCGATGGGAGCAGATAGGGTTTCACCAAGCACTGTGTTTACGGGTTACTTCAGCAAAGCAAAACAGGCTGATCTCACTTCCAGCTTCTCCAGCTGAGTTGCTCATCCTTACCTTTGCCAAGCCAGCCTGGTTGGTGGGCCTCCCTTCTGCTATCATGTCACCACTGCACGGACCAGGGCTGGACGGTGAGTTTCAATGCCAATGAGAATACTCTGAGCTCTCCTATTTCCCCTCACAACCCTGCCAATGCTCTAAGACCCTGACCTGGAAGAGCAGCAGGGTCCTCTTGTGGGCTGGGTACACCTGGGGCTTAAATGACGGCTTTGATCTCCCCCAACTGATGTCACCCGTTCAGGATTGATCTCAGCTACTGACCAGCACCCATTACCCCATGGGGGAAGCATTATTAGCTAAATGAATTAATAATACAGAAGAAAACAACTATTCTAATTTATTCCTTGTTCCGGGCTGCCCAGTGCCATCTGCTTTCTCTGTGTTTGTCTTTTAGATTGCAAGCTCTTTGGGGTAAGGATTTTTGCTGTGTTTGTGTTTTGCCCAGAGCCAAGCATGATGCTGTCCAGGCTTAACCCGTAACTGATCATCAGTGAGCCAGTGCAAACAATCTGCATATAAAATATGTCCCCTTCCCCAAGGGGTCGACCACCTAATGCTCAGACAAACCAGGTGGTACGGACACATGAAATGCACTGGATGATGGCTCCAACTCATCACAGGGCAGACGTCATTGATAGATCCTCCCTCCAAAGCAGCTAAATAGAGGAGAGAAACAAAACAAAGTAACATTTGAAAAAGGAAATTGTAAAGGACTCTGATCGAGCTTTGTGTTTCTAGTGAGCCCATCAGTGGAGTATCTGGGCAATGCCTCTTCTCGAAGCTCCAGTTGCTTTGGGCATCTTTTACTCCTAGGCAGTGAGCTGCTATGTGCTGCACCATTGAGGCTCTGTGCTACTGACTCAAGCGCTGACGACTCTGAAGTGACAATGGGGCTGCGGCTAGGTCACCAGCCATCACATCCACTCTATCCAATCTCCTCTCCTCAAGTCATTCCCAGTGCCTTACTTGGTCACAGCTGTAGATCGCAGAGTGTAGCTGGTCTCCGGCCTGACTGCTGATTCTGCTTACCCAATGCACTGCAGGTGCTTGGACCCAGGGGACAGCCTTACTCAAATAGCTTGCCAGTTAGATTTTTTTGGCTTCCTGTCCCAGAGCTTGGCCTAGCCCAGGGTAGGTAATCTCCAGCAATTCCCAGGGCTGAAGCAGATAGAGCAGAGCTTTGAGACTTAAGGTTGCCTGAAGCCAATCTGGCTGGGGCGAATCTCCCCAGTCATTCTCTAGAGCTAGCGTTAGGGAGAGAGACTGAGATGAGAGCAAGCAGTGTGGTGAGCCCAGCGAGTGGGCAAGCAAACCACAAATTCTAAGCGGCAAACTGCCCCTTTAATCAGCACAAAACTATTGTTATTGGCACTGAAATCTGCTGTTAAAAAAACACCCACACTCTGTAATCAAAAACCTTGGAAGTGAGGCAAGATTGTAGTTTACCAGTCACTGAAACCTTCACAAATCAGAGGAGAGTGGGGGGATTTTTAGGGGAGAGAATCCCAGTTCCACAATGGACCCTGCATTTCACATGTTATTCTTCCCCTGCTATCATTACAGGTCCCCAGCATTCAGGTTGGTAGTGCAGGTCTGCAAATTATAGTTTAGACTCTGTTCTTTAAAAAGTCTCCCAGTCCTAGGGTTTATCTGGGATTGTATTTGTCTGGGAACATGGGGTTTCCAACCTGTCCTTGCAACCTCAGCATGGACTACAAAATGAAAGCACTTAGAGCAGAGGACTGGAAGTTTGCACTCAAGTTTCTAGTCACAGCTGGCAATTACCGTGGGTTTCCACTTAGAGGCCAGGTCTGGGAGGCAGGATTCCTAAATCCTAATCCTGGCTCAGCCACTGACCTGCTGTGTGGACTTAAGCAAGTCATCATCTATGCCTCAGTTTCCCCATCTGTAAAATGGAGAGAACAACAATTACCTATCTTCTAGGAGGTTGTGAGTCTTCCTTAATTGCTATTTAGAGAATGCTTTGAGATGCTTTGACAGAACAAGGAGCAATGGTCTCAAGTTGCAGTGGGGGAGGTCTAGGTTGGATATTAGGAAACACTATTTCACTAGGAGGCTGGTGAAGCACTGGAATGCGTTACCTAGGGAGGTGGTGGAGTCTCCTTCCTTGGAGGTTTTTAAGGCCCGGCTTGACAAAGCCCTGGCTGGGATGATTTAGTTGGGAATTGGTCCTGCTTTGAGCAGGGGGTTGGACTAGATACCTCCTGAGGTCCCTTCCAACCCTGATATTCTATGATTCTATGATCCTTGCATGAAAAGGCAAAGTATTATTGTTATAAATCTATACTCCCTTCAACCAAACACCAGGCTTTCAAAATTAAAGATGCTCCCCGTTTTTCCTCTATTGTGAACTCAAACACTTGGAAGTGACTAGAGTATTTTTAATGAGAAGAAATCTCAGTATTTCTTAGCTGCTATAGGCTTTTTCCCCCCCGGCTCTCTTTCCAAGAGACATGAGTGCAGCAATTATTGTTTCCCTAGTATAATTTAGAGCTGAGTAAATATGCAGTTTAATCAATGACTAGGGAAACAGCATTGGGAAACTGTTCCTAACCGTGCAGATGTAGCAAGATCCACCTTTAAGGCAATAAAGCGATCGGTAATGTTAGGTCATCTTCTGCCTCGGATATTCTTCCTCAGGTAGACTAATGATGGGTACCAGCGTGTAAAAGCCCTTTTAATAAGAATGCAGAATTTTTTTGGGGGGGGGTCAGACAAAAGTAAAAATGCTCCTCTCACCTGGCCTGTTCCTGGCTGTGTGCTGTGTTAACTGGGGCTATTTGAGGAGGAGAGTTGGTGAGCCTTTTATCTTTGTTTGTCCTAGTTTGTTTGAATATAGATTATCAGGTCACACATTAGGTGACTTCACTGAGTCCCCTCTTTATCCCATTGCTGCACAATCAAAATACGATTTGACACAACCAGATTTTGCTCAGGAGGGTCCTGAGACTGGATTAGTGTGGCGGGGGGGTCTGCAGATTAGGATTTAGGTTCAATGGTAGATTTGTGTTTAAGGAGTGGCCCACAACTGGACTAGCAGGGGGTGCCGGGGGCAGGAGGGAAGTGTATTGCACAAAGTCTGCCCAGGGTATGCCGGCCTGGGACCAGCATTTTCCATTTCACACTTTCAGGTGGCGGGAGCTATTGTAATATGTTTCATACATATGACATTGGTATGAGAATCACGGTCAACCTGGTTAAGCTCTCTGTTCTGACGGAGCCCTCTATACTTTGGATTTACGCTATAGAATAATTACACTTGAAAAACCTTCTCAGTCTTTCGGCTCTGTTATGAAACCACGAAGGGCCATTTGAGGCCGCTTCCTTTACTATCTGTCCCCACAAACATCACACTGAATGATGGGGACTGGGACGAGAAGGGCCCACTTCCCTGAGGATTCAGAAATAAAGATTTGAGCCCATATTCAGAGAGGTCATTAAGCAATTTTGTTTTGATTCCATGGGTTGGGATAAAGATCTTGGCGATGGAGCAGTTGTGTGCGCCGTGCGAGGGTGGGGAGGGCGGCGGGGGAAGAAAGAAGCAGCTGGTCTGAATTTTCCCTCTGTGAGGTGGGTTCACCAAAGGACTCACTTGTTTGTGTGGCCTTGAAATCCAGCGTCATTGTTATGCAACCAGACTGCCAGGAGAATGGCTCCCCTGTCAAGGAGGCTGGGATGGAAATTAGCGAAATGTACCTTCGCAAGGCCCTTTCTTGGGTCTGGTGCTGATATTTTTCACACGGGCTGGCTCCTTACAGCCCTGATTTTGTGTTGATTGATACCAATGAGCTCGTTACTGATTTTGGAGGAGAGATTGGGGATGTCAGTGTCAGTTCCACAAACGGTATCACAGCCACAGAAGGAATTTGGGTTTGAAAAAAGAGCCAGACAGGAGGGGTGGCTCTGCATTGTATATTTCCAGCAGCACTGGGATCTTGAATTCCTATCGAGGAAGCTAATTTAGCAATCAAGACAATGATTCCAAGTAGCTTTCCAGTGAAAGGAGTGGAGCCTAGCCCTCATCATATGAGTCACTAGACATGTAGGGCCAGATTCATCGATATGTTGGGGCTACTTTAGGCTGGTCTATTGGGTTTATGGATGCTTTGCATCACTGGAGCAATCTCGTCCCTAGGTCAGGTTGCAGTAGCTAACAGCTGCACCCAGCCTCCTCTCACCACTCTTCCGTAAGGGTTTTGTGACAGTTCCCGCAGGATTGGGAAAGGAAACACCCACAGCTTCAGCACTTCAAAGCCTGGGACACAGAATCAGTAGGAACTGTTCTGCCAGGAGAACGCTGCAGCTATTCCTGAAAAGTACAGCGGCTGCCTCTCGCTTGGCAGAGTATACGGAGCCAGAGCTGTTCCCTGGAGACAGCTGCTCTCACAAGCAGCCAGCCACGTGGGAAGGAGGAAGGCTCCAGTGCAGATTTTGGTTTGCATTGATCCTGTTCTGGAGACCAGTCACGCCACATCCAAATACCCAGGATGACAGCCAGAGTTTGAAGAGGAGATCCTGAGCCCAGAGAGCTCCCGTTTGGAGCTCCTGTGCTGCCGTTCAGATGCACCCAAACTTTGCCCCAGCAGATGAGCCACCCTGCTAGGAATCCGAGCGTCACACCTAATTGGCATGCGGTGGAATAATTGAGCACAGAGCAGGAGGGAGTGCAAGTGAGGAGAGAATAGAAAAATCCAGGAGAAAAGGCCCAAGGAGGGCAGCATGCCTCAGGCCCAGTAACATCCACTGGGGTTTTGCATCTGTAGCCCAACAGCATCCCTCTGGCCTCACACCTGCAGCTCGCTGTCGCTCCTCCAGGCCTTGTGTCACTGTTTACAGGTATAAATGGATTTAATCCCCATGATCCATCAGGGAAGCAGGTTCACCACCTTCATTTTGCAGACGGGAAAAACGCCACAGAAAGAAGAAACGATTTGCCCAAGCTCACACAGGGGTGCCTGCTATCAAAGAGGAGGTTTCACAACGCAGACTGTTCCTAAGTGATGAGTTCCAGTTTTTCCTCTAGCCCAGGGCAGGCCGAACAGATATGATCAGAAACGAGCAGGGGGAGTCCCTTGTTTTGATCTCATTCATCACATCCAGCGTCACTGACCTTTGGAACACGTGACCAGAAATTGAGTGTCCTGTGCTGAGAAGAGCTCGATGTCTCATGTGGAAGCCACATAAGAATAACGGTAGCTGTTGGTTATTTTCATTGACTTAACCCTAATCAGACAGAGACATAGAAGGAGTGTCTTTTCAATCAATATCTGTTAGAGCAAATAATAAAACTAAAGAGAGAAATGCCCTAGAAATTGACCTTTTTTAAAAGGAACACATGTTCTGAACCAATCCTATATTTAAACAAACAATGACACCCTCTTTTATCAAATACCCAAGGAAAGAACAGACCCAGGGAAGGAATACTGGTCTTTTGCACAGTTGAATGTCTTTAACTGGTCTTGTCAATATTTGCTAATTTGGTAGCAAACTGTTTGTGTTACCAGATGTCCTCATTTTCCCAATGTGAAAGGGAGGGCAGCAAAGTTTCTCTTGGAGTTTTCAAGAGCCTGCATTAAAACAAAAAACACACAGACAATGTATTACCCGTGGCTGGCTTGGCATGAAAAGGACCCGTTACCAAATAGGCGTGGAGAGCATTCTTCTTACAACCAGGTCAGGCTGAGATGTCAGACAGCCACCCACACTCTGAGACTGGCTGATGCCACAAAGCAAAACCCACTAGCCCTATTCAGAAAGTTAAAAGGCAGAAACCAATGAAAATACACTAACAGTAAAAGTACACAAAAACACAAAGTATAGAACTCCCTGATTTCTTTTCCTTTCCCCTTCAGTGTTCAGCTAGATCCAGACATTAGAGAACAATATAAAGACTTGAAGCACCAGGCTTCCCCATAAAATTGGTATCGACTTCTCTTAGGCCTGCTCTATGTAAGCTGCCTTGCATCAACCTACCCATGGAAGGTTCTTCACTTTAATTTGGCTCCTGTCGAGGTAAGCACTTCTCTACACCGATTTCGTAACGGCGTAGAGTCACGGTCAATGTAATTAGGTTGATGCAGTGTCACTGTAGATGCTTCGTTACTGGTATTCAGGAGCCGTCCCACAATGCCCTGCACTGACATTACAATTGATACACACACTCCTGTGAATACACGCACTGCCGGCACAAGGGGCCAACTGTGCCCACGCACAAGCAATTTAATAACTGTGGTGGCTGGATGCCGACGTAAGTCAGGTCAACACAATTTTGTAGTGTAGACATGGTCTTAGACAACTAGATTCTAATCCCATTGAAAGTGAGCAGATTTACACAAACAACAAGGAGTCTGGTGGCACCTTAAAGACTAACAGATTTAACAAATCAATCTGTTAGTCTTTAAGGTGCCACCAGACTCCTTGTTGTTTTTGTAGATACAGACTAACATGTCTACCCCCTGCATTTTGAAAATCTTTCCCTCCACTGGTTTTAGCCTACTGCTACGACTGACAGCACTTTGCGCAAACGTGTGCTTGAGATGAACCCTTAGTACAGCAAAGCTACTGATGGTTGATAAGTATTATTGGATGCCACACTGCATTCAAACCACTTTTCTGCATGTATCAGTAAACCGAGGGATGAGGCAGTCTGCACTCTTGATTCTGTAATTTGTCTGACAATCCCACGTAAGAGAGAAGTTTATTGTTAGACTTAAAGGGCTAGAGTTCCAAAATACTGAATGCTTTCTGAGAGTGTAACAGACGCATGCTCAGTGCAAACTACTGCATGGGGAATTAGCAGAGGTGCATGGCCCGCTGCATTGTTCCTCTCCAGATGGATGGATAGGGTCACTGGGAGCCATAGCTCCATTGGAAAGCCATTGTCTCCTGTGAATAAAAATGGCTAAAGCTGAATAGAGGGTTGGGCAACCTTTCTTGATCTCTCCTTTTGCCTGCCACATTCTTACTAACAAGCCATTCAAAACTTTCTGGCTTGTATTTCAGAGGCATGGCCAGCTGTCCTCTGTGGTTAGCTTGTGAGTCATGGCAGAACTCAGGGGTTTTGGCAACCAACATATGTCATGACCTTTTTGTGGTCAAAGGTCTCTTCTGCATATTCAAATGACAATTTACAGATTCCCTGTCTGTCCACACTGGACGTGGGGGAGGGATAGCTCAGTGGTTTGAGCATTGGCCTGCTAAACCCAGGGTTGTGAGTTCAATCCTTGAGGGGGCCATTTAGGGATCTGGGGCAGATATCTGTTTGGGGATTGGTCCTGCTTTGAGCACAGGGTTGGACTAGATGACCTCCTGAGGTCCCTTTCAACCCTGATATTCTATGATTCTATGACGTTGCAATCACCTTCACAGGGGTGGAAAAAGCCAAAGATGTTGGAGAATCCTGAATCTGATTGGTGTCATCTCTCTGAGAGTATCAGTAGAATAAGTGATGAGATTTAAGAAGCCATCAGATCTGGAAAAGCTTGTCGTCCCTCCCCAACAGATCCCATTTACAAGGATCTAAGAATACTTTGTGTCACAGCCCGGGGAATCATTCTCTCGGATTACAATGGCTGCTTTAATTCAGGGTAGAAATTAAGAGTTGGAATCTACAGTCCACTAAGGCCACTTTGCACTTTTATGTAGTAAAAAATGGCCTCAGACTGGCCAGAGATTCCCATTCTTATAGCCACCTCCTACAGCTGCCCTGCCCTTCCCCACTTGGTACAAAGGGGAGGAGGAGGGTTGTTCGGGCAGGAGGAGAGGAGGGCAGGGCGAGTGGCAGAGAGCACAGTTTGGACACTGCAGAGAATCAGGGCCTCTATCTCTTCCACCCCTTTTCTGTAAGGATAGGGTTTAGCGATGGACCTAAGGAATGTATCGATTCTATCAACGGGATTTTTAATAAACCCATCACCATGTTATCCAGATGCCATATACACAGATTAAAAAGCATCAATTTCCACCATGATCGTTGCCCCTCCATCACTGATCCAGCTTCTTTCACTAGTTTATTTTCATTTTAGCTCCAGGAAAGGTGCTGATGAACATTCCGAATACATCATTAACGAGGAAGGCCTGTGCAAAGGGATGCATCTTGCCAAGTCCCCTCAAAGTGGTAAGATTCTGGCTCACCGTGGTCTCCAGCAGTAGAGAATTTCAGCTGAGAGCCTGCCACTGAAAACACTTGACTCCTGAGAACTTTATTCTGAGATTCATTAGCTACAGCCACAGCTGTTGTGTTGGATCATTAAAAGAGAAGTCGTCTGTGCAATAGCAAGGCCCCACACTTTTACTCTACCTCTTAGTTTGGCCCACTAATTGTGGAAGGCGTTGGGGAGAGTTGCATGTTGGTAAGTGGGCATGAGTCGGAGTTACATGTTAGTCAGACCAGTTTAGATTCACCCTCCATTTGGCCCAGAGAATATATGCTGATAGAAAGACGTCACCACTTTATATCATTTGTTTCCATTCTGAAAAACACACTCCATGCTGCTATTTGGAAGATATTTCCCTCTCTTCCCCTTTGACTTAAAAAAAAAACAAAACTGTCTGGTGCAGATTTCATTACTGGGTGACTATCAGGTCAGTGCTAAAAACTGAAGTGTATCAGAGCCCATCCTCTAACACAAAACTGGACACGTACACACTTGCCCGTTATGGTCACCCTACACTCAAAAATATACAGTAAGACACTTAACACACACAGAAACCCCCACATCTGCACAGGCATACACGCACAAACACAAAATGAACACTGGGCAGTAACCTCTGCAGAAAACTCTCAATTAACTGCATTTTTACTGTTGGCCATTAGCAACTGACTTGAAAGAATGTTATCTTTCATTGTTGGGGGGCGGGAGAATCTGGAGAAAGTCTTTAAATAATCATCTTATTTACTTATTTAACGATCGGAGAGGTCTCTGTTCGGAGACCTCTCAAAGCAGGAATCCTGCACACTTAAGATGTTGTTTACATTCAGTCTGTGTTTTGAATTCGTTGCCCCTTCGTGGCCCCCACTATAATCTCTGAGGTTATTTCCTATTGCTGTCACATTGGCTATGCATTCCTGGGCGTTGAGCAATAGCTTTCCCCCATAGGCAGATGTTATGGAGTTGTAGCAGATTGCTAAGTGCTACAGACTTACAGCTCATTGCGCAAGTCAAGATGGAAAAATACCATTATACTTCTGATTATACCTTGAGCCTGAATGAGCTTCACTGATAATTCTTCGTTACTGTCTACAGAAATCACAACTTCTTCTGATGTCTCAAAATTGCAACTAACATGGAGATCATACAAATAATCCTTTGTGTTGATACAGAAACTATTACTAGGAGTTTAATGGCTTTTCATTATGTGCTTGTTGCATTTCTATCATAGCAGATTTATACCAGAACCTATGTCAAAATGGCCCAGCCCTAAGAAATTGGAAGGAACTCGCTGTAATTCCAGAACATACTGTGCTATATTGACTGGTCCTGGATGCGTAGAAAAATGTAAAAAAAAGTAGAAAACAGAAAGAAGCCCGTTTTATATTGGTCAGCAGGGGCATAGGTTGGGAAAGAAGGCATTAAACTAATTATTTTGGGGCCATATTTTAACTTTGGGATTAGAAACTGGTTGAGTTTTGGTATAACTATTACTGGGGTTCTGCCCAGGAGGCAACAAGCTCATGCTGGCCTCGATGATTTAAACTCAATACTCGCCTCCAGAATCATTATATAATTAGGACACAGCATTAGTTCTAGTGTGTGTGTTCATACTGTAGAATTAAGTATCCACACACAGGACAGTCCATCAAGAAACAAGTCATTTATTTCCCTTGCTCCAACTGCCATTTTGGAGAGAATCTAGGATTATTCCAAGTCACAAATAATGAATTTGGAATTTAACTGGCATCTTCACTGGTGAAAATTTAGTACTGCCGCACATAAATCTATGTACTCTGAGTCGCAAGAATAGCCCAAAGAGGACTCTGGATGTCTTTCTGGTTTCAAACCAAGGCTCTTCTCTGCTGAGATTAACTGGACATGGGAATGAGGAGATGGCAAGAGTTCAGTAAGATGGCTTATTCTCTGTCCTTTGTCCTGTAGTTCCCATCTCCAGGATTGTAGATGTGGCAATCCTTGTTTCTACTGCTGCTCTGTCGATGAACCTCTATGAGGACTGGCTCCTTTCTCACCTCCAAGATGACTGGAAACAGCAGCAAAATCCCCCTTCCCTAGCACCTATTACGTTCTATACATTGTCTGCATTTACAAACACATCCTGTGAGTTAGATAAATATTATCCTCCTTTTGCAGATGGGTAAACTGAGGCAAAAAGTGGCTTATCCAAGGCCACTGAGGAAAAACAGTGCCAGGGTAGGATTAGAAATGTAGAGTTCCCGAGTCCCAATCCTATGCTCAGCCCACAGTATCGCACTCCTACCTCTTGGACGGATCCTTGGTGTCTGCTTTGTACTTACGAGATTTCAGTCATAATGGCCAGGGTGTTGCCTCACCACTTTCTGACTCAAAGGCTGTGCGGGAAGAGCTGGCTAGCCACATAAATACATTTGCCTTCCTCATTTCCCTTCCAGTCTGGGGAACTCCCCGATTCTGGCAATGTGTTTATATGCATCTGGATCACCCTAAGTATGGCAATGATAATGAATTGTCAATTTAAAGTAGGGAAGTTCTTCTGAAATGTTTAACAGTTAATTGCTTGACTGTGGTTTTGCTGTGTCAATAGCTGCATTAACAAATCCAAGTGCCTCTCATATGCTTTTTGACACGGAGTGCTATCTCCATATTGTATGAACGAGGCACATCCTTTAGTCTTCTCCAGCCAAGAAACTGGACTGTCCTGATACTTAAGGAATCTGATGATCTTTTTGGAGGAGGAGGATTATAGAAGAATCTATCTGGGGAAGTCCTAGAGATGCCCAGGGTGTGTTTTATATGTTGCAACTGCTGCATAAGGAAATGAGATCTAGGTTCCCCACCCACGCTGCCTCTTGGTCTTATTATTCTTACATCTTGATGCAGCGTCAATCTATCAAAAGCAGGACGGCTCAACACCATGGAGATGTACAGAAGTAACGAATGGATTCAGGGGCATAAGCCCCATTGAAATCTCTCTCTAAATAGTTTTTCTATTAATGCAACATCCTAAAACCTAGTGCTTAAACTCAAATCTATGGCGGAAGATATGGCCTGCAACCACACTATCTTGGCCTTGTCAGATATTACCATTAGCCATACCATATGATCTCATCCGATATCAGAAGTTAAGTAGCATTGGATGAGACTTCCAAGGAACACCCCAGAGTCTCAGGAAGTGGTATTGGTAACTTAGGCCTGGTCTGCACTACACAGTTAGGTAGACGTAAACTGCCTCGTATCGACCTGTGGAAGTGTTTTCACTTAAATTTGTCTTCTGCCAATGTAAATGCTTCTCTACGCCAATTAAGGCCATGTCTACATGTACAGCACTGCAGCAGAACAGCTGTACTGGTACATCTGCGCCACTGCAGCATGTGCGGTGAAGATGCTCTGTGCTGACAGGAGAGAGCTCTCCTGTTGGCATAAAAAGACCATCCCTGCGAACGGCGTAAGCTATGTCACAACATAGCACTGTGCATACTAGCGCTTATGTCAATGTAACTTACGTTGCTCAGGGGGGTGGAATCGTCACACCCCTGAACGACAAAAGTTTTGCCGACATAGGCGGTAGTGTAGACATAGCCCCAATAAAAGCACCTCATTGACGCAGCATCAGTGCAGACGCTGCATTGCTTATGTCAACTGTTACAGGCTTTCAGGAGCTGTCCCTCAATGCCCCACACTGACAATACAATTGATACAAGAGCTCCTGGTGAGGACACGCACTGCTGACACAAGGAGCCAAGTGTGCGCACACACAAGCGATTTGATAACTGCGCTGGCTGGATGCCGACATAAGTTAGGTCAATACAATTTTGTAGCATTACATGGCCTCGGTAGATGCACTTCCCTCTGATTCAGAAGCTGCTGAAAGGATTGCTGCACATTTAAGGCCAGATTCAGACCTGCAGGCACAGGGTGGTACAAACTTCATCTCCTGCCTCCACAGGAACATCCTTGCTAGAAAGGATCCACCCGTGTGAATCACAAATAGCTGTACCATCATTGTCCTTCTTCAGGTCAGTTTGGCTGGGGAAGGGCAGCATTCAAATCCCTGGAGGTTGTCTGGGAAAAGCCCTGAATAAGGGCATCTTCAAGCTGGCCTACTCCCATCCCTTCTCTCTACTGGCTAGAGCTCCCAACTTCATAGGCTGCACTGTGAAGTTCCAGCCCAATCCTCACAGGCAGCTTGCACCATTGAGCGCCCATTTCCAACAGACCCTCTGTGGCCAGAGGCCAATGAATGAATCTTGCCCTTGGTCTGTAAAGTGCACTGCGATGAAGAAAGCCAAGATATTATTATTTGATCACCTCTTAAATCACTCAGCTATCAGAGTGCAGATAGCGAGCTAGAGTGCTAATTAATGTCATGCTGTTGAAGTTAGCTCAGATTTGCAGGGTAAATGTATGTATTTATTTCTTCTCATTTTAAAGATACAACTATAGGGCCCCATCCGGAGCTAATTAGGCCTTTTAGTAATTCCGTGGCTAACGTCCGTAAAATACACTGCATGGAACTGTGGCCCTCTCCAGTTAACCTTTCTTAATCAACTAGTCATAAGGACTTTAGTCCATACTCAGTTGCATCAGGAGAAGGATGGAAGGAATATGCAATGAATAACATCCTTCTGCTTTCCCTAGGTACTTAACATGGCCAGGGCTGGGAAATCCCTGTGTAACCTTTTCACTCTGATTTACTGAATCAATTAACGTAACCCAGTGAGCCGTTGTAAGTTGGAGTGTCTCGCCTGGAGGTTCTAAAAGCAATGGGCCTTTGGCTCGTTCCCTTTGTGCCACTCCACTAAACTACCAAGGAGATTAAAACGACCCTGCGAGGCAAAGGGTTCTGTATATCCCGTCACAAAAGACATTTCAAATTTGAAAATGAAATATATAACATGCTAAAGGTATTAGAAAGATTGCATGTTTCCAATTCCTAGAACTGATGATTTTTTACTATATTAACCTCAAATAATCATGTTCTGAATAATATAGACCGACAGTTAAAAGGGGAGGTGGTGAGAGAAATGTGCAGAGACTCTTATAGTCTGCAGCATCTTAATAATTTTCCTGGCATGATAAAAATACTCACCATTGGAGTGTATCTGGCACTATAATCCTGCCAGTATAGCAGAACTGTATAATGGCATTTATTGGTTCTACACTTTCCACAAAACCCCACCTTTTAGTTATCAGCTTATCTAAAATGGTGATGGCATTCCTTGAAAAGAAAATGTCACCTTTTCTTCTCCCCTTTACTTTGGTCTCATTGGACTCTCCCTCTCCTACTGATTTGCAGCCATGCTAGACACACAATCTTGTAAGATATCCAATCATACAGTGCGCACAGCCATGTAGGATAGCCCCATAAGGCCACAATTTCACAAAAGTAAGTCATGTAAAATACACAACAATATAAGATTCTCAAAGCCTTTCTGGAAGTAAGTATCTCCATGCACAGAATCAAGGGTATTACCCATGTGTAACTTCTGCAGGACAACTATCTATGTCTTAGGTCCCATAAAGGGGTTAGCATCTGCTCCAAATAAGTACTATACAGTATATTATGAATGTTTCCTTCTATTTCATCTGCTTTTGATATGCATTGAAATATCATACTATCTACTATAAGAATAAAAACTTTACTTGAATGTTTAAGGGAAAAACGAGGTAACCTAGGACACAAATTATTAAATTAACTTTGTGTTACACCCCCAGTTAGGCTGATGCCTTCATTGTTTTGGGCACCGTACAAACACCGAATAAGAGAAAGTCTCCTGCTCCCAATATATTCAAATCTACATAGATTTACTACCATCTCTAGATTTGGTAACCGACATCGCTCCTGAATAACCACTATTCTGTAAGATATGGTAAAACACAGACCTATGATGACATGTTCTGGCCACATTTGGATCATAACTGGAAGTTTTGCATATTCTCCATCACTAATATATATGCTGGAATAGATCATGCACGAGGAGCTTGTGCAGGGTAGTGCTGGAAGCAGGAAGACGAAGCTGAGATGTAATATTAGAAGAGGCATTGGAGACTCTCTCAGCTCTAGATCATGCAGTTTAGTTTGGCAATCTTTCAACACATTTCATTACAGGAAACGTCTGTATTAATGCATTAAACTCTTCTCAGCTGGACAATCCTCCTGACCAGCACAACAGACATTCCAGCGAGTGGGTGGCACTGGGGTTAAAGCACCGGACTGGAACCTAAAGTGATGGTCCAGACTTTTGGTGTGACCTTGGGCAAGTCACTTATTCTCTCCATGCCTCACTTCCCCCCAGTTGTAAAATGGTGATAATAAAACCTAATCCTCAGGGGAGTTGAAAGGTATTAAATGTATTAATGTTTGTGAGGCACAGATACAAATGTGATAAGGCCCATATAATAAACATAGACTAATTACTTGCATTTCACCAAAACAATCAATGGAAAATATAATTAAAACATTATCTGAATTCCTCAAACAACAGAGAACACACACTTCTCCATCCAAGAAATTGACCTGTCCTCATTCATAAGGAATCTGATGATCTTTTTGGATTATATTATTATTATTATTCTATAGAAGAATCTGTCTGGAACAGTCCTAGCCCAAGAGAGTGGTGTCCAGGATGTGATTTGAAACACCATGCAGAAGAAATGGTGTAACTCCTACCAGCTACGTAAGCACATGGTGATGCTACACCGTGGTCAGCCAAATGCATGAATTCAATTCCTCTCTTCTTTCACCAATAAGAATGACCTGGTTGTCTTCTGAAAAACTGCTGGTATAATTTGGTGTCTTCAATGACCTTGAAACAACTGGAGACAAAGGTAAGAGGGCTTTTCCTCTGTTATTGCTACATTTTCAGGGCTCTGTATGAAAACAGGAGACAGATACATACTAGGCTTGCTGTGATTATTCTATCCAAGGACTACACAGTATTCAATTAAAAGAATTACTGCTATGCAGGAAGGAAGGCCAGCATCCCATAGTTGGGTGCAGGTATCTGCAATGCAGGAGAGGGATTTTTAATAGTTCATTCAAATTGAGATTTCTGAGTTTCTTGCTGGTTGCCACTACACTGCTGAGATGGGACATCAGCTGAAACACAGGCAGGTAGCGTTAGAGACAGAGAGATTCCAAAAGAGCTTTGATATTGGTTTAGTGTTAGAAAAATTCTTCTGCACAAATCTGCTCCCTGCATATCCACTGAGTCCTATCCGCTTAATTTATTCACAAAAGCAAAATTTCTGTTCTCACCATTGCTTCAATGCCAATAAAGATGTGAAGGAGCGAACTGGAGTCTGTTGCATCCCCCCCTGTTTTCAAATACATTGTCAGCTAAGCTCAGATCCAAGAATCTTTACTGTTGGTGATGATGTAGGAAGTAGGGAGAGCACAGCTTGATTTTCTGAGAGGAGGCTGAGCTTGCGATGCCAGCTGGAAGATTTTGAGTTATAAACGAACGGTGCAGCCTACTTATCTGAAAATCACTGAAGGGGAAAGATATGGAACAGCGGCATATCATTTTTAGAGTCACTTCTGTAAGCTTGGCAGCAATATCTGTAAAACTCAACCACAAACTATAGGTGAAAATAAAGTGTCTGCACTTTGGGAAAATAATGCATTTGTAGTTTTGGTACAACTACAGAGTATCCATCTCTCTCAGGATCGTGGCCTGACTTTGGAAATGGAGAGTTAAATCCTGGGTCTTACCTGAGAGATGGCCACATTAGAACTGGTTTCAGAGTAGCAGCCGTGTTAGTCTGTATCCGCAAAAAGAACAGGAGTACTTGTGGCACCTTAGAGACTAACAAATTTATTAGAGCATAAGCTTTCGTGGGCTACAACCCACTTCTTCGGATGCATATTGAGTGAAACATATATCGAGGAGATATATATACACACATACAGAGAGCATGAACAGGTGGGAGTTGTCTTACCAACTCTGAGAGGCCAATTAAGTAAGAGAAATTGGGACTGGCAATGTAAGATTGCAGACTGGTCTGGAAGGGTGAGGGGAATTCCAGTGTGCTGCTGTGGTGAGTGGATGGACTGAACACATGGAGTGGGGTTACTCACCTCTCTTGTTCCACGCCCACTTTCTAATTCCTCACTCACACAGAAGCACCAGACTGGCTGACTGAAACAAGCTGGATCATTGAAAGCAACAAGCGGCACGTCGGATTCATTCACCCACTGGGTCCCTGTTTTTAAAACCAATAACCATGTGAAGCGTGACTTGATTACGGTGATGCAAGCCCCATCTGTCACGGCCCTTTCAGAATGGCACAGAATGGTCCTGAGCCGCTCTCTCTCTTTGTACCTCTGGGACATGCACTGTAAGTGAGATCACAGCTCCCACTGAATTATTCACGGCAGCTTTGAGTGTCAGTTTTATTATATACATGCAGATTACTCCAGCATGCTTTCCCCTGCCGGGGATGGATCGATAGTGGAGTTCTCTCCTCCTGACTTTTCTGCCTGCATTTGTTCCTATTTTCCCCTACTCCTTATACCCAGACCTTGTTCCAAGTCCACCTGGACTCATGATACCTAACACCTTGCTCCAGCCAGGGCCATACTTGGTTTTCATTTCCGCAGGGCGCTGCTAACCCCTTGAATTCACTAAACGGAGTCCACTTTTCTCTATGCACAGCATCTGCTTGCCCAGCACTTGGGCAAAGCCCCCAACTCTCTCTGACCCAGGGTCTCTTGCTGCCCTTTAAGATCACTTCAAGTCTCTGATCCTTGGGTCCTACTCATCTCCCTTCCCAATGTAATAAATATACAATATAACCTCTCTACTTCATAGGTCAGGCGACTGCAGATTAGTTCACATGTCCACTAAAGCCCATAGGGTCCCCTCCGATTGCCTCGCTTCACTGGAGCGCAAGGATTCCTCGTACCTCCAGAGCAGTTCGAGAGAACATATCCTCGTCTGTAATAAAGTGGCAATGGTAATGTACATTAAAGAATAATGAAATGCAGTGATATTTCAGGCCTGACAGTCCTATTTCTGGCAGTCTCCGAATTAACGTGCTAGGCTTTGTGCGGCAGCTGCTGCTAGGAACCTTCAGAGTCTTTCGAAACACATGAATAGAGCTTCCAGCTCTTCAGCTCAGCTCACTGCGGCTATTTATCCTGCCTTTGCTTCCACTGGACCTTTTTTGAATTTGGAATTTGAGAGTCTTTAGAGCAAGGAAATGCAGTAGCGAGTGCAAGGCATACCAAATACTTTTTAGGAACAGGCGAGGGACTAAGTTCTGATATTCCACTTGAGTTCTGGGCACCAGAGACCTCTCAAATCCCCAGCTACATCTGGGAGTTCCCCTCCACAGTCCCATTTCAGTTGCAAAAGCCCCCCTTCAGTCGGCATGTGGTTCCTCTCCACCTCCCAACCTGTCTCTCTAGAGGCCGGCCTGAGAGGTTAAGGGCCACAGATTCCTAGCTGGCGTAAACCAGTATAGCTCCACAGATTTCAATGGAGTTTGGACAGTCTACACCAGCTGACAATGGGGCCCAAAAATCTACTGTACAATTTGTATTTGGAAAACAGTTCTGAATCCAATCCAGACTGAACAACTAATGGAGACAAGCAACACACATTATGCACAAAGGCGGGACCTATCAGAGGCTGTAGTGTTGCAATAGGTATGGAATGCACTACAAAGCATTTCACCATATTGCAAAGAGGTATACAATATCACTGGGCCCCATGCCATCACAGAATTGTACGTTGGCCAGTTGCATTATGGGGGTTTTCCATTCTCCTCTGAAGCATCAGGTATTAGCCACTGCTGGAGACAAGAGTATGGCAGTATGGAGTATGGCAAATCCTACGTTCCTAGACAAAAAACATTAAAGGGACCTAACAGGCAAGAACAGAGTATGAGTTATCCTATCCTCCACCCTTCCCTGTCTGCCCTCAGTGATTTCAGTAACCTGTCATCTGTTGCCAGGCAGTTTTAGCACTTTGTAACCCCAGAGGCTTCTGTCAGAGCATGAGGAGAACACAAACCACAGTTCAAACCTTTATGGGGCATAAAAGAAGATAGGTAACACCAGTGACCCCTGCCCTTGTGACCCACAACTCCTCCTGGCCTCCAAGGGGCCTGAAAGAAATA
The DNA here is from genome assembly GCF_002925995.2 of Terrapene triunguis. NCBI lineage: Eukaryota > Metazoa > Chordata > Testudines > Emydidae > Terrapene > Terrapene triunguis. The sequence goes on along the minus strand of NW_020665187.1, from coordinate 4,056,904 downwards.
TAATTACAACAGAAGTGAGATCAAATTAGCTGAGATCCATTTCCAAGTCACATTTGCTGCCCTAATGGTAAAGGCTGCCACATTTCACACAATGGTGCCTCATTCCAATAACTATAGCACCACAGATTTCCAAAATATCAATGCAAAGGAAGAGAGATTTGCTTGCACCAGACTCAGGCCCAGAAAATTTCAGCTTCTCATTAACATCCCAGTCCAATACTTTGTGCTTATCCCTGGCTTTGTTCCATGTCTAATCAGGGGAGCTCTGTTTTGAGAATCTGTTGCTGCCTTGTGCCTCTCCACTTCTAGAAATGGCCACGCTTCCTGATGCAAATATTTAGTAAAGAAAGTCAAGAGACCCAGGGGTAAAATATATTCTCAGCTAGACTGAAGTCCCACTCAAGTCAATGAGGGTTGCACATATGTAGCTGAGATCTGACAAAAATAGGGAGGGACCGGTAGATGTTTGCATGGAACTTGCAAGACTTTAATGGAAGAATAGATTTGGAATCTCCTTAAAATCCCCAATACTTTGCGTTTTTTTGCAAAGAACCTCTGAACAATTAAGCTCGAAGAATCATAACAGCTTCCTTCTTTTCCAGCTGAAACTTTGTTTTACTGATGACTCATTATATTTATACCTTCTCAGAGAACATTTAAAGTTGTGTTTTGTCATCTCCTTATCTTTTGGCTCCCCCTCCGCAGACAGTAAGAAGCTGGATTTATCCCCAGGTGTGGATGATACTAATAGAATCCCTCTCTGCAAAACTGTTTCCCATTTAAGCCTCGTCAGGCACCAATATACATTTACTCATGTGCAGCTTTTGTTTCAACATGTTTTATGAAAAGTATCTCCGCCATAACTTGCGGTTTGAAGCTGTGCAAATAGCTGATGACATGCCTAGTACAGCTGGAGAGGCGGATGATGGCTGAAAGCAGCAGTTACGTTTGTAAAAGGAATTGCTGGAAAGGTAGAGCCATCATGCCTGGAAGATCGGTGAGTTCTTGTGTTCCTTTTACTGCCATCCTCCTCCTCCTCCTTCCACACCCAATTACGTTCTGACCCCACCTGTCACATTCTGCCCTGTTGAAAATGGTAAGCTGTGAGGGACAAGGACTATATTTTATTTTACATTTGTACAGCATCCAACACAGTAGTAACTATAAGCCTTAGCTCTCATCTAGCGCTTTTCATCCATCGATCTCAAAGCACTTTACAAAGCAGGTCAGTATCATTGCTCCAATAAGGTCCCCATTGTGATGGGGTGCAATTGTAGTTCTGTTAATACTAATGTTGATTAAGTGTAATATAATCTAGGATGGAATGAGCGCATCCTAGCAGATCCATTCTTTAATTTCACTTGTGGTGGATTTATCAGAGATAAAATGGTTATCTGAGTCCTTTCTTGCCCAACTCAGACTCTCCTTTATTGCCATCTCCCCGTATTTTTTATGTTTGAGATTTACTGATGAAAAGCACTATATAAAAGCTAGGTATTATGTTATCAAAGACTGAATTTCTCCCTTTTCCCATAAGAAAGAGAGGTCAGGGTTACAATGTAGAATATGACCATAATCTGGTTAGAGATTTTCAAAACAGTGCAGGGGATTTAGACACCCATCTTCCATTAAAATTATTGCACCTCTGGTCATTTAAAAGGAGGCAGGAAGTCTAGAGAGCATATGGCAGTGGGGGTGATCACAATGAGATCCTTGCTTAAAGATCCCATAAGAGGATGTGTGTCTGGGGTCAGGGACTGATCGCAGTGTTTCCGTGAACTATAAAGAGAGTGACAAACTGAAACACAACATTCTAGGAGAGACCGAGCCTACTAAAAAGTACTGAAATCACACAGAGTGATTGGCAGACATAGTAAGGGACAGATATAAACAGAGAGCGAGAAACCTGGTCTTTATGACAGACGGCTGTACTAACTTGAACCACTCCCCCACTTTCCCCTCACAGGGAAAGGGAGGGGGCAGTGACCAAAGGTTACACATTCTCCCCAAGCAACACAACACTGATCACAAAAGGGTTTATAGGTCCTTTGGGAGCCTTTTTATTCTTTTCTTCAATGCCAGCAGAGGAAAGTCAAATTTAAACACACACATACCAGAAAATTATTAACCACAGGGAAGTCAGAATCCCTGCTCTTCCTCCGCTTCCAGCTGCGGCATGAGTTTGGACCTAGGTGTTGCCACACCCATGATGCTTGGCTTATAACTGCGTCTCCAAAAGAGATATTTAGAGGGTACGAAGCCCGGTTCTGGACCGCTATATGTCCTGTTCACCTGTCCCGTTCATGTAATTGGCAACTGGCCATTTTTTTTCAGCTTGAGAAAGTCCTAATAGAAAGAAGAGACACTTATTTTTGCATTTCTATTGGCAGGGTCATCACTTTGCCACTCAGTCAGACCACTAATTTTGCCTCATAATGAGTTGTAACCGCTGCTGACTGAACATTTAAAGTGACATACAATTATTTTCATCTGAGAAACTACTAGCAGTTCACATAATGGATTTTCAAAGCCTTATGTGGCCTAAGATCACATTGAACAGCTGACCAATTCTGCACCTTCATGCCTGGTGAACTTGCTGCTACTTTGTTTGCAAGTCAAATGCAACATGTCCTGAACAACCAACCTAATTTAGCCCCAAGTCTTCTAAACTGAGGCCTTGGAAGTGGACGCAGCCTGAAATCCAAATCCCAGAAGCTGATGTGAAACAATGGCAGCGTTCAATTTTTCTTAGTTTCCTTGAGAGACCTAAGGGTGGCACTGTGACTTGGGTAGCTAACCCAAACACAGGGTTGCCAAGTTGCTCATCCAGCTGTGGTAAGAGCTGGTATTCTATTAACTGCATCACTAACCCATCTAGATGGGTAACACCCTGGCCAGACTGGAATGTCAATCCCAGATACAGCATCTCCAAAAAGGTGTCAGTGCAGAGGATGGTTCATTGTTGAAAAGCTGATCCAATTATACTGAATCACCACTTACTGGAGGCTGGCATTACAATACTGAAAATTGCAGAAAACAATTGTTGTTGTTTTGTAAAGTGCTTCCATACTGGAGAAAACTTTCAAACAGATCAAATCTAACTGTAAACCTTCCCCTTTTCATTATCTCTTTACTCAGCCATGTGGGTAGAACCCAAGAAGGTTTGAACTCAGGTTTCCTCTCCCACCGGCTGCCTTCTGCTCTTCTTGTTTGACCCTGAAAGCGACGTCATGCTGCTGAATTTTTCACATCACAATCATTTCCCGGCTGTGAAGATTATTACTTCAGTGCAGGATTTCAGGTGAGGTGGGCTGTGAAAATGCTATATTGCCAGAGGATTGACAAATACTAGAGCAGACAACCAACCAGTAGAGTCCCCTATCTAATCTGGAGGCCCAGCGGCATACACAAATGCAAGGTAAAAAATTATACGCACGACAGGGAATGCAGGAGACCCTAATCCTGCATTAATAAGAGCACTGTGGTGTGTTTGTCAGGTTTCCCCAGCCTTGTAGTAAGATCCTAAGACGGGCGTGTATAACTCAGTATGTCACTTGCACTTAAGAGAATTGCATTTAAGCCCATAGCTTCTCCACATCCTGCATGTTATATATTCTGCATTCTTGAGATTAAGGGAGTGGGCTTGGGACTTACTTCCAGTGAGTATGAAGGACTATGCACATCAGCTCACCTTACCTGTGCTCATGCATAGCCTCTACTTACACTTGTGCTGCAGCCCAACAACTCTGCACAAGGACTTGGAGGATCGAGGCCTTTGTGTTACCACAGCCAAGACTCAAACTTGGACTCTGGTGTGGGTCTGTATGGAGCAGCTATATGAAATAATCCAGAAGGCAGTTTACCCTTGCCTGAGCTGGTAGAAGCTGGAATGAGATAGTCTCCTCTGGAAGTCACCCCCTACTGGCCTTGCTTTCAGCTGGGAGTCACATATCTCTAGCTGAACAGGAAGCAGCTGTGTTGAACTGGTCTTTATTGGAAATCACCTTCCCGATTGAGCTATTAGGTGCTGTGCTGAACTCTATCAGCTTGCTGGTAAGAATTCTATATGTCTTGTCTCAGCTGGGAGTCGCCCTCTGCAGATCTTATACAGTAATGGAGAAACTCCTTATTAAACAGTCATTATTTTCAGTAATACCAAAGGAAAAAACCTCTGGCCTGGTAAAATTTCTAGAGTGGTTTTTCAACCCTGAGCTAGTGCTAAAATCTATAACTCTAAACTTGTAGATTCATCTGCTATTGCCTTGTAAAAGTCCCAAGGAATAGTGACAAACAATAACACCTAGCTTTCATATAGCCTTTTTTCAACAGTAGATCACAAAGTGCTTTATGAAGTAAGGTCAGCATCATTATCCCCATTTTACAGATGGGGAAACTGAGGCACAGGGAGGGGACAGTGACTTGCCCAAGGTCATAAGAACGGCCATACTGGGTCAGACCAAAGGTCCATCTAACCCAGTATCCTGTCTTCCGACAATGGCCAATGCCAGGTGCCCCAGAGGGAATGAACAGATCAGGTAATCATCAAGCGATCCATCCCCTGTCGCTCATTCCGAGCTTCTGGCAAACAGAGGCTAAGGACACCATCCCTGCCCACCCTGGCTAATAGCCATTGATGGACCTATCCTCCATGAATTTATCTAGTTCTTTTTTGCAATCCTGCTATAGTGCTGGGCTTCACATCCTCTGGCAAGGAGTTCCACAGGTTGACTGTGCGCGGTGTGGAGAAATACTTCCTTCCGTTTGTTTTAAACTTGCTGCCAATTAATTTCAGTTCAATTGAAATGTGCTCACTCAGCAGGACAGTGGCAGAGGCAGGGATAGCAGCCAGGTGTCCTGAGTTCCAGTCCACTGCTCTATCCACTACACCCCACCGATGAAAGCAATACAGAGTGCGCCTCAGAGAGCACTGGAAGGAGTAATGCAGTGCCATGCAACAGGCTTGCCCCCCAACCTCGGCCAGATCAGTGGCACCTCCATTTTGTTAACATTTGCCAGAATCTGTGGTCCAAATTGAACACGGCTCAATGTGTGTGTCAAACCATCTGTAGTGAACTCGGCATTTCCTCTGAGGATCCTGAAATAACACATCAGATTTCGATTCAGCTCCATGAACATATGAAAATGCTAAGGACAGAGAACACCATGGTGCGAGAGGAAAAACAGAGCTGTTTATTCAGTCTGATTACATCAGAGAGACACTAGGACTGTCTGTGTCATGTGCAGCCCTGACATCTATGTTTTCTGCCACTGGAGCGGAGGAAACTACACAAAGAAAACTTGATGCCCTTAAATATTTCTTTACTTAATCCTTCAAAAGACAATGGAAGTCCCTTCCTTTTGTCCCTCCCCTTTCCCACCCCCTTGCACTTCTACTGTACAAAAGGGGATCATTAAGCAACTGTACATGTAATGGGGGGGGGGGGAAATGGCAGACTGCCAACCTCAGGAAGAATCAAACACAAATCTCTCATTGCCACTCTCATGTAAAGCACTTTGTGTATGCGTTTAGTCATCATCTCCCCCTGCCGTTTAGAGGAAAACCTTGTAGGGAGGGCTTGCATGGGTCTCTGGAATTTGACCAATTGTGCAGGGTCTGCCTGAGTGGGCAGGGCTTGTTGTGGTGTGCAGCGATTGCTCAGATGTACAGGACTCACCCAGGTGTGCGGTGCTTGCAAGGATGTGCTGGAGTAGACAGGGTTTGGCTGGGTGAGCTGCTCATGTGCAAACTATCTGAGGAATGCTTTGGTTTGTCAACTATCCCATACCTGAGTTATGACAGATTGATAGATTCAGAGAACCTGTGACTGAAGCAGACATTTTTTACAGGGTTGCCAAGCCACAGCACCCACATTACATTTTATTAATTATTCATTGTTATGTTCTGCATTTCTGGATAATTTTGGAAAAACAAAATGGCAGCTGAATGTCAAATATTAATCACAGCAGCAGCAAAATTTACCATCATGTCAACAGCTCTGTTAGAAAGAATCCTCTGTTTCTCAGCTGTATGTTAAATAGTCCCTCTCTGGAAATCTGGATGGCAAAACCCTTTAACAGAATCTCAATTTGAGGATCAGTTTATTCATTTATTTACATATGTATAATTTTTATGATTAAAGGAATTAACAACAACTATCAAAGCAAACATACTTTAAAATGTGAGCCAGGGAGAGGGTGAGGAAGAAGGCCAATAGCCACTCAAACACCAAAGATTTATAGCTTTTCTTAGCCAAATTCTACAGTAATGTTGCTGTAATCAGCCCCTGAGAGCCGTGAAATAACACCAAGACAAAAAGGGAGAGAGCCGAGGAAGGAAGCAGAGCCTTATTGAACTTATAAAATGTTCTACATGACTGTTACCTATATTTAGTGATATTTTTCAATAAGATGTAGTGATTATGGTGAGTAATTATTATCAAACAGTATTTTATTAGTAGTTAAAATCTGTGCTCAGCACTGTGCAAGACACAAAAATACAGACAGTCCTTGCCCTGAAGAGAGACACAGACAATGGGGGGCCTGATTCTCTGTAGCTCTGCTCCTGGTGTACCTGTTTACTCTCGCACGAAGGGGATGCAAAAACAGAATCAAATCAGAATAGAGATGCTTGAACTTGATGCAGTGTCCAAGGGTAAGCCAATGGAGGGATCCAAAGAGTGGGAGTGGCAAGTCCAGCTCAATGGACCAGGAAGATCATTTTAGCAGATATATTTCGAATGGCTGGATGGCAGGCAAACGTTGCCAGTTGAACATCAGCCCTTGTATTTCTAATTCTCAGGAATATATGGGCATCTTCAATTAGAATACTGCCCAGTTGGAGCACCAGGTAGTCTGTGCAGCTGGGCAGAGAAGCTGGGCAAAGTTTATGTTGAATTTGGCACCGCAGAGATATACTTTAAAACTAGTTAAACTTTACTTGCCTGCCTAAAGCTCTAAGCTGAAATCAGTTAATCAACTCAGAGAAACTAGAGATGGAAGAGACCTAATAGATCATGTATCAGAGGGGTAGCCGTGTTAGTCTGAATCTGTAAAAAGCAACAGAGGGTCCTGTGGCACCTTTAAGACTAACAGAACTGTTAGTCTTAAAGGTGCCACAGGACCCTCTGTTGCTTTCTAATAGATCATGTCTCTTCCATCCCTCAAGGTGGCCGATGGAGGTGAAATAATATACACTGAATGTGCGTTTGGGTTCGGCCGAAGTCCAGTCTTCACTAGTGGCTTGGTCTCTCCTTACTGCTTATCCAGAAAGGAACACTGGGTGGGGGAGAGAGGATATATTTTGCAGTCACAAACACCAATAATGAGAGGCTTTCTTGGTGCAGCAGAGGAAATTGGCAGATATTCGATTCACGATTCTTCTGGTTAAAAGCGTTGGAAATTCTTCAGGGGTTGCTGTGAAACAAGAGTGTTCCCTTGGGAATTAGAGAGTGACTCTCTGTCCTGACCTTGGAGTAGCTTTACCTCTTGAGGGCCCCTTTGCTACAAGGGAGTCAGATGTTTAGTTTCATCTCTTGAAGCTCTGGAATTACCACACATTTTACTTTTACACACTGAAGAGGGAAAACAAGGAGAAATTTTAGAAAGCACTGTGGTTAAATAGCCTTTACCACTAGCAACCTTCTGCCTCCAAGAATTAGCCCTCTTCCTAGCAGGGACAAACCAGAATTTGTCTACCCACTCTCTGGGAGTGGCATTGAGTTGTTTGGACTGGGGGTGGGGGGGTGGGAAGAAGGGAAGGTAACTAAAACAAAGCATAATTGTAAAGATTTTAAAGCCTGTTTTTCTTCCGAGATGGCATATCCTTCATGAACTAGACTGTTTCATCAGTGCTAGTTGACATAAGGAGTCTTTGGTATACAATCTACAGAACCTCTGCAGCTACTTAAGCATTGCTATTTTGCCTTTGATGGTCTGTATTACCTAAACTTTACTTGCTCTAATATCCAAAACAAATTTGCAGCACAGCATGTCACCAGATGTGGATCCTAAGTTTCAATAGCTTTAAAATAGACCAGAACACTTTGCTTCCCAAACAAAGGTACTTTGTTAAAATAGAATTGCCTATTCTCTCCCTTGTATATATTGTAGAATTACTGTACACCCAAGTGAACTGTTAAACTGCTGAACAGTAGAAGCTTAAGTGTGCCATTCATTTCTGGGTGACTTTTGGTTATCTTTCAGGGAATTATGAAACCAACAGCTGTTGCAGTAATGGTATTCTTACACATTTTCTTTTCTTGTGGATAAAAAGCTAAATGACTTCAACAGTGAAAAGGGTCAATTCTATACACAGGGCCGGCGCAACCCATTAGGCGACCTAGGCGGTCGCCTAGGGCACTACAATTTGGGGGACGGCGACCGCGGCGGTATTTCGGCGGTGGGACCTTCCGCCGCCTCTGTGGGGGGCGGCATTTCGGGGCGGGACCTTTCGCCGCCTAGGGCGGCAGAAAAGCTGGCGGCTTTCCTGTTTACACATTGCACCAAATTTTCAAAGGGGCCTCAAACCAACCTCCAAATTTGAATCCACAATATGTAGGTTGAAAAGCTTGACTCTGAGTGCACACATGGCACTTGCTGCATCCAGACAGTGCTCACAAGTGCTGCTTGTGCAATCAGACTCAGGTTTTCATAGACACAAATAATCCACCACATTTTGGACATTTTTTCTTTTAAATTTTCCTTCTATGTCATGTCACACCTGATAAGAACATAAGAACGGCCCTACTGGGTCAGACCAAAGGTCCATCCAGCCCAGTATCCTGTCTGACAGTGGCCAATGCCAGGTGCCCCAGAGGGACTGAACCTAACAGTGATCAAGTGATCTCTCTCCTGCCATCCATCTCCTCCCTCTAACAAACAGAGGCTAGGGACACCATTCCTTACCCATCATGGCTAGTAGCCATTAATGGACTTAACCTCCATGAATTTATCTAGTTCTCTCTCTCTCTCTCTGATGCTTTGGGGGTGAGCTTCCAGACCACGGAGAAGGCTTAAACATTTAGTTCTACACATCATACAGACATTGTTTTATTCTCCTATACAATTAATGGGAAAAACATGCTGTCCTAGACTGGTCATTTGGTTTTCCTGTAAAATACATGCCGGAGAAGCAGGTTGCTGAATAAACGTTAACCACGGTAAAAATGGCACAGTTGGACTCAAGGTAAACAAGGAGAGGTGCCACACGAGAGAAGACTGAAGGGGGGAAAGCCTGATCTAAACAGAAGTAATTCCCCTACAGTTCTTAACCCTAAATCAAATGTCCAAGATTAGTAAACTGGAACGTGCCCAAGATGGGAGCTGGCTAAAATGTGCAGCTGCTTGTTTTTTTCCAGTTAACTGGAGAAAGAGAGAAGGAGATTAAGAAAAGAATAGATATGCGTGGGAGGAGGGGAAAGGGAAAGAGAGACAAACCAAAACACAAAAGGGGTGCTTTAAACATAGCTCCCAATGTTAATACCCCACCTAATTTTTGCACTAATGATTATGTGAGCTACCAAACATTGGAGATGGGTTGCTAACATTTGCTTTTTTTGTTTTGTAAAAATGTTGGATTTAGGGGTATTTGCTGTGGATTCCAGCCGAAAAGGATTTGTGAAGCAAACAGCCAAATCATAGGAACTATTTTCCTGTATTTTGAAGAAACTGATCAAAACTCAGAAATTGCGAACTGTGCTTTTTGTGTAAAGTTTTTTTTTTACTCTCATCTAGGGATTAAATGGAGGACCCCTAAACTCATCTCAGTTGTAACCTCACCCAGATGCGAGAGTTCCCTGGAAAGGTGAAAGGCCAGTGCATTAACAATTCACTTGTGCCATTTACTTCTGGAGTCCTAGCCAGCATTTACTAATTCCTTGCTTCTCTGACATGACTATTTGGGAGACGAGGAACATGCATGCTAAGAAATCAAGGATAAAAGAAACTCTCAAATATAAAAGTAAAGATGCAAGAAAAAGTAAGCAGGAGGCAGTGCTGTGTTCCTTGTGCGAGGCTGTGTCGCTAGACACCTGACTCCACTGTGCTTTGCTACAGAGCTCTGAACTTCTTTGCACACTTCTCTATTTCTCTTTGAGTGTTGTTTTGCCAGAACTCTCTCCAGTCATTTACTGACAGCCTTGTCTGAACATGTTCATTGTCTCTTTACAAACTCCTCCCAGAGCAGGAGTGTATTGTGGGTGAAACACCTTCATGTGGCATTAGAAAACGTTTCTCCATTCAGGAGAATGCATTCAACAGCAGCAGCAAGAGGTGTAAGTAGGAGGTGGAGCAAAGGAGCTTCTATTGTCTCTAACTTTAGATTAGGGCTGAATAATTGGATGGGCATTGATAACTTTTATAAATGTGCATGTTAAGATAATGATAAGAGTAATCAACTATTCTGCTTTAAAAAAGAACAGGAGTACTTGTGGCACCTTAGAGACTAAGGCTTGGTCTACACTAACACCCCAATTCGATCTAAGGTACGCAACTTCAGCTACGTGAATAACGTAGCTGAAGTCGACATACCTTAGTTCGAATTTACCGCGGTCCACACGCGGCAGGCAGGCTCCCCCGTCGACTCCCCGGTACTCCTCTCGCTGAGGTGGAGTACCGCAGTCGACGGCGAGCACTTCCTGGTTCGAATTATCGCGTCCAGACCAGACGCGATAAATCGAACCCGGAAGTTCGATTGCCAGCCGTCGAACTACCGCGGTAGTGTAGACATACCCTAACAAATTTATTAGAGCATAAGCTTTCGTGGGCTACAACCCACTTCTTCGGATGGGTTGTAGCCCACGAAAGCTTATGCTCTAATAAATTTGTTAGTCTCTAAGGTGCCACAAGTACTCCTGTTCTTTTTGCGGATACAGACTAACACGGCTGCTACTCTGAAACCTATTCTGCTTTAAGACATCAGCTGATCACCTTCAAGGAGCAGAAAAGAATCCACATTCCTCCACCTTCCATGTGGAACGCTGAACCAATAACAATGTATTATGGAGGGTTCTCTGTCCTCAGAAACATCAGGTACAATCCATTGTTGGAGGCAGGATAACAGGCTAAGTGGACCAGTGGTCTGATTCAATATGGCAACTCCCTCCTACATGCCTAATTTCACCAGTTTTCCTGCGGCTGCCATCTCCTCCATTTATACCAATTAGGTACGGTCCTTAGGCTCCTGGCAAGTTTGCCAATGTGATTCATGGCTAGGCAGTATTTTAGTAGGAGTACCTGCTCTAGTTCCACGTGGTAGTGCCCCATATCCATAAGAAAAGGAGATCTCTGACAAACGGCGTCCCCGCTGGTCTCTGTTTCCCATTACTGAGCTGTCCGTTGCCCTGGAAGATTCTGAAGTGTATGCCATGTACCGGCGAAGAAGGCCTCACGCTCTTGGCCTCTGCAAATTTCTGAGCAATGCAACTGGAAAAGCGGCTGTGGGTATTTCTTTGAAGTCAGGTATGAAGAGGAGGAAAGACCCCTAATTGTTACAAACTCTGGGGGGTCGGAAGGGGAAAGAACCATCTGTCTGGAATTTTCTAAAGGCCTCGTACCTCGCCAGGAGATTTTCAGTTCAACTACTGTTAGGAGAGGAGTAACCAGTCTGCTGATGTATCACATTACAGCTGTGCCCTTACTGTTGCTTTTCAAATGGAGGTCGCTGAAGGCTAATTATGGATTGTGCTTCCTCCTGTTACATGGGTAGAAAGATAAAAGGGGGGGAGCCGCTGTGTCCCAGAGCCTCAAACACCCCCCATATTTTTCCTGAGCCATAATGCTCATTTTCTACATGCTTTTATCCCCCCCCCGCCACTCCCCATCTCCCATGCTGGGCCCTCAGGCATGCTGCTTACACCTAACAAAATAAAGCGTTGGAGGGATGGAACTTCTGGCAGGACAAAGCAAACTGGCAGGACAGCTCTTGGCAGAACACAACCAACATATGCAGCAGCAAACTCCAAGATGAGTGAAAAATGGCCCCTGAAGTGAGAGAGGGAAAGACATCTAGGATGGGGCTGCCCTTCGGGCCTGAGTGGCAAAACAGAATGCAGGGGCTTAAAGTAACAGACCGAAGCAGATGGGAGCCCTGCAAAACGTGTCTCAGGGGAGCCTCCGATAAACAAGCAGCAGCTCTGTTTTTCTATGTTTAGGGATTTCCCCCCTTACTCGCTTTCTTTCCTACAAGGTTTACAGAAACAAACCAGAAGAAAAAGACCCTTGCTCCCTCCCTAAAGGGCTGAGAAACTAGCAATACTCATTCCCTGCCATGAGTCAGTGTACCCAGCACGTGAGGCATGCTACACATACTCTGCATTTCCTGATGCTAAATTGACAGGCCATTTGCAAATGTGGGGATACTTCTGTGAATTTCACAGACATTTTATTATCCCACTTGAGCTTGTGTTTCTAATGGGTAAAAAAGGCGTAAGATTGTGAGACGTTTTGATGTATAGCATCTCCTGATAGCATATCACTCAGTGTTACCTCCCCGGGTCATTGCCACGTACTTCAGTCTCAGCACCAAATACATCTTGAGAGTGGGGGGGGGGGTTTACAAACAAAAGCCCAAAGTATGCTTGAAATGAGCTAAAATGTTGCAGGGAATATTTAGATTTTATTCTGCCCAGCCAGAACTGCTGGAGTAAAACAAAGGGTCGTTCGATCCCTTTAGCTAATGGCATCTAAAAATCTGAGTTTCTGTTGTTCTTGGCACTGATCTAAAAGGCCATGCTCAATTCACCAGAAGCAAAATCCTATGTGCTAATCACAAAGGAGAACATCGTTTTTTCTGCTCTATAAATGGCCACTTCTTCCTACTTTTCAGTACAAAATTATCTACTACTTGCTTCTGCTCTTGGTCACATGGAGTTGGGTTTTTTATCTTTACTACTAAATGAATAAAATGTCTCTGGGCCTTAATGAATAAAATAAATCAAAGGGTAAATATGGGATATTTACACATATACACACACACACGAATGCCGGCATGCAGAAGACATGAAGATGTCTCTCCTTTCGTCACGGCTGGTAGGTAGGATGCTTTTGCATTGTACGGGTACTGGATACTACCAGAATACTGTCAACAGTCTAAGATGTTTCTTTTTTTTACCCCTGCTAGCATGAATATAAATAACCTGCTGGTGGGATCAGTTTGTGAATTGGGCTTCGAGTTGTGGTAAGTGCCTGAGAGATAGAAAACCAGCTTTTCTGATAGCCCATATGTAGTTCTATGGGGGGGCGAAGAATTGCAGAAATGAAAACAATGTGGAGGCCCCTCTCTCCCCCCACCCTCGTTTCCCGCCTCCCCGCCTTCTTCTTTCCCGCCTCGCTTCTGTTTGTTTTGCTTTCTCTCTTTCTGAATGAACCCCCCCCCCATTCTCCTTTCCGCCCCCTGCTCAGGCCCCAATGCTGGTGCCTCTTTCTTGGAACTGTGCTGCATGCCAGTTGGAGGCCAGTGTGGGGAGGGGAAACAGGGAAGGGGAGGAGGCAGAGGGAGAGAGCTTTCCTGCAAATCACATGATTACCCAGCTTATATAAATCACAGCTTGTTTTTCTCCATTTGCTGTGGATTTAAAGGCACAGGGTCTCTTTTCCAGAGAAGAGTCTTGTTCGGCCATTTCAAAGTCAGGCCTCAGCCCTGGTGTCAGTAGATTGCACTTTCTGATGCAAGGAGAGGACACGGTCGTGATAATAAAAGATGCACACTTCCTAGGGCATGCCATAAGCGCTATACATACAACTTAATTAAAATGCAGCCACATCTGTGGTGAAAGATGACAGCTAGGGAACTACACCACTGCACACCACCAGCTGAGGGAAATGTTGGCAATTGAGACAAACATTTTTGAAGGCACCACAGGATCTTTAAAGTCAACGAAAGCAGGCAACGCCTTGATTTTTGAGTCCGATGTACAGTGAAGTGCATGAAACTCAAGTTTATCTACCATGGAAGAATGAAGTGGTGAGTCAGTCCAGCCAGAGGAGTATAGATATATCAAATCTGATCGTTACATTCGTTGGGACGGTTACATTCGGCTTCCACTGTTAAAGAAACTATTAAGAAGAAACAGGAACTTGTCTCAAATAGCAAAGCTAGAAAGCTATTATCTACAAAAGTAAGGTGGATGCAAATAACCATTCTATAGAAAGAGTTGGCTAGCTGGCGGAATTTTGGAAAGCACTCTGAAAGTGTTATGCTAAGAATTCTTAGCCCTTGGGTTTGTGAGGAAGAGCAAAGGGTGTTAGCTGTGATGTTCATTTCAGTCTCCAGTGGCTGTTTTAGAAGACTTAGGCTTGGTCTACACTAAACCCCCAAATCGAACTACGGTACGCAACTTCAGCTACGTGAATAACGTAGCTGAAGTTCGAAGTACCTTAGTTCGAACTTACCTCGGTCCACACGCGGCAGGCAGGCTCCCCCGTCGACTCCGCGGTACTCCTCTCATCTAGCTGGAGTACCGCAATCGACGGCGAGCACTTCCCGGTTCGACTTATCGCGTCCAGACAAGACGCGATAAGTCAAACCCAGAACTTCGATTGCCAGCCGCCAAACTAGCGGCTGGGTGTAGACGTACCCTTAGATAAATCTCTGCCTCTTGTCCTTCTAGGAAGTTTTCCAACTACCCTTCATTCTGTCTGACACACCTATATTAGTGCTAAGATCTCTTTCCATCCTATGCAGACCTATAGATGAGTGGACTCACTTAGGAAGAGGCCACCATGGGAAGCCAGAAGACTGTTTCTCCATTTGTCATGTTGTGCATTTCAGTGAATGCTGTGTTGTCACAAATAAAATGAGGAGCAAGTGCTAATTTCTTTCATAGAAACAAAGCATAAACTGAGAGGAAATGGAAAAACTTAAAGAAATATTTTTCTGCATATGTTAAAAAGCTAAAGTATTTTTTCACCAAGTTTTTTTGTTTGGGTCGGTAGGGGAGTTATATATTTTAAGGAAGGGGTGCTAATGTTGAAACTAGGGCTGTCGATTAATCGGTTAACTCACACGATTAACTAAAAAAAATTAATTGCGAAAATTAAAAATTAATTTTGATTAATCACAATGTTAAACCAATAGAATACCAATTGAAATTTATTAAATATTTTTGGATGTTTTTCTACATTTTCAAATATGTTGATTTCTATTACAACACAGAATACAAAGTGTACAGTGCTCACTTTATATTATTTTTATTACAAATATTTGCACTGTAAAAATTATAAACAAAAGAAATAGTATTTTTCAGTTCACCTCAAACAAGTACTGTAGTGCCATCTCTATCGTGAAAGTGTAACTTACAAATGTAGATTTTTGTTGTTGTTACATAACTGCACTCAAAAACAAAACGTAAAACTTTAGAGCCTACAAGTCAACTCAGTCCTACTTCTTGTTCAGCCAATCGCTAAGACAAACAAGTTTGTTTACATTTATGGGAAATAATGCTGCCTGCTTCTTATTTACAATGTCACCTGAAAGTGAGAACAGGCGTTCACATGACACTTTTGTAGCCGGCGTTGCAAGGTATTTACGTGCCAGATATGCTAAACATTTGTAAGCCCCTTCATGCTTCAGCCACCATTCTGGAGGACATGCTTCCATGCTGATGATGTTAGTTAAAAAAATAGTGTGTTAATTAAATTTGTGACTGAACTCCTTGGGGGAGAATTGTATGTCCCCTGCTCTGTTTCACCTGCATTCTGCCATATATTTCATGTTATAGCAGTCTCGGATGATGACCCAGCACATGTTATTTGATTTACGAACACTGTCACTGCAGATTTGACAAAATGCAAAGAAAGTACCAATGTGAGATTTAGCTACAGCACTCGACCAAGGTTTAAGAATCTGAAGTGCCATCCAAAATCTGAGAGGGACGAGGTGTGGGGCATGCTTTCGGAAGTCTTAAAAAAGCAACACTCAGATGTGGAAACTACAGAACCCGAACCACCAAAAAAGAAAATCAACCTTCTGCTGGTGACATCTGACTCAGATGATGAAAATGAACATGCATCGGTCCGCTCTGCTTTGGATCGTTATCGAGCAGAACCCGTCATCAGCATGGATGCATGTCCTCTGGAATGGTGGTTGAAGCATGAAGGGACATATGAATCTTTAGTGCATCTGGCATGTAAATATCTTGTGACGCTGGTTACAACAGTGCAGTGCGAACGCTTGTTCTCACTTTCAGGTGACATTGTAAATAAGAAGCGGGCAGCATTATCTCCTGCAAATTTAAGCAAACTTGTTTGTCTGAGCAATTGGCTGAACAAGAAGTAGGATTGAGTGGACTTGTAGGCTCTAATGTTTTACATTGTTTTAATTTTGAATATAGTTGGTTTTTTGTACATAATTCTACATTTGTAAGTTCAACTTTAATGATAAAGAGATTTCACTACAGTACTTATATTAGGTGAATTGAAAATACTATTTATTTTGTTTTTTACAGTGCAAATATTTGTAATAAAAATAAATATAAAGTGAGCACTGTACACTTTATTCTGTGTTGTAATTGAAATCAATATATTTGAAAATGTAGAAAACATCAAAAAAATTGAATACATGGTATTCTATTATTAACAGTGCGATTAATCGCGCAATTAATTTTTTTAATCACTTGACAGCCCTAGTTGAAACTACTCTGTATATATAAATATAAGGTGAATGTATATCATTTGTAACTGTACTGAATTAAAACCAGCAAGATGCTTGAGACAATGAATTATTTTATGCAACACTTCACAATGTGTGACACTAATAATGAAGCAGCTGGGCTTCACAGAACATTGTATTACTTAGGGGAGGGGGGAAATCAGCAAGCTGAAAAGGGACAGAGATAAACAGGACTTTTCAAGTGGCTAAAATCCTTCCGAGATATAAAAGTTCATAACACTCTAAAAACATGGGATATAAAACCCCTTCCTCCCACAAGTATGTCTTCTTTTGTTCTTTGTTACATCATCATCTTAACCTCTGAGGATAGGACAAGAAGCAATGGGCTTAAATTGCAGCAAGGGAGGTTGTGGAATCTCCATCACTGGGGATTTTTAAGAGCAGGATGGACAAACACCTGTCAGGAATGGTCTAGATCAGGGGTGCTTAGACTTTTGTACTGGTGACTCCTTTCACATAGCAAGTCTCTGATAAATATATTAAAAAGTGTTTTTAATGTAACACCATTATAAATGCTGTAGGCAAAGCAGGGTTTGGGGTGGAGGCTGAGAGCTCGTGACCCCCCATGTAATAACCTCGCGACCCCCTGAGGGGTCCCAACCCCCAGTTTGAGAACCCCTGGTCTAGATAATACTTAGTCCTGCCTTGAGTGCAGGGGACTGGACTAGATGACCTCTCGAGGTCCCTTCTAGTTCTATGATTCTATCATCCAGGTAGCAGACATAAAAATTCTGGGCCAAGTTCAGTCCTGGAGTAGGAAAACTCCATTGGCTTCACTGAAATTACACCTGCTTACTTGGGCTGAATGTGGACTCAGATCTCTCTATCGTAATAGCATCAATGCTGTCAGGAAGATTATATACACAATGTCTCATGCTGCAAGTATTTGCCATAGAGAATAGCCTGCTCCTACAAGGTGAAACTTCCTGCGGATTGGGGAAAAGCACAATCATGTGCACTCATCGGTCTGTCGCTGACAGGGGCAGTTCTATGAAAGAGTCTGCATCAAGACTGCTTTGATAGATTACTTGTTCATTCAAACAGATAGAAGTAATTTGCAAGTGTGTAAAGACATCTTCTGGAAAATAGCAAAAATTTAATTAGGGATGGGAGATTCTGATCAAGTGCATTTTAAACCCATTTAAACTTTCTAGTTCCACCTTTACTCCTAGAACTACTTCTTTGGAAAGCTGTGAACAGTTTGGTTATTTTGTTTGTTTTCCATATGCATACTGAAGGGGTCCATCCGCTTACAATTCTCTGAAAGAAAGTCACCAAATATTTTGCTGTTCCTAGGCAACCACCATCTCCACGAGCATGCCAGAGTTGCTGTCAGTTGTGAACACGGTATCTTGTAAATTTTAGAGGTGCCAGCCATCACCATAGTAGTGTACTGGGCGTGCAAGGAGTAAGCTGCCTTGATTCACAAGTGTAGCATCAATAGAAAGAATACTGGGTAATACAGGCACTAGAAACAACACAGCAGCAATGTCAGGATTGACCCAAACTGATACTCTGTTGTTGGATTTAAAAATGACCTGTGATGAATCTCATGCTAGCAAAAGAAATCAAATCACACCTGGGACCAAATTCTTCTCTGGTGTAATTCCACTAAGTCAGCTGAGTTACGCCAGAAAGGAATATGGCAGTTCCAGTAAATACAGTAATTTACTGCAGTGCCTTGGAATCTGTTGATAAATCTTGGTAAATATTTATATGTTAGTCTGTTCTGTTCCACTTTAAATTTATCTTCTAAAGTTACATCAGTATCAACTGAAATAATAGCAAGTGATGTGAACTTATGAGGGCTGTGGTAACAGCAGAGAAGGGGAGTGAGAGCATGTGAGTCTATAGGGGGAGAGTGCTGCAAATCTCTATGTGGAAGGAAATGGTGTTGAGTGTGTTCTGTGCATACGTGTATGCAGGGGAAATTATTGTGTTGCTATGTGTGAAGGAAGGCACGTAAGTGTGGTGCATGTGAGTGTAGCAGGAATGGAGTGTGTCTGTGGTAGAGACAGTAGCGTGTGCCTGGTGTATTTGTGTGTGTGCACAAGTGGGCAGGAATGTGAGTGTGAAGAGACTTATTTATTCTGGGAATGAAGGGCTTATGGCTGACCTGAGTGGAGCTGTGCATAGCAATGACAGGGTTTGGCAGAGTGCAAGTGGCAGTTGATTTTGCTTTGCCTTTATCAGTACATGTCACTGAAGCCGTATGCAATTACATTATTTTTCAGCAGCTGTGTTTATCCTGTCAAATAAGGACATAAAATTAAAAACTTCTTATAAAAATAGCAACACAACTTCCACATTTTCGTATTTTAATGTAAAATCAGATGAAGCAAAACTTGTTCTGGGGAACTAGCATGTGACTATGATCTGGCTTGAGTTTCATCAGCATTGCATATACGCTTTTTTAAAAACAGACTAGCAAACTGGGATTCTGTGTTTCACATTTTTTCTAACGGATTAGGCAAACCCTGTCCCCCTTCATTACTAGGCATTTTTGAAATGCTGAACTTATTTGTCATTCAGCCAGTCTTTTTGTGTGCGTGTGCACTAGTTTAGAGGAAATAAGTGCAGATATACAGTTGACACGGGCATACTTAAAAGGGCACGGTCATGTTACTGTTCATAATTTTGAAATAAATGTTCCTCATTTATAACAACACCTGCAAATTTGAAACGGAAACCCTTCCTTACAAAAGCTTCTTTCAGCTACATAAGCACAGTGATTTGTTACTGCATGATAGCTTATAAGCATTCGAGTTGCACAAACTGGTTTGCTGTTGTAGGGTTGCTTGAGTGTTGGGCTGCACACACTGGTTTGTTGCTATAAGGTAACTCCGGAGTGCTGGGATACGCACCTTTTTTAATTTGGGGACTGCTTTTTGTGCTGGAATGCTGGCACTGTACTTTTAAATAAGAACTGAAGTACTTATTTTGAATAAAATAATCATATGCATGCTGTAAACAGGCACTCAGATACAATGGTAATACTAGGGACCCTATAAGAACTTGATTAGAATAGATTGTTCACAGACAGAAACAATAGATGTGGGAAATTCTGGCCCTTCCTCACCTTAACAGTATCTTAAAAAGAAAAAACCCAACACCAACACAGTGACTGGCTGTCAGAATCAAATCAGATAGTCCATTTTACAACTATTTGATTGTATCCCTCTCCCTCTTCATATTTTGCTAGTTTTCTTACATGGTTAGCTTTTTGGGATGATGATCCTGACCTCATGTGTTGATAAAACACCTAGCACCAGGGGGTCCCAATCTTGGTTGTGGTTCCTGGGTGTTACTGAAACTTAAATAAAGTTATCCTTTTTGGAATTCTGTCTCATTCAGATTTTCCTGCCTGTTTTAGATTTTAGTCCAATCGCCTAATAAACCCTCAGTATGTAGCAGTTTCTCACACCTTTCTCCTCTTTCTCCTTCTTGAGCGTCTTGTTGTTGTTTATTTTAGGGCTCAAAGAAGTTTTGGCTTGAGGGTGTTGTATTTGGTATGAGAGAGACAAGGAGGGTGACTGAGCTACTGCCACAGCTACAATTACAGCGTATTTAGTATTGTCTGATGCAGATTAGGCAGAGTCAGCATTTAACAAAGCTTTCTGAGCCCCCTCTCCTCCTGATTTGCAACATCTCTACACTTCCCAATCCTGGGCCTCCCTTGCAGAGAGGCTGCCAAATCCAGCACATCAATCTGGTGGTGTTGTAACAGGGATAAAAGTCCAGGAGGGGCCATGCCAGCAATCTGGAACGATTGTATTTTTATTTCATTCCCTGGAGCCTTCGGGTTGGAGCTGGAATCTGTGCCTTACCTGTTCAGATGTGTGTTGTGGCTTCTAGCAGGTGTCAGTCCCAGCTATTACAGAACGATTACATATTTTCTTTAGGATCAACACATGGGGCTTAAGAAATTAGATTTTTTTTTTTACACTTGTATTTTAATCATGTATTGCTTGCTTCAGTAACCCTTTGCTACGCATTCTCTGGATAACAACCTAAAGATCCAGAGCCATTACTTTTCTCTTCTCATTAACCAGTTTATTAGAACACTAGGGGAATTACATAAAATACCACCGACAAAGCAGCACTTGGGTAAATAGAGTAGATTGACATTCCATTTTTTTTTATAGTCTGTTTGAGGAGATGATGCCACCTGCTGGTCACCTGCTGTAAAATCTTTAAAAGGGGGGTATTCAAATAATTTCCACTCTATCACCTAGCCACCTCTAACCTGACTGGCATATTTTGGATATTTTTCTCTACAATTATTACTACTCATATTTTCATGTCTTCAAACTCAACAGAAACTTCAGCTGTGATCACAGGTTCAGTCCTTCTAGGGGCACAACGTAGTGTTTCCTGTGTGAAACCATACCCTGTTTCCCCGAAAATAAGACAGTGTCTTATATTAATTTTTGCTCCCAAAGATGCGCTAGGTCTTATTTTCAGGGGAGGTCTTATTTTTCTTGTCCTACGGCCAATCAGTAAACTGCGCGGCGGCGCCCGCCGCTACAGTCCAGAGGAGTCAGACGCCTTACGGTAGCTTCGGGGCCTTATATTCCGGGGTGGCCTTATTATCGGGGAGGTCTTATTTTCGGGGGATGTCTTATATTACAGCGAGAGGCAAAACTGGAAGTAGGTCTTATTTTCGGGGGATGTCTTATTTTCGGGGAAAGACGGTATTTAGTTCCCATGGAAAATGACACATCCCTCTAAACCCCACCCACATGGTTCAGATATTTGGCATCCAGCAACTGATTCCCCTCGTGGTTCAGATATTTGGCGTCCAAATCCATTGGCATAAGAGCACAATATGCCCTTGATTAAAGGAAATGTGTGTGACCATGTGGCTGGTGCACATGAATGAATTTCTTATGTCATTCACCAATGCACCATTGGGCGAAATACCTATGGGTCTGATTCTAATACCATTACTCTAAACTGCAAGAGAAATGTAGGCAGGCAGAATGTAATTATTAGTCAGGATGGGCAGGGATGGTGTCCCTAGCCTCTTTGCCAGAAGCTGGGAATGGGCGACAGGGGATGGATCACTTGATGATTACCTGTTCTGTTCATTCCCTCTGGGGTACCTGGCATTGGCTACTGTCGGAAGACAGGATACTGGGCTCTATGGACCTTTGGTCTGACCCAGTATGGCCGTTCTTATGTTCTCAATTAGCTGCACTGGAATTTAGACAAGACATCGCAGTTCACATACCTGTTCCTGTAAAAAAAAAAAAAAGCCACAGCGCCTTTCATGACGACAAATGGTCAGGGTGTTGGGTGTACATCACACCCCAAACAGCATATCCTGCAGTGCATTGCCCTCTAACATCATGGTGAAACATTGGGTCAGTACTCACTCAGAGGGAAGACTGACACCTATTGAATCACTAGTCCCATATCCTGCAGCATTATCCTTGAGGAAAGATAGTGCTTGTAAGAGCAGATAAAATCACAGCATGTAGTGGTACAGCAGCAGGTGTTTAGTTATGCCAGTAATACTTTCTAGTAAGTCATAATAACAGTAAGAGCCCCTCTTGGTATCTGCTTTCTGAGGATGAAGCTGTGCAAGCATATGGTTCACAGGCACAGAATAAATATTTCATTAATCATAAGTGAGGATTCTCTTCTATGTATGTTCTTCTCTCTATTCTTTGGCAACTGCTCCCCCTCCAGGACATCTTCCTTTCTGCAATACGTTTATCTTTGTAAAATATGGATAACTTCTGTGCTTTCAGCTGTTGTGTTTGGATATATCTAGAGTGGCACTTAAATCTGAGAACTCCCAAAGGTGTCAGACAAACTCGTCTTTCCTGGTTCAGTGAATGTTCTTTAATAATATTTAATTATTGTCTCTCTCTCTATATATATATATTTATTTTAGGAATGACAACATTTTCAGGCCTTTTAAATAAAATAAATTTGGGGGGTGGTTGTTTTTTTGATTCTGGGTTGCTGAGTTATTGCTAATTATCCCATCATCACTACTGGCAGAATGTTACTTGTACTGCTGTCATCTTGTTCATGTTAATGTTTTAAATACATCATTCAGACATTTAAGTACCAGCTGGAACAGCACTGTGAATGGGCTTTCTTTGGTGACTGATATGTGTCCTGCTGGAGGTACAAAACACTAAAACAACCAGGCATAATATCACCCAAATTTATCCTTAACAACAGTTTGGATCATCGGTGACAGTGAAGAATGGGCTAAAGCTACATTTAAACCAGACAGGCTTGATCTCTCAATCATAACCAAATTTACTTCTATCTCACACACTCCTACCCTAGTGTTTATATCACACTGTTTATCACTGAACATGATGGTGAAACTGAAGTTAAATAAAATGGAGTATGTCCGTGCTGGTAGTCTGTGGAGAGCTGGAAAGACACAGGGTGCTGGCTTTTCCTAGTTTCCCATTGCCTGAATGCCTGTAAAAGCAGCTGTAAACAAGAAGGAGGAGCCAACCTAGCCATCTCTATTAGGAGAGGCTGCTACATAGGAGGAGGATGAGATGAATGGGGAGTCACCAGGCACCATCAGGAGAGGAAGGAGGAGTTGCCAATGGGACCTGATGACAGAGAAACATATGCCAGATACCAGAGATGAGAGAAAGGGAGAAGTGTAGAGTAAAAACTGAGGTGTGATTGTTTTTTTTTTTAAAAGGCAGAACATGCATTGCATTAAAGATATTAACTCTACCTCAATACTTTCCTCGGTTTACTTTTCCACATAAGCTATTATAGTAGTTGCACAGGGCTGGTGCCTGACTGCGAACAGGATGGTGTTGAGAGGGGAGATGTCCTCCCTATTAACAGGTATCCGACACTGCCAGATTGAGAACCCCCGGTGTACATCAAAGTTCATTTCAAGCTCCCTGCTGTGTTATTTTGGGGGCTGTGTTCCTCTCCTTAAAGGTTCACATCACATGAAATGGTTTCTTTGGTCAAACAAGAAAGCCCCACATCTTTGCAGTCCTGTTGTATGGGACAGGCTGCAAATCAGCTCAAACACTCCCTTCCTTAGAGGTTTTTAAGGTCAGGCTTGACAAAGCCCTGGCTGGGATGATTTAGCTGGGAATCTTTGAGCAGGGGGTTGGACTAGATGACCTCCTGAGGTCCCTGATATTCTAGGATTCTTCCTCCCGTTATTTTTAATATTCTTCCCCACAACCAAACTGTCCCCCCCCCAACCTTTAAAAAACCTGTATCAATTTTTAAAAATCACTTACCTTTTCAAGGCACCATACACAGATGTTTCCTGCCTGATGGAAGGATGCTCCAGTCACTCACATACTGGCATCTTTACAGTCTTTCAGTCAATCTCAGGGATACCACGGGAGCCACAAAAGGGCGGCTTCCTTACCTTCTTCCCACAGGGCACACAAAAGAAAATTGCAGGCACAGGTGGTGAGCATGGGTATAGGGTACTAGCTCAATTCAAGCACTGCTCTCAGTGCAGTCAAGGAAACAGCGGAGCCAGGAGGAAGAGATTAAAGGTTGGAAGGGAGAACAGCCCAGTGGTTAGGGTGCAAGCAGAGGACTTGGGAGGCTTATTTTCAGTTCCCTGCGCTGACAGACTTCCTGTGTAACCTTGAGCAAGCTGCTCCAGTCTTTCCGTGCCTCAGTTTCCCATCTGTGAAATCAGCACTTTTCTACATCATAGGGGCGTTGTGAGATTAAATGCATTAAAGACGGTGAGATGCTCAGCTCCCACAGTCATGGGGGGTGGGGGGGGCTATACATATCTTAGATAACAAGAGCTGGGTTTTATGACATACAAAACCTACGGATGGGCTAGGGGAGAAATTGGTGGGCTAGTCCTGAAATTAAGCGAAGGACGAGATGAGCTGCTGCTGTCTGCGTGAGGGGAGATGGAAGCTAATGGAGGATCCCAAAGCTGCCCCTAGGTGTGGAGCCGGGAGGAAATGAAAGCACTAGAAGCAGGAGGGGGACTGGGATTGGGGGGGTTGGAAGAAGCTCCCTTCAGCACACGACTCAGGGGCAGCAGTGGAGACCGGTAGGCAGGAATGCTTGGCAGCCAGGGGCAGGAGGGTATCGGGGGGCTGTGAGGGGAACATGGCAGTGGGGGCAGGGTGGTATACGGGGGGAGGGGAGGGGGCTGCCCTATAGCTCACAGCGACCCGTCTAAGTATTTCCATCATGCCCGCCCCTAGCCCTGGTACAGCAGGGATGAGGGGCCTGCAGCTGTCCTGTGTGGAAAGGCCTAGGTCGCAGCTGGGCCAGGCCTTGGGGGGGGTGGCCCTGGCGGACACCACGTTTCCATGGCTCCCATTCCACGCGCTCAGGTGGGCCTGGCCAGCGCCGCCCTGCCCCGTGACGAGCTGCCCGGGGGGCGAAGGGGGAGGCACCTGACTGGGGCAGCTTCGTTATTAGCCCAATTACTAGCCTTGGGGTGGGGGCAACAGGGGAGCACCCGCTGCCCCGCCCGCGCGGGCGAAGCTGAGGCGGGGCCTACGCGAGGGAGCGACCCGACCTTTCCCGCCATTTCTGCCCACCCTGAGGCCGCCCGACAATCACCCATCTCCCGCCCCCTCCCTGGCCATTGGCTGCCCTTGTGTGTGACGTGAGCCAAAGAGGGCGCGGCTTTGGCCCGGAGGCGCTGCCCGCCGGCCGGAGATGGGTAGTTGAGTCATGCTCGTGCGCCTGGTGGGCGGGGCCGGGGGAAGGGCCGAAGTGGGGCGGGGGCGTGTAGGATGGTCCTGGGGGGAGGGGAAAGAACAAGAGGGGGAGGGTACTGGGGGGCTGTACGGGGTAGGGGTAATAGGGGGAGGGTACTGGGGGGGCTTAAAGGGGGACAGAGCAATGGGGGGAGGGGGAGGATACTGGGGGGCTGTATGGGGTAGGGGTAATAGGGGAGGGTACTGGGGGGCTTAAAGGGGGACAGAGCAATGGGGGAGGGGGAGGATACTGGGGGGCTGTATGGGGTAGGGGTAATGGGGGAGGGTACTGTGGGGGCTCTATGGGGTAGGGGTAATAGGGGGAAGGTAGTGAGGGGCTATAGGGGGGAAGGGGCAATGTGGGGAGGGGGAGGATACTGGGGGGCTGAATCCTAGAAATGTAGGACCTTAAAGGGCCTCAATAAGTCACCTAGTTCAGGCTCCTGCACTAAGATAGGACTGAGTATTATGTGGACCATCCCTGACAAGCGTTTGTCTAACCTGTTCTTGAAATCCTCTAACCTCCCTCGGTAATTTGTTCCATTGCTTAACTACCCTGACAGTTAGGAAGATTTCCTAATGTTTAACCTAAATCTCCCTTGTTCACTTTAAGCCCATTACTTCTTGTCCTGTCCTAAACGGACAAGGAGAACAATTTATCACCCTCCTTTTCATAACAACCTTTTACCTACTTGAAGATTATCCTTCCCTCCCTTCCCCCTATCTTCTCTTTTCCAAACCAATCTAATTTTTTCAGTCTTTCCTTGTAGGTCATCATTTTTGTTGCGCTCCTATGGGCTTTTTCCACAGTGGCCGCATCTTTCCCGAACGGTGGTGCTCAGAACTGGACAGAATACAGCAGTTGAGGCCTTATCAGTGTGGAATGGAGTAGAAGAATTACTTCTCATGTCCTGCTTACAATGCTCCTGCTAATACTTCTCAGAATGTTGTTGGTTTTTTTTGCAACAATATTACATTGTTGACTTCTATTTAGTTTGTGATCCACTGTAACCACTCATCCTTCTCTGCCCTACTCCTTCCTAGACAGTCATTTCCCATTTTGTATTTGTTCAACTGATTATTCCTTCCTAACAGTGGTACTGCACAGATATGCTTATTGAATTTCATCCTGTTTATTTTAGACCATTTATCTAGTTTGTCATGCCCTCCAAAGTGCTTGCAACCTCTCCCACCTTGGTCCACAAACTTTATCAGTGTACTCTCTATCTCATTAGCCATATCATTTATGAAGATATTGAATAGAACTAGACCTAGGACAGATCCCTGTGGTACCCCACTTGATATGCCCTTCCAGCCTGGTATCCATTGATAACTATTCCCTAAGTAAGATTTTCCAACCGGTTGTGCACTCACCTCATAGGTTTGTCAAGGCTATATTTCTCTAGTTTGTTTATCAGAAGGTCAAGCGACAGTATCAAAAGCCTTACTAAAGTCAAGATATCACATCTACTCCTTCCCCCATGGCTTGTTACCCTGTCAAAGAAGGATATTAAGTTGGTTTGATACAATTTGTTCTTGACAAATCCATGTTGACCGATTCCTTATTTTCTTCTAGGTGCTTACACATTGATTGTTTATTTGCTGCTTTATTTTTCCAGATACGGAATATGAGCTGACTGGTCTTTAAGTCCCTAGGTTGTCCTTATTCCCCTTTTTACAGCTAGGTACGATATTTGCCCTTTTCCTCTCCAGGGAAGGGCAATAGGTCTCTAAAACATCCATTAAAAAAAAAAAAGTAGTATCTCTTTATTCCACAGATACAGCTACGAAGAGGAAGTTTCATTTCCGAGCATGTCTTGCTGAGGTAACCTTTGGAGAGCTGAGCAGGTATAAGTGACAAACTTCACCCAGCCCAATTGTAATGCCAAAATAAAACCCTTAACAGGGAACCAGAGAGCCTCTAAAATGAGATTAAGCAGGCGATGATATTGCATTAAGTGAATGACAGCTAGAAAAAGGGAATCTGCTTACGTACGACCAGGATCAGTTTGCAAGTTAGCTGCTCTGACACCTGGGAGTCTCATAAGTAAGAGGTGCGTTAGTAAATAAAACGCTGGAGAACAGAGAAGGAAAGAATCTCTGGATTTGAATTGTCAGACCTGTTCTCTTGTTTTCAGACGTGAGAAATGTCTTCTGATGATCGCTGGTCTGCGGAGGAAGAGGACAGTCAAGTATCTAAACTGACACGGAAAGCTAGAGACTCTCCATTTGTTCCTGTAGGTGAGTTGACTCTTTCTGTGCATACAGAGTACTATGGACAGGGTTTTATTGTAATAATTCTGGCCTGTTTTTCCTTAGAAATAATCTCTACAGCTAGTAATGGAGGTTAAGGGATTTTTTCCAGAAAACTAAAATGTGCACCGGTTAAACATAGAACAGCAAAATTGATAGCGTGAAAAGGTTTTTCTCCTTCCACTGTCAACTGTTGTACACCATTACTCTATCGTAATAATAGGATGGCCAGAGTAGAGTATAGATCTGTTGCAAAGGTGGCTGTTACTTTATCAGTAGGCTGATGGAAGCCTGTTATAACCTTCATTTAAAAGGTGTCTTTACTGTAATTGTGCAGCTTCCTATAGTACCTTCTACATGAGGGTTCTTCCCTCAGAAACAGAGCTTTACCGGTTTCCATATTCACACACCATTGAATCAGACCTTCCTTTAAAAGCCAATATATTAAGTGAGATGAGTCACATCCAGAATACTAGGTTTTCAGGAACTGTGCAGACCTGGAAAGGCAAGGAGAAGCCTGGCCAAGTTTCATCCATCAAACTTCATTAGGCTTCCCTAACATTTAGCAGCAACAGCAGGACTGTCAGAACAGCAGCTCTTCTAAACCTTAAAGTGATTTGTATGTACCAGACTAAATGAACACAGGCTAATCTGTATACACTGTTGTCAATTTAGCAGGTTGCAAGGACACAGCTTGCTTTTTTGCAGCGTGTGGGGGTGGTTGTAATTGAAAGATAAAAGAATAATTTAGTTATTCAATTTATATACCAAATAACAAAAGTAATTGAAAGTGATTTACAGGCCCTGACAACTTCAAAAGCAAAAAAGGCAGAGAAAATTAAACCTCTAGTTGATGCTTCCTTCCCTACTTCAGAAAGAAAAAAAGTCAGATAATATGAGAGTGGATATGGCTACACTAGATGGTTTTGGGAACAAAACCACTATTTTCTGGTACAGAAAGTTGGATGCTTTGTTCAAACAGCATGTCTAATTTAGCATTTGGTAAACACTACTTTTTTAGATCAGAAGGGGCAGATTCTGCAAACCCTTAATATGCTGATTCTTCACCCTATGCACTGTTTGGTAGATTTTAGCTTAACGAATGTAGTATTTAGAGTAATTTATCTGACATTCTTTAAGCCAAAGTTACATTTTCTGGTTCTACACATTTATTGAACTTCACCCTCCTTCTGAATGCATAGGGATGGCAGGCTTTGTTGCTGTCGTGGGCTATGGTCTCTACAAGCTAAAACACAGAGGAGATCAGAAACTGTCAGTCCATCTCATTCACATGAGAGTTGCAGCACAAGGCTTTGTCGTAGGAGCAATAACAATAGGTAAGATACTGATTTGTGCAGAAACCTTTTTAAGATACCTTTTCAGTAGCTGAGCCTTTTTCTGGGGGGCGGATGGGGTAGTCTTCTGCCCACATAGTAGTGAGCCTTCTCAGAGGCTGCTTGACTTACCTCTACTTTCAGCAAGTATTCTCCCATTTCAGAGCTAACAGCTATATCTTCTGTAAATCACTATAGCTCATGATTCAGGATATAACAATTCAAATTGGGATTTATTGGACCATTTAATGTCCAGCTGTTACCTCCTTGCACCACTTATTTTTTAGGATATTTAGAGAAGACATTTTTACTGCTAAATAATTTTACTGGTGCTAGTTTGCAGACATTATAATTAAATGAAAAGAAGCAAAAAACTGTTTGCATGAACTCTCTTTCATATGGAAAACACCAATAGATAACAGTATCTGCTCTCTTTTGTTAGGTGTTCTCTTCTCTATGTATAAGGATTACGTTAAACCTCAGTTCAAGAATGGGGCCAAAAAGTGAACCAACTCCATAGGCGCAAGCAGGAGAGGAAAGCATATGTTCAGTATTAATTATTTAGAATTTCTATATGTAAACATTGTAAGAATTTTAAGTAATCATCACCAGGACTTCTGTTAGCTCTGCCATTGAACGGCTGCTCTATGCTAAAGCCAACTGTTGGGATCAATACCTAAACTCACAATATCCATGTCTATGATGCTAGAGGCAATAGACTCAGCATGACTGACAGCACAGTCAGTACCAATGTTTCAGCAATCCCTGCCAGCTAGAGTACTGTGCAAGGAGGAGAATTGTTATCTGGGGCAGAGGCAGCCATCTACCTACATCAAGCTCAGAATGCTGCAGTGCATCCTAGTTAGGAAAGAGGGCTACAATATGGAAAGAGAGCATTGCAAGATTGTTCTTTGGGGTTGGCAGCAGACAGTTAACAGAAGTCCTGAGTAGTCCAATGTCTTGTACCATTGCTGGTTGTTTAAAAGTTTTGTGCTAATATATTATATTAGCTGTTTATTTATGCTATTTTATTTATTAAAGCTTTATATATAGGGTAACCCACTTGGTTACAATAAAATACTCATGTTTCAACTCGCTGAAGCCAATAGTTATAGCTACAACAGGTGCTCACTATGAAATACTGGGTCACGGCTCTTTGGCCTGTTGCGTATTTCACGTCATTACCATTGAGACATTCACCTGCTGGACATATCTGGTTTAACAAAGATGCTCTCTAAACCACAGCAGTGATTAACGTGATGCAAGTAATGAGATTACAACAAGAGCCTCTTCCTTCCAACTAAAGCAACGGTGTTTGCAAACAAAAGCTCTGGCAGCTATTTAAGAACTCCCCAGAGAGAACACACATGTTAGAGGGACTCCTGGTTCAGTTGCTGTACAGGCGGAGACTTGCCTGCCACAGAAAGATGCAACAAATTATAGCTAGCACCAACTGGGGTAGAGACCAAGGCTAGAGGCAGCCTGCCTCTAAAGGGAATCAGCTGAGAGGGGTCTATTCCTCAGCCTTAAACCAAGATCCTTAGTGTCCCTTGTATGTAGCTACAGCAGCAAGCAGAAGCCCAGTAGGCCACTTGCTAGATGCCTAATCCACATTGGTCAAGGTAACATTGTAATGGGATTTACTAAAAACAAAAGCAACTACCACCTGCAACAGACTTAGGCTGTGTCTACACTACAGACCTTACAGCGGCATAGCTGTACCGCTTGTAAGGTCTCCTGTGTAGCTGCGCTTTGCCAGCAGGAGAGAGCTCTTCCGCTGGCATAATTAAACCACCTACAATAAGCGGCATTAGTGATGTTGGCAGGAGAGCCTCTCCTGCTGACATAGCACTGTCCACACCAGCACTTTTGCCGGTGAAACTGATGTCGGTCAGGGGTGTGTGGTTTTTCTTTTTCACACTCCTGACCGACAAAAGTGGTAGTGTAGACTAGGGGTCGGCAATGTTTGGCACGCAGCTCGCCAGGGTAAGCACCCTGGTGGGCCGGGCCAGTTTATTTACCTGCTGACGCGGCAGGTTCAGCCGATCGCGGCCCCCACTGGCCGCGGTTCGCCGTCCCGGGCCAATGGGGGTGGTGGGAAGCCACGGCCAGCACATCCCTCGCCCGCGCCGCTTCTCGCCGCCCCCATTGGCCCGGGACGGCGAACCGCGGCCAGTGGGGGCCGTGATCGGCCGAACCTGCCGCATCAGCAGGTAAATAAACTGGCCCGGCCCGCCAGGGTGCTTACCCTGGCGAGCCGTGTGCCAAACTTTGTCGACCCCTGGTGTAGACAAAGCTTTAGTGTGAGAAAAAGAATATCTGAGTAAGACTCATTTTGCAAAAACATTTACAGCACGTGTTTATACTTTTCCACATTAACTGGTGGAAACTTGGACACCATTGCCCATGCTACACTTCAATCCAAACTTTAGGGTCTCACTACAGTTTGGAGCCAGAGAATATCCTCTGGTGTACTGCATTCAGAACTCACACTGGTAGCGTTTTACTTCCCTCGCATGTAATAGCTACGAGTTTTTGCAGCTGTTCACACTGTACAGTCTGTTCTTGTACAGAAAACAGCCAGTGAAAGTTAACAACTTTCTGGGTCATCTGACCTGAAGAATATCAGCATTATTTCTTAAGCAAATGAAGCCTAAACAGAAAAAGCTAAAGCGAATTTGACACATTTATTTGACAGTCTAGACTTCCATCATGTTCATCACAAGTCAAAGTGAAATCAATATATTTAATAAATGAGTGCCAAATACACAGGGATAGAAATGCTTCATTGGTAAGAGATTTAATTAAAAAACAGAAGTAAGATGCCTCAGAACTGAGTCCACATAGACAGATATAAAAATATAATTCAGGGTATCTTCCATTTGAAGGCAGTTCCTGCCTCAGGGTTCCTAGCACAACTGCAAAAGATTTATTCTTTTAAAAAAAACCAAAACAAAACACACTTTCCCACCCAGAATATCATGGCCTCAAGCTTTGAGTTTGGAACCATCCAATTCTCAGAAATTATCCTAATCATTCAAGACTTCTTGAAATGGCATGAAAATGCAAAGCTCATGTTCAATTCCATTTGTGTAAAGCTAGTCCCAGGAAAAGTTAACCCCATTCTGTGGGGGTTGGCTGGCTTAAGACAAGAGGCCACATTTCACCTACAGATGGAAGCTGCTGTGTAACTGCACTTGGGATTTATTCAGTTACATTTATGGCTGGAAGAACTACATGAAGAAATTTTGAAGTTCCCTCTTCAGGATTTAGTAGTTAACAGGCACTTTCCATGGTGAGCACTCTTAATAGAGCGGTGTCCACTCCTATAACTGTATAGACAGATACTTAAATCAAGGATTCTATAGATCCCTACCTCTGATGTCAGGAGTAAAATCTAAACTTGCATTGCCTCTACAAATCGTTTGTATTTTGAAATTGAGAATTAAGCATTTCAACACACTGTCGGTCAAATAAAAGCGGGGATGTGATGACAAAGAAAACAAAGTTAGACTGAATGCACAAAGATACAGCTCTTTGTGTCCTCCCATTCCAGTTACCCTGTAGTTACCATTTCCTACGCAGCAGTCAGCAATGTAGTTGTGGGGGGCAAGGCAAGTACCTGAAATAAAATCCTAGAGCGGCTCAGAATTGGCCAGATGCTTAGAAGAGGTGGGCAGGGAAGTGAGGATTGCCACGCTCTTGGAGTAGGAGACCTCTTCAGATAGCCACAGTGGAGGCTAGAGAGGTTTGAGATGATAGGACTCATTGCTATAGTACCTGAGCACCTAAGTACCTGGACAGATAGGGAGGGCGTTTTTAGACAGAAGGGAGCAGAAATGGAAGAGCATACCCAGAACATAATCTGCATTTGACAGACGCCTTGTACGCTTCTTCCTTAGGCTCCAATGGATTTGCACTTCAGAATCTGCCCATCCTTTTGAGTTAATTATTTCTCATTGTGTAGTCTCCTTAGTGTACTTCATAAATGAGATCATTCAAAATCAAATGTAAAATCTTAACGTTACTCATTTGGACAATCTTCCAAAAGCTGGAAAACAGGTTAGTGTCCCATCATTTAACTGACCTAAGAAACACCAAGCAGAATAAGTTTAGATCTAAATCAATAAGATATTCAAATATCTATAATTTACTACCCAAATAATTTACAATTAAAAAAAGGATTAAAGAAAATATTTCGAGTACCTAAAGGGAAGACAAACCCATAGGGTATGTGATACTATGAACTGGTTTGACTCTGGCTCTTCATTGGTCCTCTGAGAACCTTCATGGCTGATGTCAAGTGCAACGTCTGTTGATTCCATCTGATACTCCTCTGCAGATGTCAGTTTTATCCTGTGCTCCTTCTCGGAGGAAATCTTTCCGTCATTCATGATGCTTGACCATACCCGTTTCTGAACTAACCAAAAGTAAGGAAAATCCTTTTCTGCAGCACAAAGGGCTTCAAAATTGGTTTTGTTCTTGCTACTGCAGTTCAGGGAATCATCTAGTCACAATTGAGTCTGCATCGACATTGTTCAGAAGGAAGAGTTCAGGGTGAGTAGTAAGTCCCAGCTGATACTAGAGAAGGCAAAGAAGAAAATTAGGGAAACCACTTTGAAACAGAAGCCAAAGACAGTGAAATCAAGGGTGATTAGGTTAAAGTCACTAAACAGAGGGTTTTATGCTTTGGCTTTCTTTAGCCTAAAACTTTGTTAAAAAGTCATGGATCAACGCTTCAAATCCTGAAATAATACAGAAACATCTTATTTTGTTCAGACAATGAGTTTCATAGGACTTGTACAACCCAGAAGTGCAAGTAGCCTGGCGTCCATGTAGAGAATAATCCTCCAGGGCAGGTAGTCATTGAGACAACTGCATGCCACAGGCACAGAGGCATGACCAAGACCAAGTTCTTTTCCAGCAGTTAAGTGCTAGTCTCTCTGAACTGCTACATACGCTGCAGTTTTATTTCACTAAAGGCTTGCCTACACCCTGATTTAGTGCACAGCAAGCCAGGGTGTTTGAAACAGCAGTACGTCAAAGCACACCATGGAATTTTTAGTGCGCGGAAGCAGAGGCTATGCAGCCAGTTAGTGCCATGTAGACAAGCCCTTAGGAACTGGTACTGCCAGAAGGCCAAGTAGCTCCAAGCCACACAGTACAGTAGAACCTCAGAGTTACGAACACCAGAGTTATGAACTGACCGGTCAACCACACCCCTCATTTGGAACCAGAAGTACGCAATCAAGCAGTAGCAGAGACAAAAAAAGCAAATACAGTACAGCAGTGGTCCACAACCTTTTCTGTGTGGCAGGCGCCGGACCGAGGACTGTGGCTGCCGGACAAGCAGCCGCCGAGAAGT
Source organism: Terrapene triunguis (assembly GCF_002925995.2). NCBI lineage: Eukaryota > Metazoa > Chordata > Testudines > Emydidae > Terrapene > Terrapene triunguis. Next base: position 4,022,587 of record NW_020665187.1, on the reverse strand, counting down.
GGCAACGTCAAGAAGCGTCGCCGCCGAAATGCAGCGTCATCAAGAGGCGTCGCCACCGAATTGCCGCCGACTTCTTGACGTTGCCGCTTCTCGGTGGCATTTTGGCGGCTGCTTGTCTGGCGGCCAGTAGGCAGGCACACATAAATGCCCCGGCGGGCGCCATGGCGCACGCGGGCACCGCGTTGGGGACCCCTGCAGTACAGTACTGTGTTAAATGTATACTACTAAAAAAAAGGGCAAAGTTAAAAAAAATATTTGACAAAATAAGGGAACTGTTTCTGTGATTGTTTAAATTAAGATGGTTAAAAGCAGCATTTTTCTTCTTCATAGTAAAGTTTCAAAGCTTTATTAAGGCAATATTCAGCTGTAAGCTTTTGAAAGAACCATAACATTTAGTTCAGACTTACAAAAATGTCAGAGTTACGAACAACCTCCATTCCCGAGGTGTTCGTAACTCTGAGGTTCTACTGTAGCTCATAAGGCCATCTAAACCATAATCTGATAAGATAGAATCGTACTTAACTAGATGACTGATTCTTTGGTCCTGCCACTTTCATTATACAAAATAAAATAAAATCCAAGTTTTGTGAGGCTGTTAGATGTTAAAACCAAAGCATTAAATCAATTTTTATTCTTTAATCAGCAGCAGAAAATCTGATTTGTTATAAATAAATACTGTACCACAATTAAGTGATTTATTAAAGTTATTTTGATTAATCTGAAGGAGTGTCATTGAAAGATTGAAGCAACATGCAGCTGATTAAAAAACAAAGGTGATTCAGCCGCTAGAACAGACAGGAGACAGATTTTTCCGTCTTTCCATGCTGATTATCACTTATTACAGTAGATCTTGTACATTAATTACCTACTAGATTATTAGCAGTAGGGTCACAGAGTGTGATCCAACAGGAAAACCCAATCTCCACTTATCAGAACACAGGATTCACCCTTTTCAAGTAGTGTGAATTTGTTACAGAAAGTTTAGTTAAGCAAACAGTGGATGTTGTTTCAGTGCAACAGGTTTTCTCTGCCAGGGTGCACTCTCAATTAGCCAGAGAGTATCTGGACAGGCTTCAGTCACTAGTGGCCAGCCAAAGAATATGCTGCTATGCTCTAGGACCCAAGGGTTACATCTTTATAAAATCCTGTTTTGTATCCAGTTTATGTCTCAGCTGCAGTAGTTTGAGGACTCTCTTTAAAAGGGATTTGTGTCTGATTTACAAGTTAGCTTATGAGAGCAATGGCTGTCAATAAGTTTTTATTTAATGGACACAATACTTCACATCAATACATATTACAAAAATATGCAAGGGACACAGATGCAATATCCCATTACTGTTTCTGTTGGGGGGAATTAAGGATGGTATCTTTCTCCGTTATAATTTCCTGTTACATCAACATGCAAGTTTGATTGATTCCACGTATATAGGAGATAAAGTTATTCTCCTCTGTGAAGATTAAGTTCATGCTTAATTATTCAAAATTTGTTTAAAAATTCAGTTGTTAGAAATCAAAAGGCAAGACAAGAGTTTTCAATGGACTGAAACTTACCAAAAGTGTTTCTTACACGGTAGAAACAAAGAAACTAAATAGGTATTAATTTAATTAAAGGCCTGTAGCGAACTTACAAAATTCAGTGTTTCCTCTAAGAGAAATAAATAATATGCATTACTTACAGCTTCCAGTTCACTTAAAGCAGGTAGGGAAAGCTTGTAATAAAAAACGGGAAAGAAAGTTCCCATATCACATAGTAACACAAAGATCAATTTCTGAACAGAAGTAAAAGTTCAGGTTTGTTTAAAAAAAAAGAATGGAGTGTGCAATGCCTGCTTCTATCAGAATTCCCTCCCGACTCCCAAATAGATTTTAAGGCCAGAATGGGACCATTATATCACCATGCCTGAACTCCTGAATAAGATCATTCCTATTCCAACTAAGCAGAGTTTATCCCCTATTAAGGTTGTTCCTGGCCAAAACATGTTGGCATTTGATTTGTTTTGTGAGTAAGTGGGGAGGTGAGATAGCTTAAAACCAATCAGATTGTTTTAGTGCATTTGCTATTTTGACTGAGGATCAGGAAGTGGCAAGACATGCAGAAACGTAGCAGTAAATGGTCTTAATGTAGAATGGTAAGTTTGTCTTCCAAATAGAGCCACCCAAAGACACCTATAAAAATGCTCAACTGAACCCTAGCAAGAATTATATTCGGGTAGTTAGGTTGCACAAGCTAATAGCAGATCAATCCTTTGCTATTGCTGGGAGCAGAAGCACTCAATACTGCCCTGAAGGGAGTGGAGAATATCAAGCCAAGATAGCTTCTTGGTTGAATGTCTTACACGAACAAGGACCGTAGTGACAATTTCTGGCAACAGCAGCTAGTGAGAAGTTACTATGCACAGCTTGGAGAGAGTTAGTATAGAAATACTAAGGTTTGCATGCAATCTAGTGTACAGGGCCAGTAACTCTATAGCATCTCAATCATTTGGGCATCAATACGAGTTTCTTTTAAAGCAACATACTGGGTGTCGCAATAAAAAAAAAAAAAAAGACCCAAGAAACCAAGTTGAAAAAGTGTCTATTCTTTTAATTGAAAATGTAGTGCATACAAATTGATTCATGCTCAATTAAAAAAAAAATTAAGTTTCACAATGAATAGAATAGAAGCTAAATTATAGCACACTAAGAGGACTTTATACAGACGCTCCCGCATATAGCGGTGATTTTGATATACAGTTCGCATCATATCCAACAGTGACAGTCATACATGTTCACAGTGGTCATGCATTTTTGACACTTTTACAAACCAGAAATTTTTAAAATGCATGAAAATCTAAAGGCATAAAAATTAAACTACAGGAACTTATAAGTGAATGAAGGCAGCTAGATTCAAGGCTAACAGCGGTTCTAGATCATAAATGTGCCTTTGGTTAGACAGTCCCTAGAATTTTACTGCCAAAGGAAGACAGATTAACACACAAGTCAGCGGAATTAGTATAAGACTACAAACCCTGGCAGTAAGTAGGATGCATGCTCAGGATTTCTAGCTGGAATTTTGAACTAAAACGCTAAGTGAAGTAATTTTTTTCTTTATATCAAGCATTAATACTTACGTCAAGTATGTTTTGTCAGTTATCTTGACTAAGAGTAAATTAGCCAACTTTGTAGGCTGAGTCAAAACGATCATTAAAAAAGATTAGCAGCTTTAATTTTTGCCATCACAAATTCATCGTGTCTCTTGCTCATAGTTACAGCCTTCCTAACACTGAATTCCTTACCAAATTTATGAAACCAACTCATTTATGCACTTGGGAGTTTATTCTTTCCTGTATGTCTGCACTTATTATCATAACAGGAGCCGCACATGTAGGTGTTCTTTACTACTATTGGAAACGGTGAGGCTTATACTTTACTCTAGCAATTTGAGACTATGGGCTAGACTCTCCATTGTCCAACACCTTGTGTAGTCTAGGGCAAAGCAGTTGTAAACTTTTACTGTTCTGATTCAGTAGCATTTTAACCTCAGTGCAAAGCGGATATAATGGACTATGGCAAGTCGCAGGGCAATGGGAGAATCTGGCTGTATGCCTTTGCTTTGGCAAGACAGCAATTGTAACATTCAGTATCTATTTCTGACTGCTACAACGGATAAGAATATGGAAGTGGTCAAGCCTGAACTAAACTCAATGTTCTCACACCACCCAGTGAGAACCACATGCCATTTCCATACAGGAAAATATTTAAAGGCATTCTCCACACTTACTCTGGACATGTGTTTTACCTCCCATCGACATGATGGATGTCCCTTACAGTCTGAAGTTTGTCCAAACAAGAGGCATTACAATAAAAAGAAAAAGCTACCATTCCCTTGTGAAATCTGTCTCTCCAACCCTCTGAAAGCCATGGATAACCCCCTTTATCTGCACAGAAGAATCACCTCTCTTGTGATGAACATGATAAACACTAAGACAATGAATTACCTGAGAAAACCTGGTCTCCAATTAGAACTACAGAAACTAAGTTTGGCTAATGTAGGTATGTTTTCATGCTCAATAAAATATTCCCACTTTAAAAAAAAAATAGGACTAATTTTAGTGATCAGGAGAGTGGAGGACTAATAGCATGGGTTAAGTCAGGCAAAGGAAGGGGAGATGCTGTGCAACCCACACAGATCTTCCAGGGGACCCCAATCCTGTATCTTGTAATACCTCGGCTATTCCAGTCCCTAGCCTCTGTTGAGCAGACTGCAATCGTGCCATGCTTTTGGTAGGTTCACACAGAGGGATTGAGAAGTCCTTTCGAAGCCACTTTCACTTGTGACCCATGTCAGGATTTGAACCCAGTTCTCTTAAAAAGGTGAAAAAACTAAGGCACAAACTAAAATTTAGTACAGATCAAAATATCTGATGGGCACATAAGATGAAGGACAGAATTGAGATCAGTTGAATTCTTGTGAAAATACCTATCAAAATACCTCAACGCAAACACAAATGCTTACACACAGAGTTATCAGCTAAAACGTCTATCAAGTAGTAATAGAAGGAAAATCTTACTCAATAAGATCCAGGACTTCAGTTTCCCTACAGGTTCGCTTTACAGGATCCACTCATGAACACACGTTCCCCCCCCCCCTCCCCTAAAAACAATAGTATATCCCCAAGGATATAACCACTTAATGCATGATAAAATTAGGACAAAATGTGCAGTCTTTTCCCAAACAGAGAAAAGGAATGCACGTTTCTCACTGTGACCTTTAAGACTGCCTTGGGAGGTGGGAGAAGCAGGAAGTACAATGGGGAAAGTATAAAGGGCCAGACTGGAAGTGAAAGTAAGTAAGTTTAAAAAAACTGGAGACCCAAATCATGGAAGGCTTTTAGCATATTCTGTTACGTTACACTCCATGAGTCATGATACAGGAAATTGCAGAAAATACAGAGAAAATTTCTATTAATGCCATACATACAAAATAATTCACAGAATCATAAACAACCTGTAAACATTGATTTATTTTTTACCCTTGCTGATCACCAGAATCACATACCAGGTAGGAAAAAAATATGACAACTCTAATGCTTAGACTTCTAGTGTTTATGGGCTAGGATTTCTCCAACACAATTCCCACCTCCAGGAACGAATTTCTGCACCCCATATTCATTCTGATTAACTGTAACCAGTAACTATTTTCTAATGCATTTAGAGTGCAAAATAAACAGGTCAATTTGAGATTATGGAATACGATTGAATTCTGATCTGTGGAGGTAGATTGCATCACTTAGTGTCACAGACTTTACATGTTGCTTGTCTAATTGTGAGAAGGAGGATTAACACTTCAGATACTGTCCAAGCAGCTTGATTTCTGTTTAGCAGCTTGTATTACAGATTCACTGGAAGACTTCAGAGGCAGAGAACTAGCTAAATGGAAGTGTCATTTTGGAACACAGAGTGTCTCTTTGCCAGGCTGTTAAGCTGGTTAGTGTCTGGATAATAGGTAAGTTTCATGCAGTTCCTACATTGCAAAGCAGACATCTATTCCAGCAGCAACATAACATTATGTTTGTGATTAGGTGTGTGATTAGAGGGGGTCAGCAAGGAAACTTACTAAGATAACTAAAGAGATGAGTAACAAAATATTTCCCAGTACGTACATCTGAGCTTTTATACAACAAACTTACACAAGTATTTTCCGTGCAAATTGCACTTACGTTTGGATATGTTCACACAGTAAACCATAGAAACGCACTGGCTCTGATGGCTACCTGCTGTGTGCAGACAGACCCAGTGTTTAGTTAATTTGAGTGACAGGCGGTTCTTCAGTAAGCCCTGTTCTAGTGACGCTTACCGTTTGCCCACAGGCCAGGAAGGAGATCCCAAGAGCAATCAGACACAGCCAGCTCTGGAATTAAAGAAGGAGGAGTGGGCTATGAGAAACATTGCTGCAAGTTACAATCTTTTTAGCAGCTGCACTTTAATGAAAGGAAACATGGAGGGATTACTCGATGCTATTTTTCAGTAATTACACAAAAGTCAAGTTACCAAATCTCTTCATAATGAGTTCTACAGGGAACGTTAAGGATGTTAAAGCACATTAAGCCTGCTGAGATTGTGAAAGCCATTCAATAGATTGTTGAGCATGGTTATAAGCTGTTCTAAACTTTGACACACTTTTCACAATAAGTAGAAACTTGGAGATACAGGAGCAGTCATAGGAAGGAAAGTTAAACTGCAGGTTGACAGACTCTCCCCCCCCCCCCCCTTTTTTTTTTTAAACAAATACATAATTGTCCCCTCTTACTATTTGAATACACACAAACAGATCTGAAATTTTGCGTGATTCAGGTGCTCTCCCCCCATCAGACTATTAGATGAGTCACAAAAGGAACTGGATGGAAGGTAAGAAGTTGCAAGGAGTAGTGCACTGAGCACAGAACTGAGTGGAGCTTGAACGTGTCTTGACTTATGGGAAACTGAGGCACATATCTGAAATTATGCACCTGGCGGATGGCGAGGATTAGTGTTTGTAAGAGTTCTATGGTTTATTAAATAAACGTTTCCGGCTCCTGGGAAAGCAAGTGCATTTTCTCAGTCCTGCCTACAAGCTGCCTCAGCCCAATCATCACCGGAATCACAATTTTATACAGCAGTGGTCTTGCCAAAGAGCGTGGAAGAACAATACTTACCAAATATGCTACAAAGCACAGGTAGGCAACACAGACAACAGCTGCAACCACATACAAGGCAAGGTGTCCCAGTGCGGTGACATAGACCGCCACAAAATACATGTTAATGGAGCAGACAATGAGAATGAGCGCACCGCCAGCGATCTTCCAGCCTCTGAAAGGGAAGCCAAAAGAAACGGGATTACAGGGGCATTTGGGGGAGAGGGACGTTCCTATTTGCCCTGGTGTTTGGAGGGAACACTTCTTGTAATGTAAATGCCGAGACTCTGAAAATGAAGTCACCAGAATAGAAACTTTCGTTGACCTGCACTGACTCTTTTCTAATAGGGTTGCTACTTTTAGACTAAAAAACACAGACTAGATAAAGGGACAAGAAAAGAGGTCAAGACAGAGCTCATGAAGCAATAAACACACACCTGTTTCTAGAAGTGACATATTGGGCACCACTCCAAGGAGAGTGAGTGGTCAAACAGATCTTGGGGAGACTGGGCTATGTATAAGAAGCTTAAAAGCAGAAGAACTCTAATACTGTTTGGGGAATAAAAACAATTCACACGTTTTCGTGAACAGTTAGCCCTGTACTGAGGGAGGAAGAAAGGCCTAGTGGTTAGGGTGCCAGCTTGGACTTGGGAGACTTGGTTCTTCTACTTTGCCACAAAGTTCCCATGTGACCTTGGGCAAGTCACTTAGCCTCTCAATTCCCCATATGTAAAATGGGGATAAAACTCCCCTCCCTCAGAGGGTGTTGCGAGGATAAATACATTAAAGGTTGTGCTCAGATATCACATTTATTGGGACCAAGCACCCAAGATAGATATCAGTATTCAGGGCTAAATCAAATGGTTTTAAATCAGGAAAAGGTCAGGTGGGTGGGATTCTTTTCATACTTACAGTCCATTGGCGAAGTCATTCATCACAGGATGCAGGCTGGTGAACGTGAGGACTGGGATTAAAGCAAAGGGAAGCTGGAATAAGGCAACAAGATGCAGGAGATTAGGGCTGGGACTTTGTTCGCATAAAAATAAAAAAACAAAAAAAACCCACCCCCCCAAAGTTTTCCCTTTAGCTATTGAAAGTGTGTCATCTAAGAGATCTCTCACGGCTAGGAATAGGAAGCAGTTTAAAGCCACAGCTGGTGCTTTCCCACCTCCCCTCAACCGAGAGATCCTTCAGTGAAAGAATCCAGAAGCGTTTATAGAAGCAAGACCCCACAGTATTTTTCCTCCTCTCTCTATAGTCCAGCTGAACTAGGAGTTATTTTCTATGCTGGGATATGGACTGTATCACTCTTGAGTGCGAGGAGCAAGTTTCAGACAAGAACCATCGGAAGCTGAAGTTCTTCTACTCTGAGCACTTAATTTGGCAGTTCCCATTCGTCATTTTACAACAGGAACAAGGCACCATAAATACATATCTAGGTCGTTGCAGAGCTGGAAACTGGAGGAGAACTGGACCAGCCAGGAAACTTGTTATTTTTTATGACTTTTAAATGTAAACAAGGTATAAATGTAACCCTGTTTAAATATGGTTCTTGCTCTTTGTAAATAGTCAAGTGGTGCTCAGATAATTCAGTGAGAGGCATATAAAAGCCTAGAAGTAACTTACCTGTTCTATAACTCAGGGGTTCTCAACCTTTTTCTTTCTGAGGCCCTCCCACCATGCTATAAAAACTCCATGGCCCAGCTGTGCCACAACAATTGTTTTTCTGCATATAAAAGCCAGGGCCGGTGTTAAGGGGTAGCAAGCAGGGCAATTGCCCAGGGCCCCACACCATAGGGGGCACTCTGAAGCTAAGTTGCTCAGGCTTTGGCTTCAACCCCAGGTGGTGGGGCTTGGTGCCCTAGGCTGCAGTCCCATGCAGCAGGACTTCGGCTTTCTGCCCTGGGCCCCTAGCGAGTCTAACGCTGGCCATGCTTGGCGGACCCCCTGAAATCTGCTCACAGCCCCCTAGGGGGCCCCGGACCCCTGGTTGAGAACCACTGCTATAACCAACGTTGGCCACAGTCCACAAGCATCTACAGATCAGGGGCAGATCCTAAATTCACTGCTGCTGGAAAACCCAATTCTGACGGCAACTGCTGCCATTTACAGGCCCCTCCCGCTCCCCTCCATACTTGAGCTCTCTGCACTCAGGACCCCTCAGCCAACCAGCTTACAGAAATGTTCATAAGTGGGCCAACAGAAGGCCCTAAAGCCAACACTAGTAGTGACTAAGAGGTTGGTTCGGAACGAGGAGTTACTAATAGCGAATGCTTAGACATGACTCTCCAAGGAACAGTCCCGTGCTGTGAGTGCCCAGCTGCTCACCTGTAAGCTCTGAAGAACGTTCAAGAAGTCATTCATCCCAGTCAGGTGTTCAACGTCTTGAAAAATGGCGACCAGCAGGGTTGGAGTGATGGCAATGGAGCGGGTCAAAATCACTCGAGCAAAACGCGACCACTTCAGGTTGAGGAATCCCTTCGGGGAGAGAAACGGAAGAGCGGCTGTTGCTACGCAGCAACATTCCACAGCGTTAAACTGCAACAGGGGGAAGAGGAATGATCTACTACCGGGGGAGTTTTTTCTCTTACAGAAACCTGAGTTAGGTCCCCGATTCCCTTTGGAAAATTCCAGCCTAAGAGTCTGGTACATGGGTCAATAGCAGGAAAGTCTGATCCTTCAGCAAACTACATGGCCAGGAAAGGAAACTAGGCCTCCACTGACCATCTCAACTTCAGGGGATTACAAGGAGCAGGGGGGAAACACAGCCATAAGCCGGCACAGCTGTAGCGTCACATACCTCCATGACAAACTGCCCAGAGTAGGTCCCAGTCATTGTTGAACTCTGACCTGCCGCAAGAATCCCAACTGCCCAGATGTAAAGAGCAGCAGGGCCAAAGTAACATCCCAGAACAACACCCTGAAACACAGAAGGTTTCCAGTCATGAGGTGTTAAATCCTAGATTTAAATGCTCAGTCAAAAGCAGAGTTCTTGGAGCCAGCTGCTCCGACAGACTGACCACGGGCCTAGACAGGAAGGAACGCTGTTCTGTTCCAACAGGACAGCTCTTATAGTCTCATAGGTTCAAGCCTTGAATAGTCTCCATTTATTCAGAAGCAGCAGCTGCATATAACTCAGTCAAGGATGTTAAGGGGATCATTCAGATAAGATCACCCTGCCTGACTTCACTATAAAGCCACTCACCCCTTTGTAGATATCCACTTCCAAGGTTTCATTGTTATTTGGAAAGAGTCCGGCATGGGGGCTGCTGCTGTTTGTGCAGACTTTGTGCTAGAAGAGGACAAGACAGTTTAGGAAGTTTCATTTTTGCAAACAGATTTCAGAGAGCAGAAACCACGGCTGGTAGAGTTTGGGGTGGAGGAGCTGGCCAGATGAAATGCATTAGCATTAATGTGTTGGGTGCATCTTGCAGGCTAGGGCAAGATCAGATAATATAATAATAAATAATAATAATTAATGGAGATATCTCCTAGAACTGGAAGGGACCTTGAAAGGTCATTGAGTCCAGCCCCCTGCCTTCACTAGCAGGACCAAGTACTGATTTTTGCCTCAGATCCCTAAGTGGCCCCCTCAAGGATTGAACTCACAACTCTGGGTTTAGCAGGCCAATGCTCAAACCACTGAGCTATCCCCCCTACATTTATGCCTGCCAGGGCAGTGTAAAGGGGCCTTGGTGTAAAAGAGAATCAGGCCCTCGGTGCATGAAACACTTAGGCCCACTGTTAACACAGTAGCTATTATTAACCCCGGTGCACAGCGTGTGTCTACACTGCAGCTGGGAGGTGCGACTCAAGTATGCACAGACATACCTGATCTAACTTTGATCTAACCAGCAGTGAAGCTGTGGCAGCATGGGCGGTGGTAGCCCCGAGTAGGTATCCGGGGTCCCAGGTGGGCAGGGCTAGCCATGCTGCTGCCTGCCTGCCTTGGCTTCATTGCTATTGTTACTTGAGCTAGAGTACGCCAACATGTGCTGAAATCACACCTCCCGACTGCAATGTAGATATACCCACCGTGTAGATTACTCCCAGTAATCCAGAATCGCCACAACACAAGTGCACAACCCCCAACAAACCCCAGAGACTCACCACTTGTTCATTAGTCTTCCCAAAAAAAGCTTCAGCAAAGACAGAGACGACGAAGACGTTAATGAGGAAGGAGACAAAGAGGGCAACGCAGGACTCTATGAAGAAATACTTATTGGCTTCTTGCACCTCCTTCTTGTCTGCACGATTCACCTGCCTCGACTGGAGAGAAAGTGTTTAAAGACAATTATGAGAGAGTATTTTAGAACCTCTAGTCGATGGAACCAGCTGTATCTACAACAGGTGGTGCCTCTGGATTTCTACTGAACTTTGGCCAGAATATGTCTATCCTGTCTGACAGCAAATATTAAGAGCTGAGCCCTGCCCATGACTGGATCCCTCCTTAGGCCTTACAAACAGCAGTAAACAGCATGAGACACTAGACACCAGCTAGCCAAGAGTAGCTGCTAATGCAACAATGCTATGGGGTGCATACAATGAGCAAAGGGGCATGGTTTGAAGAAGCAGGGCTGTGGCTGGCCACATTCACACAAGCACCCATCCACAGGATGCACTAGCAACACCACCTGTTTGAGCACGTTGCTCCGGCAGACTGGATTTCCCCATGGTCAACTGCAGCTCCAAATGAAATCTCACCATGCTGGACATGCTTTCCAGCTTACCCTGGCGCCCAGAGGCTGCTCAGCCTTCTGCTGTGATGCTGGGATGTGCCCCAAGATAAAGGAGCTAGTAAATTAAGGGGCGGCAGCAGCCTGAGCGCTAAACATATGCTGCTGTGGGGAGGGGGAAAGAGAAAAAAGCCCATCTTGTTTGCAGGACAGACTGATGGCCTTCAGCTTTAAAATTAGCCTGGATTTGTTATCTTGTCCCCAGTAGAATCAAATATGGATGAATCCCACAAGGCAGAGAGACTGGGAAACACTGTTCAGATGTCTGAAATATGGTTTAAGGGGTTTGCCAAGTGTTAATTTAGACCCCAGGTTCTGTCACGCAAACACATAGTTAACGCGTGTTCAGCCAATTTATTCAATTTACCCTATTACGTAAGAGATACCGTATTTCTTTATCAGGTGCACATGGCATATTCTAATTCTGAAAACTTACATAGCACAGTCAACATCAGAATCCGCTTACTGAGCTGATTCCAAAGTATGGAGAGTTCTCCGCAAAGGCTACAGGAACTGCTACTATTGAAGGGATTTTCAAAGGCGCTCAGCATCGGCATTCACTTGTCGGAGGTAAAACTCCCACTGACTTTGGACTAACTCTGCAGTCACTCAAATCAATGGGAGTTTTGCTACTGACTTCCTTGACGTCACCCACTCTGAAAAGGCCAGTCACAGCTATTCGTTGTACTTCTGAAGAGCGAACTAGAGGGGACACAGGACTCCCCCCTCTCTTACCTTGACTAAAGCAGAATGCAGGTACATGTTGTGCGGCATGATGACCGCTCCCACGATCCCCACAGCTTGTTCTAGCTGGGGGGTACCGCACTTGTCACAGTAAGGCATAAACATCCCCTTCAGCAGCTTTCCCTGGTCCGGTTTTACTGTAACATACTGCACACAGACACAAGAGAGCCACTAGTACCTCTGGATTGGCAGCGTTCACACAGTTGCTTAGATGGCCAACTTGGAAGGCCCCAAATTTGCCCCACCTAAAAAATGCAGTAATTTGGCAATAGCTCCCCCCTTTAAAAAACTCAGATATTGGTTACCCACTAGCACTGAAAGAGGAGTGTTGTACACCCCCAAGTAGCTTTTTGGAGGCAGATAAACAGCTAACAATTCTTGGGCAGGTCTAACCTTCTAGACCAGTGCCAACCAGCTTTGAGCCAGGAAGCAAATAGAACCCCAGGGCAGTTAAAGTGGGCCCCACCGCAAAAATCTAGGAGAGCATTAAAGCATGTGCTTTAGAACTAGTCTAAAATTTTCCAATGAAACCGCTTTCCATGGAAAATTTGGGTTTTTTGAACCAGAATCTTTTGGTTTTTGACTAAAAACTCAAAAAGCTGCATGGGAAAAACTTTTTTTTTTTTTTTTTTTTGGATCAGCTCTGATATGCTTATCTTTAAGCCAGGGCTTAAAGTGCTTTCCAGAATTGGGGCCACGGGCAAAGGAGACTTCAGGAGGGCCTGGCAGAAGAGGACAAAAATCAGAGGAAGAAATTAGATTGCCTGGTTTCTAAAATGTTTGAGAGGAGAGAATGAAGACACAAGTTCGACAGAAAGAAGGGGAGAGGGAGCGTCACTCTAATTGCTAAGTAAAGCTCCAAGACGTTCAAGTGAGAATTACCTCATATCCGAACGTAAGCGCCATGAGGGTAATAAGAAAGCCAAAAAATGCTTCCAGTTTTCGCAAGCCTGTGGAAGAAACAGGCCATTAACAAGTTTTGGAGGACAAGTCTCAGGCATAATGTTGAGGGGGCAGCTGTCCGATTTAATCTGTTGCATGTCCTTTCATGGGACATTAAAAATAATTAAAAGGAAAAAAAAAAAAAAGGAATTTACCATACTTGTCCAAGAAGAGAAACATGAACGTGTCAGCAATGGTTATGAGCACTCCACCCCACAACGGGACTCTGCAACAGAACAACAGGGCTTAGTTTGAATAGTGCTTTTACCAGCTCTTCTAGCCATGTCAGTCCAAGCTTCCCTATATTCCAGGCAGGGATCATGGCCACTTTTTGTGTGCTGTTATTGAACACTTATCTCAAGGTTTTATTTGTCATCTGACAAGCTGCTTGGTTACTTTAGGCATGAGGCTAAGGCTGTTTTCTACATAAACAGTTCAGATAAGAGTTCCACCTTAAGCCATGCCTACATTTCTCTGCACAGCGAGCCAAAAGTTTCTGGAGCGAGAGATACTTCTCATCTACTATAGTGCAATGAGCCTGTTAGTTTCTGATTAAGAGTCCATTTCTACGCTGCCTGGTGGAAGTGGCTAACTTGCAGGGAACACCGAGCTAAAACACAGTTGGGCTCTGGCCTTCTAGGCTAAGACTCTACACCAATTTCCTTCCAGCTTTAGTTCTGATTTAACAGACGCTCCTCCGGTGTTACAGATAGTAAGGTTCTGGTTTAACATGAGGTCTAAAAGCCAAAGGGAAGCTTATTACAGTTCTACAATGTGTCACATCAGCAACGGCTGGTGCCAATTGTGGGCTCAGAAATGCCCATTTTATTTAAAAACCTTTAATCTCAAATACTTTTTATGTAATACACAATGCAAAGAGGGAAGCTCATACCCTGCTGAGCAGAACAGGGCAGTGATCTGCTAAGATTGTCAACTACAGGAAATAAAACGGTCCTTTTTGGCACAAAGTGTGTTGTTTTCTAATGGGATATGGGCAGCTGATAAACACTAGAGATGGAGAATGACATTCATTTCCTGTTTCTCTCAAGTGATAAAAGCCAACTTACTTCCCAGCAGACAAGAGGTTTATAGCGATTGCTGAGCCAATTACTTCTTGCATATCCGACCCAATGATAGCGAGTTCAATCATCAGCCACAACATAATTCGAGGGACCTAGATACAAACACTGAGCTTCAGATACTTGAAATTAAAACCAGAAATAATGAATAGACTATTACAGGGGAAGTTTCTTTTCCCCAACTTCCTGCCAGACTTATGGGGGTTTACAGCATAATTTAGGAAACCCATCTTCTCTTTCAGCACAGAAGTCAACGGAAGACACCCATGACTTCAGTATATACTGGATCAGGCCTTTACATTGCTAACACGAGTTTTGAAGACCTTCTGCGCTTCAACTTTTACAGTTTATTTTCTGCTCCTTGCTCAGTTTGGATCGTGAAACTAGACAGATGTGTTTACTGCAGCATATGAGCGGCAAGAATGGCAGGTGTGCATTTGTGACAGGTTTAAATCAACACCCCAAAATGCCTTCCCAACAGAAATGTAATCAAGTTGCCACGACTTTTCTTATGAGGGATTAAATGTGGGGGGGAGGGAGGGAGGCAATTTTAGATGGACAACCCAACCTTATGGCCTTGATTGTCTGACTTAGTCCCTTTAAACTGGTTTGTGTAAGATTACTGGAAATACTGGTTAAGGGGAGATCCATGATTTCCACTGGATGGCTTTACTCATTTTCAGCTGAAAAGTAAGTCATAACTGTAAGCTTACACAACCATGAGCATTTCCTCAACAGCCAACGGTAATGCGCGTTCTTTCTTCATGACCCCTCGTGCTAGTTTTAAATCTCTCCAGTCATTTGAAGAGGAAACCCGATTCAGTGGTTCGAACAGGGAACTAGGGAGTCAGGACACTCCTGGGTTCTATGCCTGACTCTGCCAATGTTGTGAGACGACAGGAGAATCATTCAACGTCTGTGCCCCAGTCTCTCCCTTCTAGATGGGAACAATACCACCAACCTCACGGTAGGCAGGCATGCTGTGAGGTTTCATGTTTGGAAAGTACATCAGCACCCTCAAACATGTGTGCAAAGTTGTATTATAAAGCCTATATCAAAGGAAGCTAGCGTGTGCCAGATCTAGAGACTTTGTTAGTGCCAAATCTGGGGTAACATTAGCACTTGTTTGCCAAGTATCAGAACGGCAGGGTTTATGTGCTTTCAACCACAGGCCATTGCAGAAGTCAATCCTGAAATCCTCAGCTACATGGGCATTGTGCAAAAGTGAACTTCACAAGTCTATTTTTTAGAAATAAAACACCACCGTTAGAGGCGGATTTAACATATGCTGATCAATAGTAACATTCACATGAACCACAAGAGAGGTGCGGACTGCCTGAGACAGCAAGTCACAAACTGACACATACCCACAAGATCGTCAGTTTAGAAATTGGAGTAAGACCAATGTAAACTCAGCAAGGACATTTAAACTACTGTTATCCCTTTAGAGGATGCACTGAATCCACCCTTGGGCTTCATGTCTAATCTTTCCTTTCATCCCCCAGCCACTGCCCAGCAACAATCCACCTTTCAGACTAGCCACTGGGAAGCCAAGGGTGCTTTTCCACACACACCTCTCCCCACCAAGGCAAGGCTTTTCTTTGAACCCATTGTGCTTTGCTGTACAAAAGGAAGAGTTGTCACACACACAATGAATGGCTTTTGAGAGGGACCGTGTCTCTACTGGCCCTTATTGCTTTGCATGCAGAAAAGCAAGAACTCTTTCCCTAAAGAGACGCACTTGGCTCTTACTTTGGTATAACTTAAATCGCTCAAGGGTTTGGAAAAACCACCCCCTGAGTGACGTAAGTTACACTAACCTAAGTGCTGGTGTGGACAGCACTATGTTGGTGGAAGAAGTTCTCCCGTTGGCTTAATTACTCCACCTCCCCGAGCGGTGGTAGCTAAGCGACGGGAAAGCTCTCTCCCATTGGAAGGGAGTGTCTGCACTAGCAGTGCTATCAGTACAGCTGTGCCACAGTAGCGATTCTAGTGTAGACTAGCTCTCAGACAAAGGAGGAAGCGCCATTCACACCAATTTTGAACCAACAGTGGAGACCAAAAGAGGTGTCACCTGTACCATCCCCAAGCCCTTCAGTTCAGAACCATTTTGAAGGCACTGTCTGGAAGTGGAGGCTCCATGTCTGCTCTTTCCCCTCCTCTCAGCCCTTCCTGGAATTTCAATTCCTCCACATTTCTGGGTTCCAGCCATTCAGAAAGCTTTATTTTCGGTGACACGACTAAGATCTCAGATCTCTGAGCAGCCCAGTCCACGGGAACAGCATCCAGAGTCACTATTTCGAATCTAAAGACCTTTAAGTCACCCACCTTTTGATATTGCCGGTTACACATTTCTGCAAGGTGCAGTCCTGTTACCACTCCCAGCCTTGCTGCCAGACGTTGCAGGAGGAGACCAATGATAGTGGCAAGCAGCAGAACCCAAAGCAGCTGAAAGAGATGCAACAACGCGAGGTAAGTAACCTTGAGTAATGAGATGCTTCGGAGGCAGATGAACAAGCCAGGACTTGCACTGGAGAACGTCTGGGTCTCCTGACATTATAGTTCCCTCCACAGGCCTTCTTATTAATAGGAGCCAGGAACGTAGTCGATCCATTTGGAAGTGCAGTCCTGTTGAGATTCCATGCTTGGTTTTATAAGCCTGGCACTGACATATACAAGGGGCTGCATGCAAATAAACCTGCAAGCCATTTTGTTGCCCGGTTTCACTCTCAGGTATACTGCAAGCCTAAGATCTGCTAAACCAGGGGTGGGCAAACTTTTTGTCCTGAGGGCCACATTGGGGTTCCGAAACTATATGGAGGGCCGGATAGGGAAGGCTGTGCCTCCCCGAACAGCCTGGTCCCGCCCCCTATCCACCCCCTCCCACTTCCTGCCCCCCTCAGAGCCCTCAACCCATCCAAGAGGGTAACTTCCAAGCAACGCAGGAGGCAGAACTTTAGACCCCTTGCAGTAGGGAGTCTGGCCAAACTTTTCAGAACGACAGCACTGATGAGGCCTTTGGCACTTAGCCCAACACTGGTTCAGCGCCTTCATCTGGAAGCTGCGCTAGGCACCTGCTAGGAGAGGTGGTGGGCTTGGAAGTACAGCATAAAATTGCTTCACAGTTTGGAAAGCTTCACACTGACCTTAAACCCTGCGACAGCGCCGGACTGTAAATCCGACTCGATGTTGCCTGGATCCAGGTAGGCGATGCTCATGAGAAAACCTGGCCCTGTGAAGGCCCAGAGTTTGCGGAAGCTAAACCATGAGTGCTTTAAAATGGAAGAGAAGATTGAGACGTTAAGACTCTGCTCTGCACCAAAGACTGGCGTTGATTCCAAACAAAACAGAGCACAGCTTCCAGGAACCGGCCCATTTTTAAGACAAAAAAATTGGTACGAGGGGCGTACAAGCTTTTTTAGCTGCCAGTGAAACAACCACCAGCCCCTGGCAAGATCTCTTCATTCTCTTATCAGTCTCTCTTTATTTTGAATTCCAAAGTGCAGCCCTTCTTTATTTTGAGACCTTCAGGGTCACCAGCACTTTAGCTGGGGGAGGATATCACGCTAACTTTGCATGCAATCCTCTGACAAGTGCTGGCTTGCCTGCTCTTTACAGAGAAGACAGCAACTGCATCCCATACAGAGCTCCTTGTGAAGGGCATATGGCTCAGCCACTATGCTGGTGGGCCCAGCTTAGCATGGAAACAGCTATTCTGACTTGCTTTTCTTGGTAAGAGCAAAGCCAATTTCCACCTGGGAATCGCACGCTAGATGTCTCTCCAATCTTTAGCAGAAACTGCTGTCCTGGGAAACATAACTAAAGACAGCAATGTGGCTCTGGGGTGAGTGCTACGCCCATCCTCATTAGGAGTGCGCATTCACTTGAAACAGACGAATGCTTTGAAGGTTCTGTAAAAGTCTGCCAACCCGGATAGAGGCAGCAGGAGGAGTGTTTGCTGACCTGTTTACTCTGAATGCAGCAATAGCCATGTGGGTAAACTGGCCTCCACAGCAGGTAGTGAACCTGGCAGTCACTTGCTTTGTGTTCGTTTGCTGACAGTCACTCATTTTGTTTTACTTGGGTCACTGAATCCCATGCAAGCACGGCAGACACCTCATCCCCTTCTCAACATAGCTCTCCATAGTTAGAAACAAGCAGCCAGCTCTCCTACCTAGCGCCTCAATTTAAACTGAAAAGGGACCCAGCGCCCACAAAGGGAAACAAGTCATCTAGGTTACTACCACTTCTATTAAAGCCATTTCCCCACCAAGATGAGCTTGCGAAGTCTGGGGCCCAGCCACACTGACCTTTTCATCTTCAGGGATAGGGATCTTCTCATCAAAGTAGGTGGTGAATGGTTCATCATTGGACTCCGGAGACTGCTGCGGGACTGGGCTGCTGTAGACCGTGCTGATGACCTCCTCATGGTCTTCAGGGACATCTTCTGGATTTACAAAAAGCCACGTGTAAAACAAGGGAGGCGTCACTGTGCTGAAATGATGCTAGGAACGTGGCCGGTTTAAAATGGAACTTGCAAGTGCCATAGGCAAAGCAGAAAGCGAATGTTCTAGCCCCACTGCCATCCCTTGCCAGGATTGGTGGGTAGGCGGTTTTGGGTTTTTTTCAAACACCTGGAGGAATGAAACGTGTGGAGCGGCAAATCCACATAAAGAAGCTACTGCAATGAGACTGGGTTCTCCAGCTCTCGCGTTCACATGCGAGCGAAGCAAGTTTATTTTTTATTTCAAATATTAAGAGGCCTGCCCAAGCTCTCGGCACCTTAACAAATCATTACCAATAGAATAAATGAAATTACTACTTCGCTGCTGCTGGGCTTTTGCTGTAAGTGCCACTCAGGCGGCCCAACACCTACAGGCACTCCCCTTCCACCCCTTCATTTTAACAAACCTTAGCCCGGTCCAAAAACCCGACCATCTTTTGCCGCGTGCCTGGAAGTTCAGTTTAAGCTCCTAGAACAGAGGTGGGCAAACTACGGCCCGTGGGCCACATCCGGCCCGCGGGGCCGTCCTGCCCGGCCCCTGAGCTCCTGGCCGGCCCCGGCCCCTCCCCCGCAGCTTCAGCTCGCCGTGCTGGCAGTGCAGGGGTGTGGCTGGCTCCGGCCGGGTAGCGCGGCTCAGGGGTGAACACGGGGTGCCCTGACAGGGCCCCCCAACAACAGGTGGCCCCAGGGCCGGGCTCTCGGGCAGCTCAGCACCGGCGCACCCCCTGCGGGGGGGGAGGGCTGCACTGCGGGGGCAGGGGAGCAAGTGGGCGGTGCGGGTGGCAGGAGCGTGGGGAACGCGGGCGGAGGACTCAGGAGGAGCACCAGGCAGCTGTGCAGCTGGATGGAGAGAAGCGGCGCTTTGAAGGGGAAACGGGGTGGGGTCCTGGGGGGCGGTTAGGGGCAGGGGGTCCCGGGAGGGGGAGGTCAGGGGACAAGGAGCAGGGGGGGTTGGATGGGTTGAGGGTTCTGAGGGGGGCAGGAAGTGGGAGGGGGGTGGATAGGGGACGGGGAGCCAGGCTGTTTGGGGGGGGGGGCACAGCCTTCCCTACCCGACCCTCCATACAGTTTCACAACCCAGATGTGGCCCTCGGGCCAAAAAGTTTGCCCACCCCTGCCCTAGAAGATGCTGCCAATGCACTGAATTCAGCCTCAGGAAGGCACAATGCACAGTTTGTTAGATCTTTGGAAGCAAGGAGTAAGAGACATTAAAGGAGACTAGGGGATCATTATCCCGACTCCCAAGATCCGAGGGAGAGCACACAGCAGACACCCAGTCCTGCTGAACTCTCTGGACAGTATCTAATTTTAGGCTGTAAGTCAGGTAAACGGGGTCAGTCCCGTGACAGAATTACAACTGCCAACAACTTTGACATCAAGTCCTTTAACTCCTTTCCACTCCCCCCCAGCACCAGCCCAGAACAAAAAGCCAACTCCATCCCCCATGTTATACTCACTCTGGCTACCACCTCCTGGCATTATGCTTTTGCTTCAGAGGAGGAAAAGCAGCATACAACTTAATCCTGCCTCCTTTACTAAGAGCAAAAGTCACCATTTATAACCAGCGAAGTAAAAGCCAGGTTTGGGCTCTTACACAGTTTCCAATTGCATCATCAAAGCAAACTGAAGCTGGTTGTTCCTCATTTCCCCGCCTCCTAAATACCTGACCGGCCTGCCAGCAGATCTGTTTATAAAATAGATTTAAAGCAACAGCACCTGTGTGTGTTTCTTTTCTTAGTAGCTTTGGTTGCACAATATCTTGCTCAGCTAGTTCAACCAAACTAAGGAAGTTATATGAACAGTCAATCTGTTGCTTAATGGTGCTGGGAAGTGACAGCCTGAGAACTGGCTTCAGCCACAATTTTCAACTAACAGCTAATCTCAAAGGTGTAAGTCATACCAAAACAGGCCAGCCAGAAAATCTTAGTTCTACCTGTGAGTGACCCAAAGAACCCCTTTACTAACACCCTACAAAGTACCGTAATAATCTTTGTACAAAATATGCCTTGTGAGGTATCATTTGAAACCTACTAATTCCCTGGTCAATAATATGGTGAAATATACGTAGCAACATGATATGGAAAGTTATGAATCCCCCCGTATGATGCACATGTTCTGCTCAAAGAGATCAATCCTAAACAAAGGAATGTGTTTACCTCAGGGTACAGATAAGTAGTAAACAGGATCATCAAGACAGCAGGGGAGGAGATGGCAGGAAACAGAACAATCCGCACATTAGCAAACACAATAGGGAGGGAAGAAGGTGAAGGAAGCTCCATGCTCTACCAAACTCCATGTCCCCTTCCTCCGAGCTTGGTGAAACTTTACTTCAGAAGAATCCACTTCAAAGATTCAATAGACTATAAGAGGAAGGGGCAGAGAACCCCAAGTTTTCTCTTTCAGCTAAGCAGAAAAAGACACCAGCACCTTTAGGCCTCTGGAAGAGATCTTGACTGAGGAGAGGGTCAGTCACCATCTTGCTGGAAAACTATGGGTGAGAAAGGCCATCTTGAACTAAGCCTTGAACCAAAACTTGCTAGATTAAGTTTTAGACTTTTAGATGCGTGTTTTCACTTGTATTTGCTTGTAACCATTTCTAACTTGATCATATACTTGAGCTCACTTCAAATCCTATCTTCTTTTGTTAATAAACTTGTGTTACTATTAATCGAAACCAACATCGCTGTGTCTGTACTACAGAAGCGGTTTTCAACCTTTTTTCATTTGCGGACACTTAAAAAATTTTGAATGGAGGTGCAGACCCCTTTGGAAATCTTAGACAGTCTGCGCATCTCCAGGGGTCCACGGAGCACAGGTTAGAAAAGGTTTTCTCATTAAAAGAGCAAACAGACCTTATTCCTTTGAAGAGGGGTGGAGACTGCAGAGCGCATGGGTCTAGGGAAGTTCGGGACTAGGGGTGTGCTGCAATCACCTCCTAACATTAACCAAGTCTGGTAAAGACAAAACTGGCCGGGATAACTGCTGTCAGGCTGTTGGATTCCAAGTGGTTGAATCAAAGCTGTACAGCATACAAGGAGCATGTTGGCTGCGTGCAAGTCCGAGGCAGGGAGCTGCAATACCAGAAGCATTTTGGGACGCTCAGGGCTAAAAGTGAATTGCACCCAACTGTGACACTGTGACTATCCAAAGCAAGTACTGTTCATAACCCAGATCAATGTTACTCTAATTAGACTAAGGAAGCAGGATTTAAAGTTACTGTCTGGTTTCTCCTCTTTTATCCACTGCTTTCACTAACTGGTTCACAGGCAACGATGACATGACTTAACTGGAAAGATTGTAACCAGAGCAGGTGGACAGTCCTATCTGTCTAGAGATTTGTTACACTCTTTTCATGGAATCTCAAAACCTATTGCTTTCTACTGGAAGTAGCATGCAAATAATGTTTAAGACTGGATTCAGTCACAGTCTCCTTCTGATTAAGAGAGGGAAGAATTTGCACTGGGATTTCCAAAGAAGCCTCGTAGAGTTAGGCACCCAAACCCCATGACATTTCAATGGGATATGGCCACCTACTTCCCTTAGGGTCTTAAAAAATCCCAGCCTTGGTTCTCCCATTTTAAGTGGTTTCCAATCTATAACCTTGCCAGTTCACAGGAGAAGGATGGAAATTGCGTGAGGTTAGGAAAGAACTTTGCCTATAACTATTTTGTAATTGTTTATTATGGGAATTCTTGTCTCTTCCTCTAAGGAGTCTGGTACCAATCACTGGCCTGAAACAAAGTATTGAACTAAATGGACAACTGGTCTGATCCTGTATAGCAATTCCTGCGTTCCTAACATGCACACAAGTGTGGAGTGTTACCATATAATATTTTCCGCTCCTTGCCAGGTGCCATGGTGGAAGACCTCTGACTGGAGGGGGAATCCTTAGAATAGGTCACGTTAACTGCAAAAAAGAAGGGAAAAAGGCCTGGTTAGGGCAAGAACACATCAAACACGGAGACGGCATGAATCAGGGAGAAATAAAATGCGCGGCTACAGTATGGACTATAGAACAAGCAACTTGTAACAGACAGATTAAAGCCCAACAGCAGCACGCTTAGAATGTATACAGCCCTTCCTCTGCTTTAAAAGGGCTTCACCAAATATTAGAAATAGATGTTTTCATGTGGATCTGATTTACAAGAAGCCTGCTTGAACACAGAAAATAAACCCCTTGGGAACTTAAAACAAGAAGGGGCGGGGGAGTGAGCAGACTACCTAGAGAAACTAATCAACATGGACATTCGTTCTTGCAGTTTCTGGTGCCAGCTCCAAGATTAGTGATGCTTGTGGCAGACATTTCAACCCCATCTTTGGGGTCCACTGTTTTAAATGAATGGCTTGTGTGTTCTACGCTGGGGGTTGAGAGAGTAGATAATGTTTTCACCCCTCAGCTCACAGAGAGCCGAGAAGCGACGTACTACAGCTCTTACAAGAACTAAAACCAGCAGGTGGGGATTAAGGCAACTCAACCAGGTTGTAACCCCCTCAGAGAGGGATACTACCTCCTGGAGAGGCTCACATAGACTAGTTCAAACTAGATTATCCAGAGACCAACAGATAAAGAAAGCACTTTTGGGTAAACAGCTGGAGTTTAAACTGACTCAAGGCCTTCTTTCTGATCCAGCAAACAGACAGGACCTTCTGTCCAAGGAGGGCCCACAATCCTTCCTGGGAAGGTCTGGAAGGACTTTGGCCTACAGAGGCCCCATAAGACTGATGGGTGACCTCTGGTAAGCTTATTAGCATGCATGTAGTGTTTGGGTTGTTTTTAAATGTTTTCTCTATAATGCTGTTACCTTAAGAAGCAATGTGCTTGCTTATAAAGAGCTGTGTGGTAACTCATAACTGCTGGCCAATACATTGTTCATAGCCTTCAAACAGAAAGTAAAGAGCAAACACTGGCCTCTTTAGGCAGTCTGGCTTGCTGGGAATGTCACAGTGTAGGCAGGGAACGGTGCAGCCTGGAGAAACCCTGGTCAGGAGGGAGAGAGACATGGCTCGCCCCCCAAAAGAGTTGACAGCTGAGGAGCCAGGAGCCTAGAGTGGGTGCCCTTGATGGATCACAGAAGGGAAACACATTCAGCGGTTGCCCTGAATTGTGACACTTACAAACAATGAAACCACAATGTGGAAGCAGGAAAGAATGGAAATTCCTTTATGTGTAGAACTGGCAACCACACATCCTACGCTATGGGGCTGTGGTTTAAGGATTGAGATCATGTTCATCACCATGCATCAGAATGCTCTTCTAAATGCACTAAAAAGCCAGTCAAGACCGTAAATAGCCAGTCACGACCACTTTCTGTGCCAGAGTCGGGTGCAGAGTTTCAGATGAAAGCTGGCATCATCCCTAAATATTAACATGTCAACTTAAAAAAAATCCCAATGATATATTCAAGTCCCGATAACATCTAAGCATGGTATGTAAAGCACTTAATGTCCTCAAAGCCTGTTATATATTAACAGGGTATTTTTTGCTCCTGGGACAATGCCATATATTGGCAATGTTATCTTCCTAAATTCCATCTTAATGTGGGCATACAAGGAAAATGCTAGTTGGATGTTAACATTAAGTGAATTTGTGCCAAAGTTAAGGTGTTCAAAGCATAATTACAGTTCATGCATTCCATTCTGAACAAGCCAGCACAGCTAACGCGTAGCTGATGTTTCAAAAAAACCCCAGACAGACTTCAGCTCATTCACAGAGTTGAAATGGCACCGTTCCTTTTCTGTAGATAAGACAACCCTACTATTTATCTACTCAAATATGCTCAAGATTTTAAATTGTTTGTTCTAGAACAACAGATTAATGCAGAGTAAACAGTGTTCTGTGAGCTCTATGCACCTCGTGGCGCTCAATGAAATTTGCTAGTGCCACTTTAGACAAATTAGGAGTTTGCTCTTCAGGGGACTATCAAGCACATTTGCTCACCTTAGGTGAGGGCCTACAGAAGTTCAGACGGTCTGTTTCAGTGCCTCGAAAAGCACGTCAGATTTCATTTGCCACGTACAAAGGCTGCAATATTTTGGTGCAATGCTTTAGCTTTCATCTGTTCTGCAAGGGAAAAAATAATCCTCTGATGGATCATCACCTCGTCCAACTCTGCAGGCACAGGAGGACCAGACAATTGGTGATCCTAGTTTGAAAGCTATTGTTTTGATACATGTGTAACGCTGACAGACCCCGGTCGGAGGCAGGCAGGATCAAACCAGGGACCTCTGGAGCTTAGTGCATGAGCCTCTACCACATGAGGTAAAAGCCAACTGCCTGTTAGCTAAGGCTGTAGAGCAGACTCACTCTCTCTCTCTAAGTGGTCTCAGTGACACTAGATGGGACAGAACACCACACCCAGAAAGTGTGTGGGTTACAGACTTCCCCTAGCTGAAGAAGCACATCCCGAGCTTCAGAGACTTCCCAGTTGACATCGCAGCCGAGCCCCCACTTGTAATGCTGACAGACCCCGGTCGTCAGCGGGTGGGATCGAACCTGGGACCTCTGGAGCTTAGTGCTTGGGCTAAAAGCCAACTGGCTATTAGCTAAGGCTGTAGAGCAGACTGACTGACTTATTCTTCTCTCTCTCACTCCTAGATGAGACAGAACACCACACCCAGGAGATGTGGGGGTTACACATGCCATATACTCTTGTTGTCTTAAAAGCAGCAGAAGTCCACAGAGACCCACATCCCTTACAGATATGAATGCTGTCACTACGCGGCATTCTGCTGCTGCAGCTACATTTCTGACCAAGTGTGGTAATTAAAATAGTTAGATGAAATAATCACCTTGATCCAATGATGTGGAAACTACCACAGTCTGCAGCAATTTCAGCAGCATCACCAAGACCAAATGATCGGAGATAGCATCAGCAAGACTTGAGCATATTTTAGACCAAGGGCACGTTAATTCTGCCTTAGACTTAGTTGCTAGTTTGCATATGCAGTTCCCTCCTAGATGGGCACCCATCTTCAAGGCTAGACAAGGCCGCCCAGAGGAGGGTGGGGCAAGTGGGGCAATTTGCCCCAGGCCCTGCAGGGGCCCCCATGAGAATATAATATTCTATAGTATTGCAACTTTTTTTTATGGAAGGGGCCCCCTGAATCCTCTGGGCGGCCCTGAGGCTAGATCAAAGTTTATCCATCTTAGTTATGTGAGCATGTGACTTGTCTTCTTTATTGCTCTTTCAAAACAAGAGCTGCAAATGATTTTATACGAGAATCTTAAGCAGCCACCACCGACACAAACATTCTCTCCGTTGGTGTATAAAAGCCAGCAACAAATGCAAGCACATCCTACAGAACAGTTTGAAAAACTCAAATACCAAGGAAATTTGCCAGAACAGGGCAGAGGGGCTAAACAGGTGACTGTGTGATATGCAAGTGATCCCAAACTGGCCAGGACTGTCCTGTCTTACAGTGGGTCACTGACTACAATGGATGTGATCTACCAGAGTACAAGCTTGCCGTTGCGCAGGTAGCTCAGGTCAACCATCCACAGCAGCTGGAGAGAGATCTTGACTGATTTTCTACAGGACAGTAGAGACAGCTTTCAGCATAGTTTACCTTACAGTGGAGGAGATGTAGTCACTAGGAGTAAAGTCTTAGGCTCCTAAGTCACTTAGGTGCTTCTGAAGTCCCATTTTCAAAAGTAATTTAGGCACTTAAAAGCCTAAGTCTTGCTTTCAATGAGACGTGGGAACTTTTGAAAACGTTATCCATTGCTCTACAGAAGCCTATTTACAGAACACAATCCTCACACATCCTCCCTTTGGATTTTAAAGCTTTACAGATTTATTTTTAGAAGCCGTTCTGATGAAATCTTAATTCTAAAACCTAATAGAACAGATTATTCAATACATCGTGTTTCCCTCAAAACAAGTTCCCCAGAAGGAAAGAAGTTACTTATTTCTGCAGCAAGTTCTCTTAACACCAACCTCAAAGAGGGTAATAAAGGCAAAAGGGAAGATGATCACATGGCAAACATTCGTTACAGGAAGAGACTGACCTAAATATCTCCTTGCAAAGCACATTTCTCTTTGAGTGTGAGATAAACCATTTCGCTCCTATCTCTGCTGACAAGCTACAAACCCTGGCCTAGTTTAAACTCTCATGACACATTCATTTACTACGCCTGTCCTCCTTTGTCCAGACAGCAAACGCTTAAGTATGAAAGCTTGAAAGCATCGTTCACTGACCTCTTACAACATGCTATTCAACTCCTGATGCTCAACCACTTCCATTCTTCTGTACTAACAAACCACAATAGGCAGGGCATGAAGGAAACACCTTAAAATAAACTTCTGAGGGAAGTGGTCAATTCTCCGTCTGTTGATGTCAAGATTGGATGTGTTTCTGAAAGGCACATTTTAGTAAATACCAGGGCTCAATATAAAGATAACTAGATGAAGTTCTATTGTCTGTGATACAGGTCAGAATAAAAGATCTGATGGTCTCTTCTGGCTTTAAAATCTATGAGTTTGATTGGATAAGCCCCTCCAGCCAAATGCTTAGAGCTGTCCTGTGGGTCTCTGCAGAAAGCCATGTGTTTGCCCTCTTGGGTCAGAGTAGTCACTGCAATAATTTGTGGGTTTTATTTTGTGTACGACATTCCCAGTAATGCAACATATCCACATACTGATCACACACAACTCCCTGAAATTAAATCAAAAGGATAGTCAGGCCTGTGAATGCCAATACAACAGGGAAGGCAGTGTCAGATGGACAAGGGCTAAAGAGCTGGCAAGGAAAGATTTAGTTTTAGACCCTGTCGCTCCCCTCAAAAGGAGGAATCCATTTTTGAGGCCGATTACTACATTACACAGCTCAATCAGGCATTTCTGCTTTGGATAATTTTTTATCCCAACTACCTTGCTCTAGAACAGGGGTCGGCAACCTTTCAGAAGTGGTGTGCCGAGTCTTCATTTATTCACTCTAATTTAAGGTTTCGCGTGCCAGTCATACATTTTAACGTTTGTAGGAGGTCTCTTTCTAGAAGTCTATAATATAGAACTAAACTATTGTTGTATGTAAAGTAAATACGGTTTTTAAAATGTTTAAGAAGCTTCATTTAAAATTAAATTAAAATGCAGAGCCCCCCGGACCAGTGGCCAGGACTTGGGCAGTGTGTGCGCCACTGAAAATCAGCTCACACGTGCCATAGGTTGCCTACCCCTGCACTAGACTATGAAGAGCAACAGTTTCTGTGTGCACACCTCCTTGAACTTTAAAAATTCCAACAGGTAATTGGGAGGTGTGTTGGATTATTCTTCGCCACACCCTCTGAAGCAGCTCTAGTCCACAAAGCAAATACAGTACCTCTTTTGTTTAGACATTCAATACCTCTTGCAGCAAACAACAGACCATTCTCCTGCACAAATCCTGAACCACTACTTACGAAGTTACACACTTCAGTCCAGCGAGTCCTTTCATTTTACTGGCATTTCTAGGGTTCTGCAATTCTGCTTCCCAGCAGCAGTAAACTGGAAAGCATGAACTGATGATTGCTTGCCAGTCATTATCATAAGATGGGGATGTATACTAGACAATGGGGAACCTAGTCTAGTAACATACCAAAAGCAGGTAGGGTTACAGAGGCTCTTGCAGTTGGTGCTGGGCTTTGATCTTCCCTGCTGGCCACGTGATCTCTCCATGCTGGAGCAGTTACTGGTTTTTAAGCAGGCTTCAGCCAGAATGGTGGATCCCTCCTCAGAACTCTGAGCAGGGCCTTATGGTTATTTTATCCATATCTGTAGGGTGACCAGATGTCCTGATATTATAGGGAAAGCCCCGATATTCGGGGCTTTTTCTTATGTAGGTGCCTATTACCCCCCCATCCCCTGTCCTGATTTTAAACTTGCTAGCTGGGCATCCTATATATCTGGGCATTTATACAGTGCTCACCCACAGTGGTATCCCAGCACCTTTCTGCGTCATTACACACAGACATGGGGAAAAACAGCTACACTTCTTTATGGCTCATTATTTGTACTGTGGTAGCAGCTAAGAGCCCCAATTATGGACTCCACTGTACTAGGCCCTGTCCAAACACAGGACCCAAAAGATGGTCCCCACCCTCAAAAGTTTACAGTCAAATTGCGTTGGTATATCCAGTTAGCCATTCACCCTTCATTATAAAGCTAGCCCCCCACAGTGTGACCCTCCCCAGCCCTCCTGGGACTTCCCAACACATACACCTTTCTGTGCCAGTTATCACCTGAAGAAGAGCTCTGTGTAAGCTTGTCTCTCTCACCAACAGAAGTTGGTCCAATAATAGATATTACTTTACCCACCTTGTCTCTCTAATATCCTGGGACCGACACCGCTACATCACTAGAAGTTTTCACTAGTCAGTTCTTCTTGACCAAGTGTGAGAGTCAATGTCCAGACTACAGAACTGTCTCTTTCCTCTCTGTGAAAGCTTTTGCCCTACCAAAGCAGCCTCTTTATAGCATTCCTCGTTATCTGGGCAGTTTCAACACACAAAGACATTCTGATGACCAGAGATTAGGGGGGGGAGGTGGAGTGGAAAAGATGATTCAGCAAGACAGCTGTCTATGGGTAAAGTCAGCTTCTCCTGAACAAGTGACTTAAATTGCCCTTGAGAGGGTTAAATTAACCCCATCCCTGGCCATTACATCACTTCTTAAAATACTGCCAATACCAGCTACCATTTCCAGTTCAGAGCAGAAGACATGAGAGCAAGTGTCTCTGAGCTCTTCTATTAACACCACAACTGTAAGTTACCAATGGGCCCCACGCAAAGGGGCAACCCAGCCCCTATGCTGGGATTACTGTATTGTCGTTCCAGATTTTGCTAGTCATTGTTCTAATCAAACTGTGCTTTTATTGCGGAAAGAAAGATATAGACTATTTTAAAAAAAATAATGGGAGGAAAATGGCGGTGACAAAACAGAGTCCCAAAAGCGAGGGAAAACAACCACCTGTTTCTCGCTATGTGAAATCAGAACCCACTAGGTTTTGGCACTCAGCAGGAGAGTAGAGTTTGCAGCTGCCCCGATGAGACTGTTCTGTGTTTGTAGAGCATGTAACACAATGGGGTCCCAGTTCACGACAAATACAATACAAATAATACTATTAAGATGCTGCTGCTGGGGGGGAGGGAGCACGGCAGCCCGAGGCTGCCCCAGCAGTGGCCGGTGCAGGAGCTGTCCGAGCGGCCCCCGGACCAGCCGCATTGGCCACTGCAGAAGTCACCGAGGTCCTGGAAAGTCACGGAATCCGTGACAGACTCGCAGCCTTAATTATGATATAATGAGACCACACAGACACAGTTCATCTTCCAGCTAACTGTTACCAGTCACAAGAACAGCCATACTGGGTCAGACCAAAGGTCCATCTTCCCCAGTATCCTGTCTTCTGACTGTGGCCAATGCCAGGTGCCCCAGAGGGAATGAACAGAACAGGAAATCATTAAGTGATCCATCCCCGTTTCCCATTCCCAGCTTCTGGCAATCCAAGGCTAGGGACACCATCCCTGCCCATCCTGGCTAAGAGCCATTGGTGGACCAATCCTCCATGAATTTATCTGGTTCTTTTTTGAACCCTGTTAAAGTCTTGGCTTTCACAACATTCTCTGGCAAAGAGTTCCACAGACTGACTGCGCGTTGTGTGAAGAAATACTTCCATTTGTTTGTTTTAAACCTGCTGCCTATTGATTTTATTTGGTGACCCCTAGTTCTTATGTTATGTGGAGTAAATAACACTTCCTTATTTACTTTCTTCATACCAGTAATGATTTTATAGACCTCAATCATATAGCCACCTTAGTCGTCTCTTTTCCACGCTGAAAAGTCCCAGTCTTATTAATCTCTCCTCATACGGAAGCTGTTCCATACTCCTAATAATTTTTGTTGCCCTTTTCTGAACCTTTTCCCATTCTAATATATCTTTTTTGAGATGGGGTGACCACATTTGCACGCAGTATTCAAATGGGTGTTCGATGGATTTATATAGAGGCAATATGATATTTTCTGTCTTATTATCTATCCCTTTCTTAATGATTCTCAACAATCTGTTCATTTTTTTGACTGCCGCTGCACATTGAGTGGATGTTTTCAGAGAACTCTCCACAACGACTCCACAATCTCTTTCTTGAGTGGTAACGGCTAATTTAGACCCCATCATTTTATATGTACAGTTGGGATTATGTTTTCCAATGTGCATTAATTTGGATTTATCAACACTGAATTTCATCTGCCATTTTGTCGTCCAGTCACCCAGTTCTGAGAGATCCTTTTGTAGCTCTTCACAGTCTTCCTGGGACTTAACTATCTTGCGTACTTTTGTATCACCAGTCTATTTTAGTTATAGGAGAATGAAAACCATTTTCCATTATTATCCCTTTTTAGATATTTCAGCACCAACAGAGCAGAACGCCTCCCTTCAACCAGGCTCAGCAGGGCAAAGAGGGGGAATGGCCATCCACCCGTCACAGACACACAATAATCCCAAACCCTTTCTGCACTCAGGTCTCTAGCATGTGTCAAAAGAACAGTGGGTAATGAAGTATAATTTTATGATCTAGCCGTTCCTTTTAGTTCTGATGAAAGCCCCTCCCACTGCAAATGCCTTCACTGAATTAAGTGATGAAACCCTCTTTTCAACAATGGTTTCAGTATTCCTCACTAAGGGAGCCACAAAGACCTGGCCAACATTTGATGTATTTGAAGATATGACGCATGCATCTCTTCTGCTTTAAACATCTGCCTCTTCACACAGATTCAAATGTCATTATAACCCAGAACTCATCCTATCAGTAGAGTCGTTCATTTTAGGATTGCAGGCTGCTTTGGAGGAAAAACATAGATGCTGATCTGTTGAGAAAAGAGATCAGGAAATGGGAGCATGTCTCCTGCTCCAGATGTGTTCCAAAAGGACTTAGGGAGAGTTTAAACCCCTCTGATCTTAGTATCCTTTCAAGAAGCATCTGGATCTTAGTGGGAGTCCTGTGTTGGTTTCATCATGGGAATGCTCCACCCAAAAGTTCTGCTTATACCTGAGCCTTCACTAAAGAGGTATTTGCTCTTGAAGGTAATGCCCAGGAGTTCCAGATGTGGATATTAACTTTTGAAGGGTTACAATGACCTTCCCTGGGCTGAGCCTGGCATTATATTGTATTGTGTTCACCAAAAAGTACAGCAACAGAATACTAATGTAACTTTTCATCCCACTTGGTATCACACATAGCGAGCACTGGAGTTTGGACTCCAGGACACGTGATGTGGCTTTGTGATAACACTAAGACAAATAATAGTCCATGTTTCATGGTTAAGACAGGCACAGAGATACGTGATGTCGCCACATTTCAAACAAAGCATTACATCAGGGGTAGTCAATTATTTTTTGTCAAGGTCCAAATTTCTTGGTCAAGGTATAGCCAAGGTCCAGACTGCAGAGAAACATTTTTCACATTGCAATAACAATAAGAGTCACTTGGAGTGAAGTAAAGAGGATGGGGAGAAAGAAGATTAGACCAAGCAAGAGATGCAAAATTATTTATCTTACATCAAATTACGATCCAAATTAAAAGTTCATAGCAAAACAGCAGCCTGGGGAGAAGGGCAAGGCATGGTCACTGATATTGCGTTGTACACATTTCTCTGTATATCATCTGCCTGGCCCTAAGGACTTTGTCCAGAGCTTATCACCATACAACATAAGAATTAACTCTATTTAGAGTGTAAGCTCATTGGGGCAGGGATCTTCTCTCTGCCATGTGCTTTAAAGCACAAAGCAGACTTTAAGCACTTAAAAAAAACAACCACCACCAACAACAAAAAAGCAGGCTGCAAGATCCTGCTGAGACTCAAACTCCAATAAGCCACTGAGACACCCACAAGCTGGTGACACTAATGCCCAAACAACTCCACAGGCTCTGGGACACCACAAGGTCACAGAGCACATAGGGAAATGCCAGGGCATGCATGCACAGTCATCGTGCCCGTTAGGCAAGGTTAGTGTCTGGCGTGCTGAATGCAGCAAACCACAAAAGGGCACTGTCCCAGAAAGAGAGCATAAGAATGAGATGAATATAATATCCTGCTGTACAGACTTGAGTCACAAGTCACCTTCCTGCTCCCCCCCACATGGCTGCTGCAACAGCAGTGGAAGCCTCCTGCCCCAATGGCCCATGTGTATACATTAACCAAACCCCACAGGAGTATGCAGCCCCCTTAACCCACCCACCATTCCTCCACGGGGGCCCTGCAGCCCCCAGGGTGTCACCTCTTCACTCCCTCGGGAGTATACACCA